>NC_140989.1:372098187-372533291 GCF_052327205.1 Somniosus microcephalus | reverse complement strand
CACGAGGGGCCGCGACCCTTGGGGGGGGCGCCAAGCGTCACCCTGGCAACCGGCCCCCCGGCCGTCTCGCACAGCCGCAATCGGCGGTCTTCACCTCGGGGGGGGGGGGCGCGACCCTCTGCGGGGGGCGCGACCCACGCGGGGGGGCCGCGACCCTCGGGGGGGGGGACACGACCCTCAGGGGGGGCCCCCCTCCTCCCCTCCCCCCCTCCCTCCCCTTCCCGTCCCCCCGCCGCCCCCCCGCCCTCCCTCCCTCCCTCCCTCCCTTCCCCCCCGCCCTCCCCTTCCCCCCTCCCTCCCTCCCCCCCCTTCCCCCCCTCCTCCCCTTCCCCCCCTCCCTCCCTCCCCCCCCCCCAGTCGCTCTCGCTCTCTCTCTTCCAACAACAACATGCCCTCGAAAAAGCCTCGGCACCGCCGGGCACTTCAGCTAGTCTATATATATAAAGCGGCTCTTCTGTCTGGATGTCCCGATGTCTGTCTGTCTGTATTCTAGACGTTTGAAAGTTTTGAGCGTACCGACGTGCGCGTCACCTCAAAAGAAAGCTTGCGATTCCGGACCGGTCATAGGCGTATTTACATTTTGGCCGGACAAAAATCGCGCCCGCGGTATCCAAAAAACATTCAGCGTTCCGCTCATTAGCGACCGTGTGACGTCGAGGTCGACCAATCGGACGGCGGGTTCCTGGCGCGTGCCATCCTACAGTTGAGTGTTGAGTGACTCGACGATTGACCAATCCTACGCTTCGGTGACCTGACCGGTCGACCAATCGGTGCGTGTGTGGGCGGGCCTTATCCTTCTGAACCGAGGTGAGTGGCCGCCATCTTGATTTTTCACGATTTTTTTCCCACACTTTTAGTGTGTTAGGGAACTAAGGTAAATATTTGAATTATGTGTTAGGTAATTAATTAACAATTTATTTGAGTTTTATATTGTGTTTAGCAACCCCCTCCCCTCCTCACCCTCGCGCAGGGGGTACTCGGGGCTGCTCTCCAGGCCCGCTGCAGGCAGGCCTGAAGCTCAAAAAATGTCTCTCTCTCTCTCTCTCTTCCCTCTCTCTCTCTCCTTCTCCTCTTCCCTCTCTCTCCTTCTCCTCTTCCCTCTCTCTCCTCTTCCCCTCTCTCTCTCTCTCTACTTCCCCCTCTCAGGTTTGGCGGTGTCGGGGCCGGAGCGGGCGGGGCCGCCCGAAGTGAGCCGCTCGCTAACGGCTGCCAGCCCGCGGGTTTCCCTGCTTACTCCCCGCGGGCCGCCTCGCGCCGCTGGCACTGACCGCTCATGCGCCGCCCGCCCCGCGAGGGCCCGCTCCGGTTTTTTTATAAACGGCTGTCCCCGATCTCAATCGGCATCAGCCACAAGGGTCAGGGTGCGTGCGCAGCAGGAGCAGCTGAGACGCGGCCGTCTCTCTGTTCCGCGCTCGGCTCGGGCGGGAGGCGGGTCTCTCAGCCGCAATCGGCGATCTGGAGGGTGGGGCTCCGGAGAGCGGGAGGGCGGGGCTCCGGAGAGTGGGACGCCGCTGCTCGGGAGGGCGGGGCTCGGGACATCGGGGGGGGGCGGGAGACGGGACATCGGGGGGGCGGGAGATCGGGGGGCGGGACATCGGGAGATCGCGGGGCGGGACATCAGCAGATCGCGGGCCCGGACTACAGATCGGGGGGGGGCGGGGCTCGGGAGATCGGGGGGGGGGCGACCCCTCAGGGGGGGCGGGGCTCTGGAGATTGGGGGGGCGGGGCTCTGGAGATTGGGGGGCGGGGCTCCGGAGATCGGGGGGGCGGGGCTCGGGGCTCAGGAGATCGGGGGGGTGGGGCTCGGGGGGGGGCCGTGCTCCTGAGATGGGGGGGCGGGGCTCGGGGGGGGCGGGGCTCGGGATATCGGGGGGGCGGTGCTCGGGAGATGGGGGGCGCGGCTCGGGAGATCGGGGGGGCGGGGCTCGGGTGATTGGGGGGGCGGGGCTCGGGGACTCTCCCTCCCCTCCCCCTTCCCCCCTCCCCCCTCCCCTCCCCCCCCTCCCCCCCTGAAAAAATTTCTCTCTCTTCCCCCTCTCTCTCTCTCCCCAGTCTCTCTCTCTCTCCCCCAGTCTCTCTCTCTCTCCCCCAGTCTCTCTCTCTCTCCCCAGTCTCTCCCCCTCAGTCTCTCTCTCTCTCCCCAGTCTCTCCCCCTCAGTCTCTCTCTCTCTCCCCAGTCTCTCCCCCTCAGTCTCTCTCTCCCCCAGTCCCCCCAGATCGCATATTCTCCCATCTCTCTCTCTCTCCCATCTCGCTCTCTCTCCCCCAGTCTCTCTCTCTCTCTCCCAGTCTCTCTCTCTCTCTCCCGTCTCTCTCTCTCTCCCGTCTCTCTCTCTCTCCCCCAGTCCCTCTCTCTCTCCCCCAGTCCCTCTCTCTCTCTCCCCCGTCCCTCTCTCTCTCTCCCCCGTCCCTCTCTCTCTCTCCCCCGTCCCTCTCTCTCTCTCCCCCGTCCCTCTCTCTCTCTCCCCCGTCCCTCTCTCTCTCTCCCCCGTCCCTCTCTCTCTCTCTCCCCCAGTCCCTCTCTCTCTCTCTCCCCCAGTCCCTCTCTCTCTCTCTCCCCCAGTCCCTCTCTCTCTCTCTCCCCCAGTCCCCTCTCTCTCTCTCTCCCCCAGTCTCTCTCTCTCTCTCTCTCCCCCAGTCCCTCTCTCTCTCTCTCCCCCAGTCCCTCTCTCTCTCTCCCCCCCAGTCCCTCTCTCTCTCTCCCCCCAGTCCCTCTCTCTCTCTCCCCCCCCAGTCCCTCTCTCTCTCTCCCCCCCAGTCCCTCTCTCTCTCTCCCCAGTCTCTCTCTCTCTCTCCCCCAGTCTCTCTCTCTCTCTCCCCCAGTCTCTCTCTCTCTCTCCCCCAGTCTCTCTCTCTCTATCCCCCAGTCTCTCTCTCTCTATCCCCAGTCTCTCTCTCTCTCTCCCCCAGTCTCTCTCTCTCTCTCCCAGTCTCTCTCTCTCTCTCCCCCAGTCTCTCTCTCTCTCCCCCAGTCTCTCTCTCTCCCCCTCAGTCTCTCTCCTCCTCAGTCTCTCTCTCTCTATCTCCCCCTCAGTCTCTCTCTCTCTATCTCCCCCTCAGTCTCTCTCTCTCTCTATCTCCCCATTCTCTCTCTCTCTCTCTCTCCCCCTCCCCCCAGTCTCTCTCTCTCCCCCCAGTCTCTCTCTCTCCCCCAGTCTCTCTCTCTCTCCCAGTCTCTCTCTCTCTCCTCCAGTCTCTCCCCCCAGTCTCTCTCTCTCTCCCCTCCAGTCTCTCTCTCCCCCAGTCTCTCTCTCCCCCAGTCTCTCTCTCCCCCAGTCTCTCTCTCCCCCCAGTCTCTCTCTCTCTCTCCCCTCCAGTCTTTCTCTCCCCCAGTCTCTCTCTCCCCCCCAGTCCTCTCTCTCTCCCCCCCAGTCTCTCTCTCTCCCCCCAGTCTCTCTCTCTCCCCCAGTCTCTCTCTCTCCCCCCAGTCTCTCTCTCTCTCCTCCAGTCTCTCTCCCCTCCAGTCTCTCTCTCTCTCCCCCACTCTCTCCCTCTCCCTCCACTCTCTCCCTCTCCCCCCAAGTCTCTCTCTCTCTCCCCTCAGTCTCTCTCTCTCTCTCCCCCCCCACCCCCCCCGGTCTCACTCTCTCTCCCCCTGTCACTCTCTCGCTCTCTCTCTCTATCTCCCCAGTCTCTCTCTCCCCAGTCTCTCTCTCCCTTCGCCCATCTCTCTCTCTCTCCCCCAGTCTCTCTCTCTCTCTCCCCCGTCTCTCCCCAGTCTCTCTCTCTCTCCCCCTCAGTCTCTCTCTTTCTCTCCCCCATCTCTCTCTCTCTCCCCCAGTCTCCCTCTCTCCCCCTCAGTCGCTCTCTCTCTCCCCCCTCAGTCTCTCTCTCTATCTCCCCAGTCTCTCCCTCTCTCTCTCTCCACATCTCTCTCTCTCACCCCTCAGTCGCTCTCTCTCTCCCCCTCAGTCTCTCTCTCTCTATCTCCCCATTCTCTCTCTCTCTATCTCCCCATTCTCTCTCTCTACCCAGTCTCTCTCCTCTCTCTCCCCCCAGTCTCTCTCTCTCACACTCCCAATCTCTCTCTCTTGCACTCCCAATCTCTCTCTCTCTCACACTCCCAATCTCTCTCTCTCTCTCACTCCCAATCTCTCTCTCTCTCTCTCTGTGATGAAATATATTCCATTCATCACTGCCTGTTTTCTGTGTCTTGTAACTGCCTGCTTTCTGTGTCTTTTCCTTCCCCCAGTCCTCATGTATTATGTATTGGAATGTGCTGGAACTGGTTGTGTGCAGGGCTCCGCCCATACCTGGCTCCTTTGTAATCGAACTTCAGTCGGGCATCAGCCTCCTGAAGGTAGACATCTCTCTATTTTACGTGTTATGTTCTGAGTTAATAAAAGCCTTACTTTTGTTCTGCTAACTTCGAGTCTCGGAATAATTGAGGCACATCAATTTTATTAACTCAATTTTCAACACTATGGATCAACTCCTGAAACCCGAACGTTTGGATTTGGATCAACATGCTCCGGACGCATCAGCACGCTTCGGACACTGGTTTGACTGTATGGAATTCTTCCTGGACAATTCCGCAGCGTCAAAGACGCTACGGACACTGCGAAGATGAGACTCGGAATGCTACGGAATTGGGTAAGCCACCGGGTTTACCCCCTCATCCAAAACGCCGATACATACCTGGCCGCCTGCAACACCTTAAAGGCGCATTACCAGCAGCCTACGAATGAGGTGTATGCGAGGCATCTACTCGCTACTCGCGCACAGCGACCTGGGGAATCGGTGGAGGAGTTCCTAAGCATCCTGAAAAAGCTTGGCAAGGACTGTAAGTGCCGAGATGTAAAAGCCGCAGTGTACACCGATGAGCTTGTTCGCGATGCCTTTATCACAGGCCTCAGCTCCACTCACATCCGGCAAAGACTGCTGGAAAAAACGGAGTTGGACCTGAAACAGGCTGCGGACACCCGCGCGGTCCCCTGGAGATGGCCCAGAGAAACTCGGACGCCTACTCTTCAGCCCGCGCCGCCCACGCCGCCACGTGTGCGCCGAGGGCGCCGCCATCTTGGAAGGCATCTTCCCCGCCCGGCAGCCCGACACCGGCGGGGCCCAGCTCTCCCCCCAGAAGCCCTACGACAGCCGCGACGCGTCAAGGACCCAACTGCTACTTCTGCGGGCAGCCAAAGCACACCAGAAACCTGTGCCCCGACGAAAGGCACCACCTGCTTTAAGTGCGGTAAGAAGGGGCACTTCGGGAAGGTGTGCAGAGGGAACCCCGCCGGAAAACCAACCGCCGGAAAACCCGCCACCCGCCGCGTGTGCGCCGTGGGAGCGGCCATCTTGGACGCCATCTTGCCCGACCTCGTGGGGTCCGCCATCTTATGAGCAGACAGCGTGGACGCCATCTTGTCTCGATCAGGGCCCTACAGTGGCATCGGTCACAGTGGACCAGACCAGGCCGCATCCGCTATCCAAATCAATGGTGGACATCGAGGTAAATGGGTGCCGGGTTAAATGCTTAATTGACAGTGGAAGCACGGAGAGTTTTATCCACCCTGAACTGGCACAACAACTCTCCCTAAAGGTGGTCCCTGCTCAGGGTACCATCTCTATGGCCGATAAAACCCAGACATCGACCATTCTGGGTTACTGCACGGTACAATTGTGCGTTAACGGAACTGTGTATGATAATTTTAAAGTATTAATCATGAAGAATCTATGTGCGAGCGTGATCTTGGGTTTGGATTTCCAGTGCAACCACCAAAGCATCACGCTCAAGTACGGTGGGTCCCAGCCGCCCCTCACAGTGTGCGGTCTGGCTACCCTGAAGGTAAAGCCGCCTTCGCTATTCGCGAACCTTACCCCTAACTGCCGGCCAATAGCGACCAAAAGCAGGAGGTACAGCTGGGAGGACAGGCGGTTTATCGCGACCGAGGTAGACAGGCTCCTGAAAGAGCGCATTATTGAACACAGCAACAGCCCGTGGCGCGCCCAAGTGGTAGTGGTAAGGGGTAGCGAGAAGAAACGGATGGTGATCGACTATAGTCAAACGATCAACAGGTACACCCTACTAGACGCCTACCCGCTACCCCGCATATCAGAAATGGTGAACCAAATCGCCCAATACCGGGTGTTCTCCACCATCGACCTCAAGTCAGCGTACCACCAGCTCCCTATCAGACCAGAGGACCGCCCGTACACCGCCTTCGAGGCGAACGGACGCCTCTACCAATTCCTCAGAGTCCCCTTTGGGGTGACGAACGGAGTCTCGGTCTTTCAGAGGGAGATGGATCGCATGGTCGATGACCACCACTTGCAGGCAACCTTCCCCTACCTCGACAACGTCACCATCTGCGGTCACAACCAGCAGGATCACGACTCGAACCTTGAGAGGTTCCTGAAAACCGCACAAAAACACAACCTCACCTATAACGAGGACAAGTGCGTTTTTAACACCACGCGCCTCTGCATACTGGGCAGCGTGGTGGAGAATGGGGAAATCGGACCAGACCCCGACCGATTGCGCCCCCTACGGGAGCTGCCCCTGCCCAACACTCCCAAAGCCCTGAAAAGGTGCCTGGGGTTATTTTCTTACTATTCCCAATGGGTCCCCAACAACAATGGGCAGCACGGTGGCATAGTGGTTAGCACTGTTGCCTCACAGCGCCAGAGACCCGGGTTCGAATCCGGCCTCGGGCGACTGTCTGTGTGGAGTTTGCACATTCTCCCCGTGTTTGCGTGGGTTTTCTCCGGGTGCTCCGGTTTCCTCCCACAGTCCAAAGATGTGCGGGTTAGGTTGATTGGCTATGATAAATTGACCCTTAGTGTTAGGGGGATTAAATACGTGGGGTTACAGGGATAGGGTGGGATATGTGTCGGTGCAGGCTCGATGGGCCGAAATGGCCTCTATCTGCACTGTGGGGTTTCTGTGATTCTGTGATTTCTGTGATACTCCGACAAAGCCCGCCCCCTCTTGAAAGCATCCTCTTTTCCGCTCTCTGCTGAGGCCCACGCCACCTTCAAAAGCATTAAGCAGGATATTGAGCGGGCCACGCTACAGGCAGTGGACGAGAACACTCCATTTCAAGTGGAAAGTGATGCGTCCGACTTCGCCTTGGCGGCCACCCTCAACCAGGCGGGGCGGCCCGTAGCTTTCTTCTCGAGGACCCTCCAAGGCCTCGAGATCAGACACTCCTCCGTGGAAAAGGAGGCCCAAGCCATCGTGGAGGCAGTGCGCCACTGGCGCCACTACCTAGCCGGCAAACGCTTCACCCTACTTACCGACCAGCGATCGGTAGCGTTTATGTTCAATAATAAACAGAGGGGGAAGATTAAAAATGATAAGATTCTTAGGTGGCAGATCGAGCTCTCCACTTTCGAGTACGACATCATTTACCGGCCAGGGGCCCTTAACGAATCCCCTGACGCCCTCTCACGAGGGATGTGTGCCAGCGCCACCGAGGATCGGCTACAGACCCTCCACAACGACCTCTGCCACCCAGGGGTCACGCGGCTGTTCCACTTCATAAAGTCCCGTAACTTACCCTACTCGATTGAGGAAGGTCGGTCTCTGACCAGGAACTGCCGCACTTGCGCTGAGTGCAAGCCTCGGTTCTACCGCCCAGATAGAGCCCACTTAATCAAAGCTACACGGCCCTTCGAGCGGCTCAGCTTAGATTTCAAGGGCCCCCTCCCGTCCATCGACCGCAATGTTTACTTCCTGAACATTGTGGACGAATACTCCCGTTTCCCATTCGCCTTCCCCTGCCCAGACATGACCAGCGCCACGGTCATTAAATGCCTCAACAGCCTGTTCTGCCTGTTCGGTATGCCGAGCTATATCCACACGGATAGGGGGGCGTCCTTCATGAGTGAAGAGCTACGCCAGTACATGCTGTCCAAGGGGATCGCCACGAGCCGTACCACCAGCTACAACCCCCGGGGTAACGGCCAGGTGGAGCGAGAGAACGGGACAGTGTGGAAAGCAGTCACTCTAGCTCTAAGGACCAAGGGCCTCCCTATCTCCCGCTGGCAGGAAGTCCTCTCGGATGTGCTCCATTCGATACGGTCGCTATTGTGTACGGCCACTAATGACACGCCTCATGAACGAATGTTTGTCTTTCCTCAGAAATCCACCTCAGGCGTATCCATGCCGTCATGGCTCTCCACCCCAGGTCCGGTACTCGTGCGAAGGCATGTGAGGGGCCACAAGACGGACCCTCTTGTGGAGCCAGTACACCTACTCCACGCCAACCCCCAATACGCATATGTCCGGCACGCCGACGGAAGGGAGGACACCGTGTCCATAAAAGACGTCGCCCCAGCCGGCATCGACAACAACCACGGCAATAGCAGCAACGACGATCACAGCAACCCTTACCCACCCACTATTCTTTCATCACCCCCGGAAGAACATCGACCAACGGCACCCCCACCAACTACCCCTTCAACAACCCCGGCGGCACCCCCGGCAGAGACCCAGGAGGCTACCGGGGACACCCAGCTGACACCCGCGGCACCACAACAGCCACGTCGGTCGCAGAGGACTATCAAACCCCCGAACAGACTAAATCTATAGAAGGGGTGAATGTGATGAAATATATTCCATTCATCACTGCCTGTTTTCTGTGTCTTGTAACTGCCTGCTTTCTGTGTCTTTTCCCTTCCCCCAGTCCTCATGTATTATGTATTGGAATGTGCTGGAACTGGTTGTGTGCAGGGCTCCGCCCATACCTGGCTCCTTTGTAATCTAACTTCAGTCGGGCATCAGCCTCCTGAAGGTAGACATCTCTCTATTTTACGTGTTATGTTCTGAGTTAATAAAAGCCTTACTTTTGTTCTGCTGACTTCGAGTCTCGGAATAATTGAGGCACATCAATCTCACTCCCAATCTCTCTCTCTCACACTCCCAATCTCTCTCTCTCACTCCCAATCTCTCTCTCACACTCCCAATCTCTCTCTCTCTGACACACCCAATCTCTCTCTCTCTCACACGCCCAATCTCTCTCTCTGACACTCCCAATCTCTCTCTCTCTCACACTCCCAATCTCTCTCTCACGCTCCCAATCTCTCTCACGCTCCCAATCTCTCTATCTCTCACACTCCCAATCTCTCTCTCACACTCCCAATCTCTCTCTCTCTCACACTCCCAATCTCTCTCTCTCTCTCACACTCCCAATCTCTCTCTCTCTCACTCCCAATCTCTCTCTCTCTCTCTCTCAGACTCCCAATCTCTCTCTCTCTCACACTCCCAATCTCTCTCTCTCTCTCACACTCCCAATCTCTCTCTCACACTCCCAATCTCTCTCTCTCTCTCACTCCCAATCTCTCTCTCTCACACACTCCCAATCTCTCTCTCTCTCACACTCCCAATCTCTCTCTCTCTCACACTCCCAATCTCTCTCTCACACTCCCAATCTCTCTCTCTCACACTCCCAATCTCTCTCCCTCACACTCCCAATCTCTCTCTCTCTCTCTCTCACACTCCCAATCTCTCTCTCACACTCCCAATCTCTCTCTCTCTCACTCCCAGTCTCTCTCTCTCACACTCCCAATCTCTCTCTCTCTCTCACTCAATTCAATTCAATTCAATTCAAATCGCTTTATTGGCATGATAAGGTACATCTTATGTTGCCAAAGCATCAAAATACATTTATGGTTGAACACATAAAAGCAGTTCTATTCATACAGTGTATAAACAGGTATATCCCTGAGTGTATAAATATACATTCGCATTATTTATATATACTCTTTTCTTAGGTTTACTGGTTGTCCCTCTGTTCATGGCAAGCTGTAACATAGTGCGCCGCCAGTGCTACACAGCTTCTCTTCTCCCCCAGTAGGTATGGGAGTTTTTGGTCGTCATTCAAATTTCTGAATTCAGAGCATATTTGTGAGAATTTTTGGTAGCAATTCTCCCTGATGCCCTGATATTTTCCACAGGCTGTGAGGAAGTGCATCTCTGTCTCCACTACTCCCTGACTGCAGTGAGAGCATATCCTGTCCTCTCTTGGCAGCCTGGTCTGCCTGTGTCTGCCTTTTTCGATCGCTAGGCTATGTTCGCTAAGTCTGTACCTTGTCTAGGTTTTTCTCAGTTTGTTATCCTTTACCATGGTCAGGTACTCAGCCATGTTGTATTGTCTGTTTAGGGCCAAGTAGCAATTGAGTTTGCTTTGGGTTTTTGTTGTTTCTGCCCAATATGACAGGTATTTTTCCTTTTGTTTAGTGACAATTGAGTTGGGTCAAATTCTCTGTGCTACGATGTCACTGTCCTGGGGCTGGTTATTGTTAGTAGTGTTAGTGGTTGCTTCACTGAAACACTCCCAATCTCTCTCTCTCACACTCCCAATCTCTCTCTCTCTCACTCCCAATCTCTCTCTCTGACACTCCCAATCTCTCTCTCACACTCCCAATCTCTCTCTCTGACACTCCCAATCTCTCTCTCTCTCACACACTCCCAGTCTCTCTCTCACACTCCCAATCTCTCTCTCACACTCCCAATCTCTCTCTCTCTCACACTCCCAATCTCTCTCTCTCACACTCCCAATCTCTCTCTCTCACACTCCCAATCTCTCTCTCTCTCACACTCCCAATCTCTCTCTCTCACACTCCCAATCTCTCTCTCTCACACTCCCAATCTCTCTCTCTCTCACACTCCCAATCTTTCTCTCTCACACTCCCAATCTCTCTCTCTCTCGCACTCCCAATCTCTCTCTCACACTCCCAGTCTCTCTTTCTCACACACTCCCAGTCTCTCTCTCTGTCTCTCTCACATTCCCAATCTCTCTCTCTCTCACTCCCAATCTCTCTCTCTCACACTCCCAATCTCTCTCTCTCACACTCCCAATCTCTCTCTCTCACACTCCCAGTCTCTCTCTCTCTCTCTCTCTCTCACTCCCAATCTCTCTCTCTCTCACTCCCAATCTCTCTCTCTCTCACACTCCCAATCTCTCTCACACTCCCAATCTCTCTCTCTCTCTCTCCTTCCCTCTCTCTCTCTCTCTCTCTCTCTCTCTCTCTCCTTCCCTCTCTCTCCTTCCCTCTCTCTCTCTCTGTCTCTCTCTCCTTCCCTCTCTTTCTCTCTCCTTCCCTCTCGCTCCTTCCCTCTCTCTCTCTCCTTCCATCTCTCTCTCTCTTTCCTTCCATCTCTCTCTCTCTCTCCTTCCCCCTCTCTCGCTCTCTCTCTCTCCTTCCCTCTCTCTCTCTCCTTCCCTCTCTCTCCTTCCCTCTCTCTCTCTCTCTCCTTCCCTCTCTCTCATTCCCTCTCTCTCTCTCTCTCCTTCCCTCTCTCTCTTCCCCCCAGTCGCTCCCTCTCTCTCTTCCAACAACAACATGCCCTCAAAAAGCCTCGGCACCGCCGGGCTCCCCCAGCTAGTATTAATATATTTGTGCTCTATCCCAGTAATAATATAATTGTGCTCTATCCCAGGATTAATATAATTGTGCTCTATCCCAGTATATTAATATAATTGTGCTCTATCCCAGTAATAATATAATTGTGCTCTATCCCAGTATTAATATAAATGTGCTCTATCCCAGTATATTAATATTATAATTGTGCACTATCCCAGAATTTATTGTGCTCTATCCCAGTATTAATAAAATTGTGCTCTATTCCAGTATTAATATAATTGTGCTCTATCCCAGTGTTAATATAATTGTGCACTATCCCAGTATTAATGTAATTGTGCTCTATCCCAGTATTAATATAATTGTGCTCTATCCCAGTAGTCGTATAATAGTGCACTATCCCAGTATTAATATAATTGTGCTCTATCACAGTATTAATATAATTGTGCTCTATCCCAGTATTAATGGGATGGCCTCTGCGAACGCTTCCACTGGTCAATGAAAGCCGCCCTGAGGGCCAGCCTTCAGGACGCTGGAAGGGCAGACAAGCTACCGTGGGTCCTGTTGGGCCTTCGCACGGCCCCCATAGAAGACCTTCACTCTTCATCAGCGGAGCTTGTGTTTGGTCAGCCGCTGCGAGTCCTGGGGGACTTCCTACCAACATCGACGGAGCCATGGTCTGCGTCTGCCCAGCTTGCTAGTCACCAAGAGGCGGCCAGATGTTTTGCACCGGTGCCCACTTCGCACCACGGGCTGCAGAGGTCACACGTTCCCACGGAGCTTCACAAGGCTGAATACGTTTTTATTCGCCATGACACGCATAGGGATCCGCTCAAGGCCCCATATTCCGCGTGTTAGAAGCAGGGGACAAAACCTTCATGATAGATGTCGGTGGTAAACCGGACCACATTTCATTCGACCGCTTAAAGCCAGCACATTTAGACCTCGACCGCCCCGTCGAGACAGCACAACCGCTGAGACGGGGTCGGCCACCCATCGTCGTTACGGCAGACCAAGTGCGACAGCCCGCAAGACCGCCAGCCAACCATCAGCCTCCGCCTCAAGCGCACAGGAGTCGTTCTGACAGGCTCGCCAGACCCCCTCACCATTTGATTTTGTCCGTTAAAGCGAATTCTGGGGGGGCGCATGTGGCAGAACCACTGAATGACTCTGGCTAACTGCATATAATTCTCTTTAATGATGTTCTAACACAAGCCTAAACCTGTACCATTGTGTTAGGCATTACTGTGTATTGCATATAGAGGTTGCATGTACGCGGTGTGGCCCCTTTAAGAGTGTGGGACAACGCGGGTAAACGCGATGACGTCACGTCACAAACCACGGGGCTGCCCAGGCAGCCCTCCTGGCATCTCCGTTGAGTAAAGAACTGTTAATTGTTCTCTTGTGTCGATCTCCGATATTCGTAGGAATTCGTTAATTCCTACACTATCACAGTAGTAATATTATTGCGCACTATCACAGTATATATTAATATAATTGTGCACTATTCCAGTATTAAAATAAATGCGCTCTATCCTGGTATAAATATAATGGCGTTCTATCCTGTTATTAATATAAATGTGCACGATCCCAGTATTAAAATAACTGTGCTCTATTCCAGTATTAATGTAATTGTGGATTATCCCAGTATTAATATATAATTGTGCTCTAGCCCAGTATTAATATAATTCTGCACTTTTCCCTGTATATTAATATAATTGTGCTCTATCCCAGTATTAATATAATTGTGCTCTACCCCAGTAGTAATATAATTCTGCTCTATCCCAGCATATTAATATAATGGTGCACTATCCCAGTATTAAAATAATTGTGTACTATCCCAGTGTTAATATTATTGTGCTTTATCCCAGTATTAATATTATTGTGTTCTATCCCAGTATTAATATAACTGTGCTCCATCCCGGTATTAATATAATTGTGCTCTAAAAGAGCATTATTAATATAATTGTGCTCTATCCCAGTATTAATATGGTTGTGCACTAAAACAGTATTAATACAATTTTGCACAATCCCAGTATTAATACAATTGTGCTCTATCCAGTATTAATATAACTGTGTTCTATCCCGGTAGTAATATATTCGTGCTCTATCCCAGTATTAAAATAATTGTGCTCTATAACATTATTAATATAATAGTGCTCTATCCCAGCATTAATATAATTGTGCTCTATCCCAGTATTAATATAATTGTGCTCTATCCCAGTATTAATAGAATTGTGCTCCAGCCCAGTATTAATATAATTGTGCTCTATCCCTGTATTAATATTATTGTGCACTATCCAAGTATTAATATTATTGTGCACTATCCCAGTGTTAATATAATTGTGCCCCATCCCAGCAGTAATATAATTGTGCTCGATCCCAGTATTAATATTATTGTGCACTATCCCAGTGTTAATATAATTGTGCTCTATCCCAGTATTAAAATAATTGTGCTGTATCCCAATATTAATATAATTGTGCTCTATCCCAGTATTAATATAATTGTGCATTATCGCAGTATTAATATAATTGTGCTCTATCCCAGTATTAATATAGTTGTGCTCTATCCCAGCATTAATATAATTTTGCACTAACACAGTATTAATATAATTGTGCTCCATACCAGTATTAATATTATTGTGTTCTATCCCAGTATTAATATAACTGTGCTCTATCCCGGTAGTAATATATTAGTGCTCTATACCAGTATTAATATAATTGAGCTCTAAAACAGTATTATTAATATAATTGTGCTCTATCCCAGTATTAATATAACTGTGCTCTATCCCGGTAGTAATATATTAGTGCTCTATCCCAGTATTAATAGAATTGTGCTCTAAAACAGTGTTATTAATATAATTGTGCTCTATCCCAGTATTAATATAATTGAGCTCCATCCCAGTATTAATATAATAGTGGTGTATCCCAGTATTAATATGATTGTGCTCTATCCCGGTATTAATATAATTATGTGCTCTATCCCAGTATTAATATAATTGTGCACTATCCCAGTATTAATATAATTGTGCACTATCCCAGTATTAATATTATTGTGCACTATCCCAGTATTAATATAATTTTGCTCTACCCCAGTATTAATATAATTGCGCTCTATCCCATTATTATTATCATTGTGCTCTATCCCAGTATTAATATAATTGTGCTCTATCCCAGTATTAATATAAATGTGCTCTATCCCAGTATATTAATATTATAATTGTGCACTATCCCAGTATTAATATAATTGTGCACTATCCAGTATTAAAATAATTGTGCTCTATCCCAGTATTAAAATAGTTGTGCTGTATCCCAGTATTAATATAATTGTGCTCTATCCCAGTATTAAAATATTTGTGCTCTATACCATATTAATATAATTGTGCTCTAAAACAGTATTATTAATATAATTGTGCTCTATCCCTGTATTAATATAATTGTGCTCTATCCCAGTATCAATATAATTGTGCTCTATCCAAGCATTAATACAACTGTGCTCTATCCCAGTATTAATATAATTGTGCACTATCCCAGTATTAATATTATTGTGTTCTATCCCAGTATTAAAATAACTGTGCTCTATCCCGGTAGTAATATATTAGTGCTCTATACCAGTATTAATATAATTGTGCTCTAAAACAGTATTATTAATATAATTGTGCTCTATCCCAGTATTAATATAACTGTGCTCTATCCCAGTATTAATATAACCGTGCTCTATCCCAGTAGTAATATATTAGTGCTCTATACCAGTATTAATATGATTGTGCTCTAAAACAGTATTATTAATATAATTGTGCTCTATCCCTGTATTAATATTATTGTGCTCTATCCCAGTATAAATAATATTGTGCTCTATCCCAGCAATAATATAATTCTGCACTATCCAAGTATTAATACAACTGTGCTCTATCCCAGCATTAATATACTTGTGCACTATACCAGTATTATATAATTGTGCACTATCCCAGTATTAATATTATTGTGCACTATCCCAGTATTAATATAATTTTGCTCTACCCCAGTATTAATATAATTGCGCTCTATCCCATTATTATTATTATTGTGCTCTATCCCAGTATTAATATAATTGTGCTCTATCCCAGTATTAATATAAATGTGCTATATCCCAGTATATTAATATTATAATTGTGCACTATCCCAGTATTAATATAATTGTGCTCTATCCCAGAATTAATATTATTGTGTTCTATCCCAGTATTAATATAACTGTGCACTATCCAAGTATTAATACAACTGTGCTCTATCCCAGTATTAATATACTTGTGCACTATACCAGTATTAATATAATTGTGCTCTATCCCAGTATTAATATAATTGTGCTCTATCCCAGTATTAATATAATTGTGCACTGTCCCAGTATTAATATAATTGTGCACTATCCCAGTATTAATATAATTGTGCTCTATCCCAGTATTATTATGATTGTGCTCTATTCCAGAATTAATATTATTGTGTTCTATCCCAGTATTAATATAACTGTGTTCTATCCCGGTAGTAATATATTAGTGTTATATACCAGTATTAATATAATTGTGCTCTAAACCAGTATTATTAATATAATTGTGCTCTATCCCAGTATTAATATAATTGTGCTCCATCCCAGTATTAATATAATAGTGGTCTATCCCAGTATTAATATGATTGTGCTCTATCCCAGTATTAATATAATTGTGCACTATCCCAGTATTAATATAATTGTGCTCTGTCCCGGTATTAATATAATTGTGTGCTCTATCCCAGTATTAATATAATTGTGCACTATCCCGGTATTAATATAATGGTGCACTATCCTGGTATTAACATAATTGTGCACTATCACAGTATTAATATTATTGTGCACTCTCCCAGTATTAATATAATTTTGCTCTACCCCAGTATTAATATAATTGTGCTCTATCCCATTATTAATATTATTGTGCTCTATCCCAGTATTAATATAGCTGTGCTCTATCCCAGTATTAATATAAATGTGCTCTATCCCAGTATATTAATATTATAATTGTGCACTATCCCAGTATTAATATAAATGTGCACTATCCCAGTGTTAAAATAATTGTGCTCTATCCCAGTATTAAAATAGTTGTGCTCTATCCCAGTATTAATATAATTGTGCTCTATCCCTGTATATTAATATAATAGTGCACTATCCCAGTATTAATATAATTGTGCTCTATCCCCGTATTAATATTATTGTGCTCTATCCCAGTTTTAATATAATTGTGCACTATCCCAGTATTAATATAATTGTGCTCTATCCCAGTATATTAATATAATGTGCTCTATCCCACGATTAATATAATTGTGCTCTATCCCAGTATTAATGTATTTGTGCTCTATCCCAGTATTAATATAATTGTGCTCTATCCCAGTATTAATATAATTGTGCTCTATCCCAGTATTAATATAATTGTGCTCTATCCCAATATTAATATAATTGTGCTCTATCCCAGGATTAATATAATTGTGCTCTATCCCAGTATTAATATAATTGTGCTGTATCCCAGTATTAATATTATTGTGCTCTATCCCAGTATTAATATTATTGTGCTCAATCCCTATACAAATATAATTGTGCTCTATCCCAGTATTAATATAATTGTGCTCCATCCCAGTATTAATATAATTGTGCTCTATCCCAGAATTAATATAATTGTGCTCTATCCCAGTATTAAAATATTTGTGCTCTATACCATATTAATGTAATTGTGCTCTAAAACAGTATTATTAATATAATTGTGCTCTATCCCTGTATTAATATAATTGTGCTCAATCCCAGTATTAATATAATTGTGCTCTATCCAAGCATTAATACAACTGTGCTCTATCCCAGTATTAATATAATTGTGCACTATCCCAGTATTAATATTATTGTGTTCTATCCCAGTATTAAAATAACTGTGCTCTATCCCGGTAGTAATATATTAGTGCTCTATACCAGTATTAATATAATTGTGCTCTAAAACAGTATTATTAATATAATTGTGCTCTATCCCAGTATTAATATAACTGTGCTCTATCCCAGTATTAATATAACTGTGCTCTATCCCAGTAGTAATATATTAGTTCTCTATACCAGTATTAATATAATTGTGCTCTAAAACAGTATTATTAATATAATTGTGCTCTATCCCTGTATTAATATTATTGTGCTCTATCCCAGTATGAATAATATTGTGCTCTATCCCAGTAATAATATAATTGTGCACTATCCCAGTATTAATATAATTGTGCTCTATCCCAATATTAATATAATTGTGCTCTATCACAGTATTAATATAATTGTGCACTATCCCAGTATTAATATAATTGTGCACTATCCCAGTATTAATATAATTGTGCTCTATCCCAGTATTATTATAATTGTGCTCTATCCCAGTATTAATATTATTGTGTTCTATCCCAGTATTAATATAACTGTGTTCTATCCCGGTAGTAATATATTAGTGCTATATACCAGTATTAATATAATTGTGCTCTAAAACAGTATTATTAATATAATTGTGCTCTATCCCAGTATTAATATAATTGTGCTCCATCCCAGTATTAATATAATAGTGGTCTATCCCAGTATTAATATGATTGTGCTCTATCCCAGTATTAATATAATTGTGCACTATCCCAGTATTAATATAATTGTGCTCTATCCCGGTATTAATATAATTGTGTGCTCTATCCCAGTATTAATATAATTGTGCACTATCCCAGTATTAATATAATGGTGCACTATCCCAGTATTAATATAATTGTGCACTATCACGGTATTAATATTATTGTGCACTATCCCAGTATTAATATAATTTTGCTCTACCCCAGTATTAATATAATTGTGCTCTATCCCATTATTAATATTATTGTGCTCTATCCCAGTATTAATATAATTGTGCTCTATCCCAGTATTAATATAAATGTGCTCTATCCCAGTATATTAATATTATAATTGTGCACTATCCCAGTATTAATATAATTGTGCACTATCCCAGTGTTAAAATAATTGTGCTCTATCCCAGTATTAAAATAGTTGTGCTCTATCCCAGTATTAATATAATTGTGCTCTATCCCTGTATATTAATACTAACTGAAGTGCCCGGCGGTGCCGAGGCTTTTTCGAGGGCATGTTGTTGTTGGAAGAGAGAGAGAGAGCGACTGGGGGGAAGAGAGAGCGACTGGGGGGAAGAGAGAGAGCGACTGGGGGGAAGAGAGGGAGGGGAGGGGTGGGGGGAAGAGAGGGAGGAGAAGAGAGGCAGGGGAGAGGAGGGAGGGGAGGGGAGGGGGGAGGGCGGGGAGGGGGAGGGGAAGGGAGGGCGGGGGAGGGGAGAGGGGGAGGGGGGAGGGGAGGGCAGGGAAGGGGGGAGGGCGGGGAAGGGAGGGCGGGGGGAGGGGAGGGGGGAAGGAAGGAGGGGAGGGGGGAAGGGAGGGCAGGGGAGGGGAAGGGAGGGAGGGGGGAAGGGAGGGCAGGGGAGGGGAAGGGAGGGCGGGGCGGAGGGGAGGGAGGGGAAGGGAGGGCGGGGGGGAGCGGGAGGGAGGGTGGGGGAGGGGAGGGTGCGATGGAGGGCGGAGGGGAGGGAGGGCGGCGGGCGCCCCCCGCCCCCGCCGAGGGTCGCAGCCCCCGAGGGTCGCGACCCCCCCCGAGGGTCGCGCCCCCTCCCCCCCGGAGGTGAAGACCGCCGATTGCGCGCGAAGCAGGAGCTGAGACGCGGCGTCTCTCTCAGCCGGCGGGTACGGTTGCCAGGGCAACCGTGACGCTGACCAAGCCAGAGAGAGAGACGCCGCGTCTCAGCTGCTCCTGCTGCGCGCGCGGCCCCCCCCACCCCCGAGGGTCGCGGCCCCCCCCGAGGGTCACGGCCGCCCCCCCCTCCCCCCGAGGTGAAGACCGCCGATTGCGCCCGTTGCCAGGGTAACGCTGGACGCTCAGCAAGCCCCGGCAGAGAGAGACGTCTCAGCTCCTGCTGCGCGCGCACCCTAGCGGCGCTGGGCTGAGGCTCGGCCCTCCAGCCTTCGAGTGGGGCCGGGAGGTGCCTAGCTCGGGCGTGGGTGCGGAGGAGACGCCGAGGCTTCTAGGCCTACCTGGAAAAACGGGGAAAGGTAGGAAAATTAATGAGATTAGATAAGTTAATTACTTTCTAAATCATTTTTTTAAAAAACAATATGGGCTGGATTTTCAGTATAGACAGTTTTGGGGCGCTAACCTTAGCGCCCGCCCGAAGTTAGCGCCCGCCCCAAAGTAGCGCCCCGTTGCCGGAAATTCAGTGGCTTCGCCCTAAGAGGTTGGTGGAGCGCTAAAAGAGGCGTTCCACTACTTTCTTTAGGCGCTAAGCCGGCGGTGCAGAGCGCAACACCCGAGCTCGGGCGCAGCGCACGGCACACACTCTGGGGCCAGTGAGCTCTTAAAGGGGAAGGGTGCATGTGTTTTTTTCAAAGGCAGAGTCTGGGGGGGCGGGGGGGGGGGAGAAACACGATGAGGAGGAGGAGGAGGAGGAGGAGGAGGAGGAGGAGGTGGTGGTCGGAAACATAAATACACCGTTCACAACAACACACTGGATCCTTGTCCACAACACATGCAGACTGCCGTTTATAGTGCAGGGGGAGTGCCCTTTAATTTGCGCTCCCCAGGGTGTGTTGCGTTCCATTTTACAAACGCTCTGGACGCCAGCCGCACAATGGGGCAGTCCGACTGAAGTTTGGATTCGGGGCGGCCAAAGGGCGTTGCACGAGGATGTGACGTCATTTTCTGCGCGCGCATCCGGGCGGCCGCTAAACTTTGCGCCGGCGCTAACGGCCAACTTAATTTGGGGCGGGGCGCAAACTGCGCTGCGCCCGGGCGCTACACGCATAGCGCCCGAAAATCACTTCTCTTAAGGCGCTAACTGCTGGCGCAAGCAACTGAAAATCTAGCCCCATGTGTTTTAAAAGCAACGTTTTTTTTTAAGACGCAGAAAGTGGGAAAAAGAAAGGAAAAGTTTGGAATCAAGATGGCGGCGACTCACCTCGGTTCAGAACGATAAAGCCCGGCCACACGCGCACCGATTGGCCCGGCGGCACATGCCAGCAACCCGGCGTACGATTGGTCGAGCTCGAGGTCACTCTGTCGCTAATGAGCGGATAATGAGATGCTAATGAGCGGAATGTTGAAGGTTTTTGGGATACCGCGGGCGCAATTTTAGCCCGGCCGAAATGTAAATACACTTAAAACCGTCTCGGAAGCGTAAGCTTTCTTTGGAGGTAACGCGCGCATAGGTACGCCCTGTAACTTTCGAGTGCATACCCGCAACGCACACGCGATGGCAGACAGATAGACAGATAGACAGATAGACAGATAGACAGATAGAAAGACAGAATGACAGAAGTACCGATTTATATATATAGATAGTGCACTACCCCAGTATTAATATAATTGTGCTCTATCCCAGTATTAATATTATTGTGCTCTATCCCAGTTTTAATATAATTGTGCACTATCCCAGTATTAATATAATTGTGCTCTATCCCAGTATTAATATAATTGTGCTCCATCCCAGTATTAATATAATTGTGCTCTATCCCAGAATTAATATAATTGTGCTCTATCCCAGTATTAATATAATTGTGCTCTATCCCAGTATTAATATAATTGTGCTGTATCCCAGTATTAATATAATTGTGCTCTATCCCAGTATTAATATAATTGTGCTCAATCCCTATACTAATATAATTTTGCTCTATCCCAGTATTAATATAATTGTGCTCTATCCCAGTATTAATATAATTGTGCACTATTCCAGTATTAATATAATTGTGCTCTATCCCAGTATATATTAATATAAATGTGCTCTATCCCAGTATTAATATTATTGTGCTCTATCCCAGTAATAATATAATTGTCCTCTATCCCAGAATTAATATAATTGTGCTCTATCCCAGTATTAATATTATTGTGCACTATCCCCGTATTAATATAAATTTGCTCTATCCCAGTATGAAAATAATTGTCCTCTATACCAGTATTAATATAATTGTGCTCTATCACAGTATTAATATAATTGTGCTCTATTACAGTATAAAAATAATTGTGCTCTATCCCAGTATTAATATAATAGTGCACCATCCCAGTATTAATATAATTGTGCTCTATCCCTGTATATATTTATATAATTGTGCTCTCTACCGGTGATAATATAATTGTGCTCTATCCCAGTATTAATATTATTGTGCTCTATCCCAGTATTAATATAATTGTGCTCCCTCCCAGTATTAATATAATTTTGCTCTATCCCAGTATTAATATATATGTGCTCTATCCCAATGTTAACATAACTGTGCTCAATCCCTATACTAATATAATTGTGCTCTATCCCAGTATTAATATAATTGTGCTCCATCCCAGTATTAATATAATTGTGCTCTATCCCAGTATTAATATATTTGTGCTCAATCCCAGTATTAATATAATTGTGCTATATCCAATTATATATTAATATAATTGTGCTCTATCCCAGCATTAATATAATTGTGCTCTCTCCCAGTATTAATATAATTGTGCTCTATCCCAGTATTAATATTATTGTGCTCTATCACAGTAATAATATAATTGTCCTCTATCCCAGTATTAATATAATTGTGCTCTATCCCAGCATTAATATTATTGTGCACTATCCCAGTATTAATATAAATTTGCTCTATCCCAGTATTAATATAATTGTGCTCTATCCCAGTCTATTAATATAATAGTGTTCTATCCCACGATTAATATAATTGTGCTCTATCCCAGGATTAATAAATTGTGCACTGTTCTAGTATTAATATAATTGTGCTCTATCCCAGTATTAAAATAATTGTGCTCTATCCCAGTATTAATATAATTGTGCTCTATCCCAGTATTAAAATAATTGTCCTCTATACCAGTATTAATATAATTGTGCTCTATCACAGTATTAATATAATTGTGCTCTATCACAGTATTAAAATAGTTGTGCTCTATCCCAGTATATATTAATATAATTGTGCTCTATCCCAGTATTAATATAATAGTGCACCATCCCAGTATTAATATAATTGTGCTCTATCCCTGTATATATTAATATAATTGTGTTCTCTACCGGTGTTAATATAATTGTGCTCTATCCCAGTATTAATATTATTGTGCTCTATCCCAGTATTAATTTAATTGTGCTCTATCCCAGTATTAATATAATTTTGCTCTATCCCAGTATTAATGTAATTGTGCTCTATCCCAGTATTAATATAACTGTGCATTATCCCAGTATTTATATAACTGTGCTCTATTTCAGTATTAGTATAATTGTGCACCATCCCAGTATTAATATAATTGTGCTCTATCCTAGTATATATTAATATAATTGTGCTCTCTACCGGTGTTAATATAATTGTGCTCTACCCAGTATTAATATTATTGTGCTCTATCCCAGTATTAATATAATTGTGTTCTATCCCAGTATTAATATAATTGTGCTCTATCCCATTATTAATATTATTGTGCTCTATCCCAGTAATAATATAATTGTACTCTATCCCAGTATTAATATTATTGTGCATTATCCCAGTATATATTAATATAATTGTGCTCTATCCCACTATTAATATAATTGTGCTCTATCCCAGGATTAATTAATTGTGCTCTATCCCAGTACTAATATAATTGTGCTCTGTCCCAGTATTAATATAATTGTGCTCTATCCCAGTATTAATATAATTGTGCTCTATCACAGTTGTGCTGTCTTTCTTTAGGAATTTATGTTAGCTTTCATTTAATTCAGGGGTTTGAGTAACTTGGGTCGATTCCCATTGTGTGCCGCCACCAAGTGGATATTTGGTACCTAGCAACTGCAGTAAAAGCGCAGTAAAGTGCAGTAAAGCACAGTAAGTACAGTAAAGTAAACTACTGTATATCACAGACCTACAGCCACACATGGTCTGGGAAGTTATATTGTTGTCACGCTTCAGCCTTGGACACTGTGGCCTAGAATTTCAGTATAGCCTCTTTTGGGGCGGTAAAGTCGGGCAGACGCTAAAGTTTGCGCCCGGCGCAAAGTCGCGCCACCTTCACCGATATTCAGTCGCATCGCCCCAAGAGGTTGCTGCTGTGCTATAACAGGCGATGCACGGCTATCTTTGGGCGCTAAGCCGGCAGTGCTGGGCGATACCCCCGAGGCCGGGCGCAGCGCCGGTGCGGCGAGTTGTTGATTGACGGCAGACACTCTGGCGCCGGTCAGCTCTTAAAGGGGGAGGGTTGATTTGTTTGCCTGCCACGCCCTGCACACTGCAGCCCTCAACCAAGGCCTGACCACTTCAGCTTCACCTGCACAACGCCCAGGGCTATGGAGAAGGCCAGGGAGAGAGCGCAGCGCTTCAGCGACGGTGACCTGAGGCTGCTGGTTGGCGGAGTGGAGCGCAGGCACCATGTTCTGTTCCCAGGAGGTGGCAAGAGGCCGCTGCCCAGCGCATACCGGAAAGCCTGGAGAGAGGTCTCAAACAGGGTGTCTTCCAACAGCGTGGTTGCCAGGACTCCTGTGCAATGCCGGAAGAAGTTCAACGACCTCACTCGGGTTGTCAGGGTGACTACCCTTTCCAGTGTCCTCCTCATCCCTGCATGTGCACCTCACTTTATGGGCAAAGGGACCTGAAAGCCCTAATGGCCAGCCCTCATCCAGCAGCTATGGGACTGTCATGAAAATCACTTGCACATTCAGCACTTTACACACTGTACAAGCTATTCGACCATGGGAGGCATTGCAGACAAGATCAGGGCTACACACTGTACAAGCTATTCGACCATGGGAGGCATTGCAGACAAGATCAGGGCTACACACTGTACAAGCTATTCGGCCATGGGAGGCATTGCAGACAAGATCAGGGCTACACACTGTACTTAGAGGCCGTCCTTTCTCTTGCAGGCCAAGGTGGCGTACAACTGGCGGAAACGAACTGAGACCGGGGGAGGCCGTCCTGACGTCAAAGAGCTCTCCGACCTCGACCAGCGTGTGGAGCGCATTATGGCAGGCCGGCTGATTGGCCCCGTCACCACTGGAGATGCCGACCCTGTTCTGGGCACCAATGGTAAGGGCATTACCCTTTTGATCTCTCTCGTTACACTTGCGCCTCATATCAGCATCCTTTGCCACTGTCCGACCAATGCAGTGCATGGCAGCACTCATGCCTCCCTCGCTGCTGCCCTGTCCTCACTCTAAAGCTACTCTTGTGCCTTCCTGCTTTCAGATGGTGAATCGCCAGGTGAGGAGGCGGGCCCTCAAGCTGCCACTGTCAGCGCTTCTGATTCCGAGGAGGAGGAAGAGGAAGCCGGCCCATCAGTGCCACCCTCAGCCGCACCAGCCCATGGCGAGGAAGGGGACACGTCTTCCCTGGAGGGGAGCCGGGCGAAAGGGTCGGAGGAGAGTGAAGCCCCGGGGCCCAGCGGCCTGCAGCAACGCGGGAGGGGTGGGGAAGCTCGGCGGACTTCTCCCCAGAGGGTGAGTGCGGCCTCCAGTCCTGCGACGGTGAGCGCAGAGGAGGTGCGGCTCCTGGAGGAAATGGCCGTCCAGGCTGAGCGCAGGCACAATGAGCTCATGGCTGCAGTGGCAAGGATGCCTGACTCCATTGAGTCTTTGTCAAGGAGTGTGCAGCAATTTGGAGCAGCACAGGCCAGGAGTCTACAGGACTTCGCGGCAGCACAGGCGGCTTCGAGCGAAGTGCTCAGTCATGCCGTCCATTCACTGGCTGTTGTCATGCGGACACAGACCAGGGCCACACGGGCACTAACTGCTGCCACCCTCGCTGGATCAGCCAGGCATCGCCAGGGCACCTGCCGCGCAGCAGCAGCCCAGCAGTCTGTTCTTCAGCTGTTTGCTGCGCATGCTGCAGTGCTGGCCCGTGCGAGTGCCAATGTCTCAGGCGACCAGCGAGCACCTGCGATCTGCCAGGTTGGCACCATTCCTGCAGCCGACACTGCCACTCCGCCATTGCAGCTGCCACGAGCCGCTGGACAGACTGCTGCCGCCCAGGCAGAGTTGGAGCAGTCAGCAGCCGGCCCCTCCAAGGCCAGAGCTGGTGCAGGCCAACCCCCAAGGGCATCTGCCGTCTCGCCATCTGACCCTCAGCAGCCTTCCTCCAGTCTTGCTGCAGCCACTGGGCTCCCATTGAGGAGGAGCTGCAGGGCGGGCAGGGGCCAGGCAAGGATGCGAAAGGCATCGCCCTCGCAGGGCAAAAAGTAGAAGCTCTGCACAAATGCCTGGTGCTTGTTGTAAGGCCGACACTGGTGTAGTTGTGTTTTTGTAAGGCCGAGACTGGTGTCTTTCTTTCTTTTTGTAAGGCCGAGACTGGTAGTTTTGTGTTTTTGGGGGGGCTTCTCCACATGAGGTTGTAATGTGGGAAGGGCAGAGGTTTGCAATAAATTATTGTTCTTAAATTGCACTGTCCATGGTTTTTTTGTCAAGTCCTGGTTGCCCTGCTCGGCTGAGGGCTTGTGGAGCGGCTACATTCATCTGCTGACATTGGCACAAGCCATTCCCTGAGAGGGGGCCTAGAAGCGACGTTCAATAAGCCGGCGACGGGCGGCCCTTGCACTTTCTGCCTCCCTCCTGTGCTGGTCCTCCTCCTCCTCCTCCTCCTCCTCAGGTGGTCCTCCAATCTCTGGTGGCAGTGGCTGAGTCCTGCGGATAGCCAGGTTGTGCAGCATGCAGCAAACGACCACGAAATGGGAGACTCGCTCCGGCGAATATTGTAGGGCTCCACCGGACCGATCCAGACAGCGGAACCGTTGCTTCAGGACGCCGATTGTTTGTTCGATGATGTTCCTGGTCGCTTGATGGCTTTCGTTGTATCCCTCTTCAGCAGGGGTGCTGAGCGCACGGAGCGGGGTCATCAGCCAGGTACACAAAGGATAGCCTTTGTCCCCGATAAGCCATCCTCGTGGGTGAGGCTGGGCCTGGAACATGTCTGCCACAGAAGTCTGTCGCAGGATGAAGGCATCGTGGCTGCTGCCTGGAAAGCGGGCATTGACAGCTAGGATGAGCTGCCTGTGGTCACACACCAGCTGGACATTGAGCGAATGGTAGCCCTTCCGGTTGCGGTAATCCTCGGCATTCTCCAGAGGTGCCCGCAAAGCCACATGCATGCAGTCAATGGCGCCCTGCACCATGGGGAAGCCCGCGAATGCTGCAAAGCCCATTGCACGCTGTTGCTGCTTGGCAAGGGCCATGGAGAAGGAGATGAACTGACATCTCCTTTTGAAAAGGGCATTGGTCACCTGGCGGATGCAGCAATGCACGGCGAACTGGGAGATGTTGGAAATGTCCCCAGTCGTGGATTGGAAGGAGCCGGTGGCATAGAAGTTGAGAGCCACCGTCACCTTCACTGCCACCGACAGAGACATCCTGCTCCTCAGCTGTGGCTGCAGATCACTGCCAAGCAGGTGGCAGATCTCTGTGACCACCTCCCTTCGGAATCGCAGCCTCCGAACACACTGCTCGTCAGACATGTTGAGATAGGAGAAATGCTGGCGGTATACCCTGGGTGGGTAAGGCCTCCTTTCCCGATGCCTGTTGCCCCCTCTCCGTCTAGCCAGGGCTGCCACTCTCTCACGGTGTCTGTGAGCCCTTTGGATGCAATGGAGAAAGCCAGCGTTTGCACCCATTGCAGCCCCCATAATATGTTAGCAAAGAATGATATGTCAATGAGGCAAAGACAAGTGGAAAGCTGTGGCCTGAAGCCACAAGTACCTGTCCGAGTGTTGAGCCAAAGCAGAAAGCTCTCTACCTTGGTCTCTCTGCAAAGATCCGTCTCTCAAGAAGGAGTGCTGCGAAATGGCAGCCTTTTATAGTGCAGGAGGAGTGCCCTTTAATTTGCGCCCACCGCGCCCCGCATCGACTGAGCACCGTTCCACTCTACCAGTCGCTAGGGGCGCCGGGCACACAATGGGGCGTCGCGACTGAATTTTCGGTTGGGGGCGCACAAAGGGCGTTGCACAAGGAAATGACGTCATGATCTGCGCGCGCATCTGAGCGCGCGCAAAGACTTTGCGCCGCCGCTAAATCTCTAGTGAAGTTGGGGAGAGGCGCAGTTCGCGCTGCGCCCGGCCGCTAGCCGCCTAGCGCCCGACATCTACTCCTCCTAAGGCGCTACCGGCTGGCGCAACCAACTGAATTTCTAGGCCTATTTGTCTGTAAGTACTTGAGAATGTTATTGATGATTAGTGTACACTATATTTTGCAGAAAATATTTAGTTTGTAACTTTTCTTTGTAAGCAAACTTACACAGCTAGCCGTGAAGTGCTCGCTCTCTGTCTAGCTGGTTAGCTAGTAGCTGTATTTTGATGCACTATGTACAGGGCTAATTTAAAGAGAATGCCTTCCAGTTTGCTAAATGTATATTCACAGTAAGCTGTGTTTCCACGTGTTTGGTAATTTACATGCCAAATGTACTGTGTTGCTCAGGCGTACCTAAATTTGTGTATGCATATCAGTTATGCGCTTGTATACTAATGTGTGCTTCCATTTCTGTGTTGTATTTCAGTTTCACAATAAGAATCTTTCAGTAAAGTTTACAAGAAAAGTCAAGCCTTGTGATTTTTATGGGAAGATATCAAGTTGTTAGCTACCTGTCTAGCTCTGCATAGGAACGCGCTGCAAGGGCAGAATAGTGAAAAGACAACAGCACAGCGGGCTCAAGCACAAGAAGATACCTCTCAGCTACCATGAGTCTACGCTCAGGAAGACAGTATACCATAGAGGACGTCGACCAGCCAACCGAGAAGCATGAGCCTCTTCGAGCAAATGATGCCAAGTCACAGTCCTCTAAAGCATCCTCTAGATCATCTCAGTGGTCCAGCAGACCGTCGTCATCGACAGCTTCTGCAGCCGCCAAAGCACGTGCCAAGGCAAAAGCTGCCCAGGCTCAATTGTCCTTCGCTGAAAAAGAAGCTAGTGTGATGAAGCAGAGAGCTGACCTCGACGCTAGTGTGATGAAGCAGAGAGCTGACCTCGACGCTAGTGTGATGAGGCAGAGAGCTGACCTCTACGCCAGTCTCCACATTCTCCAAAGCCAGAGAGCTGCCGCTGCCGCTGAAGCTGCAGCTTATGAAGAAGGTGAGGAGAACGAAGGTGGGGAGCACAGCCATGAAGCATATGTTCTAGAACAGCCCCTCAGTCCAGTGCAACGTACAAGTGAGAATGTCCAACAACACTCTAAATTGTTCTTCAAGGAGACATCCAGGTATCTTGACGCAGAACCAGCTACTCACCACAGTAACAAACAGCCTGTTTTCAGAGACACTGAGCTTAAAAGAGAAGAAACAGGTAAAACTTACCTGCAGAGACCTCCACAGCACTTGGCCAATCCAGCTAAGCAGTCCTCATCCGAGCCACAAGGTGCACAAGACCTCGCTAGGTACCTCATCCGCCGAGAATTGTTAAGTTCAGGTCTTCTAGAATTTGATGACCGTCCTGAAAATTATTGGTCATGGAAAGCATCCTTCCTGAGTACCACCAAGGACTTGAATCTGTCAGCCAGAGAAGAACTAGATTTGATGACAGAGTGGCTCGAAGCTGAGTTGTCAGAACAGGCGAAGAGAATTCACTCAGAGCATTTCCGCAATCCTGCAGCAGGCCTCAACCTGGTTTGGCAACGTCTCGAAGACTGTTATGGGACACCAGAAGTCATTGAACACGCACTGCTTAAGAAGATTGAGGACTTTCCGAAGCAAACCAACAAAGAAAATGTCGAGCTTCGAGAACTGGGTGACATTCTCCTCGAACTGGAGTGTGCTAAGGGAGAAGGTTACCTGACAGGCCTCTCTATCCCAGTATATATTAATATAATTGTGCTCTCTACCGGTGTTACTATAATTGTGCTCTATCCCAGTATTAATATAATTGTGCTCTATCCCAGTATTAATATAATTGTGCTCTATCCCAGTATATATTAATATAATTGTGCTCTCTACCGGTGCTACTATAATTGTGCTCCATCCCAGTATTAATATAATTGTGCTCTATCCCAGTATTAATATAATTGTGCTCTATCCCAGTGTTAATATAATTGTGCTCTATCCCAGGATTATTATAATTGTGCTCTATCCCAGGTTTAATATAATTTTGCTCTATCCCAGTATATATTAATATAATTATGCTCTATCCCAGGATTAATATAATTGTGCTCAATCGCAGTATGAAAAAAATTGTGCTCTATTCCAGTATTAATATAATTTTACACTATCCTAGTATATTAATATAATTGGGCTCTATCCCAGTATTAATATAACTGTGCTCTATCCCAGTATTAATAAAATTGTGTACTATCCTAGTATTAATATAAATGTGCTCTATCCCAGTATATATTAATATAATTGTGCTCTATCCCAGTATTAATATAATTGTGCTTTATCCCATTTTAATATTATTGTGCTCTATCCCAGTAATAATATAATTGTGCTCTATCCTAGTATTAATATAATTGTGCTCTCTCCCAGTATTAATATTATTGTGCATTATCCCAGTATATATTAATATAATTGTGCTCTATCCCACTATTAATATAATTGTGCTCTATCCCAGGATTAATTAATTGTGCACTTTCCCAGTATTAATATAATTGTGCTCTATCCCAGTGTTAAAATAATTGTACTCTGTCCCAGTATTAATATTATTGTGCTCTATCCCAGTATTAATATAATTGTGCTCTATCCTAGTATTAATATAATTGTGCACTATCCCAGTATTAAAATAATTGTGCGCTATCTCAGTATTAATATAATTGTGCACTATCCCAGAATTGATATAATTGTGCTCTATCCTAGTATTATTATAATTGTGCACTATCCCAGTGTAAATATAATTTTGCACTATCCCAGTATTAATATAATTGTACTCTATCCCAGATTTAATATAATTGTGCTCTATCCCAGGATTAATAATATTGTGCACTATCCCAGTATTAATATTATTGTGCTCTATCCCAGTAATAATATAATTGTGCTCTATCCCAGTTTATTAATATAATTGTGCTCTATACCAGTATTAATATAAATATGCTCTATCCTAATATAATTGTACTCTATCCCAGTATTAATCTAATTGTGCACTATCCCAGTATTAATATAGTTGTGCACTCTCCCAGTATTAATATAACTGTGCTCTATCCCAGTATTAATAAAATTGTGCACCAGCCCAGTATATTAATATAATTGTGCTCTATCCCAGTATATTAATATAATTGTGCTCTATCCCAGGATTAATATAATTGTGCTCTATCTCAGTATTAATATTATTGTGCACTATCCCAGTATTAATATAATTGTGCTCAATCCCAGTATTATTCATATAAATGTGCTCTATCCTAGTATCAATATAATTTTGCACTATCCCAGTAGTATTATATAATTGTGCTCTATCCCAGTAGTAATATATAATTTTGCACTATCCCAATATTAATATAATTGTGCTCTATCCCAGTATTAATATAATTGTGCTCTATCCCGGTATTAATATAATTGCCCTCTATCCCAGGATTAATATAATTGTGCTCTATCCCAGGAATAATAATACTGTGCACTATCCCAGCATTAATATATTATTGTGCTCTATCCCAGTATTAATATTATTGTGCTCTATCGCAGTATTATTATAATTGTGCACTATCCCAGTATTAATGTAAATGTGTTCTATCCCAGTATTAATATAATTGTGCACTATCCCAGTATTAATATAGTTGTGCTCTATCCCAGTATTGATATAATTGTGCTCTATACCAGTATTAATATTATTGTGCTCGATCCCAGTACTAATATAATTGCGCTCTATCACAGTATTAATATAATTGTGCTCCATCCCAGTATAATTATAATAGTGCTCTATCCCAGTATTAATATGATTGTGCTCTAACCAGTATTAATATAATTGTGCACTATCCCAGTATTAATATTATTGTGATCAATCCCAGTATTAATATTATTGTGATCAATCCCAGTATTAATATTATTGTGCTCTATCCCACTATTAATATAATTGTGCTCGATCACAGTATTAATGTAATTGTGCTCCATCCCAGTATGGATGAATATAATTGTGCTCTATCCCAGTATATTGATATAACTGTGCTCTATCCCAGTATTAATATAACTGTGCTCTATCCGAATAGTAATATATTAGTGCTCTATCCCAGTATTAATATAATTGTGCTCCATCCCAGTATTAATATAATAGTGCTCTATCCCAGGATTAATATAATTATGCTCTATCCCAGTATATTGATATAATTGTGCTCTATCCCATTATTAATATACTTGTGCTCTATCCAAGTATTAATACAACTGTGCTCTATCCCAGTATTAATATAATTGTACTCTATCCCAGTATTAGTATAATTGTGCTCTATCCCAGTATTAATATTATTGTGCTCTATCTAAGTATTAATACAACTGTGCTCTATCCCAGTATTAATATAATTATGCTCTATCCCAGTATTAATAATATTGTGCTCTATCCCATTATTAATATACTTGTGCTCTATCCAAGTATTAATACAACTGTGCTCTATCCCAGTATTAATATAATTGTACTCTATCCCAGTATTAGTATAATTGTGCTCTATCCCAGTATTAATATTATTGTGCTCTATCTAAGTATTAATACAACTGTGCTCTATCCCAGTATTAATATAATTGTGCTCTATCCCAGTATTAGTATAATTGTGCTCTATCCCAGTATTAATATTATTGTGTTCTATCCCAGTATTAATACAACTGTGCTCTATCCCAGTATTAATATTATTGTGCTCTATCCCAGTATTAATATAATTGTGCTCTAAACCAGTATTATTAATAAAATTGTGCTCTATCCCAGTATTAATATAATTGTGCTCCATCCCAGTATTAATATAATAGTGCTCTATCCCAGTATTAATATAATAGTGCTCTATCCCAGTATTAATATGATTGTGCTCTAACCAGTATTAATATAATTGTGCACTATCCCAGTAATAAAATTATTGTGATCAATCCCAGTATTAATATTATTGTGCTCTATCCCAGTATTAATATAATTGTGCTCTATCACAGTATTAATATAATTGTACTCTATCCCAGTATTAATATAATTGTGCTCTATCCCAGTATTAATATAATTGTGCTCTATCCCAGTATTAGTATAATTGTGCTCTATCCCAGTATTAATATAATTGTGCTCTATGCCAGTATTAATATTATTGTGCTCTATCCCAGTATTAATATAATTGTTCTCTATCCCTGTATTAATATAGTTGTGCTAAATCTGAGTCTTAATATAATTGTGCTCTATCCCAGTATTAATATAATTGTGCTCTATCCCAGTATTAATATAATTGTGCTCTATCCCAGTATTAATATAATTGTGCTCTATCCTAGTATTAATATAATTGTACTCTATCCCACGCATGGGAACATCACCACCTACAAGTTCCCCTCCAAGCCACACACCATTCTGACTTGGACCTGTATCGCCGTTCCTTCACTGTCGCTGGGCCAAAATCCTGGAAATCCCTTCCTAACAGCACTGTGGGTGTACCTACACCATATGGACTGCAGCGGTTCAAAAAGGCGGCTCACCACCATCTTCTCAAGGGCAATTAGGGATGGGCACTAAATGAAGGCCTAGCCAGCCAGCGACAATCACATCCCTTCAATGAATAAAAAAAAATTACCTAAGATACTGGAGTGAGTATTTATCTGAGATACTGGAGTGAGTATTTATCTGAGATACTGGAGTGTGAATTTATCTGAGAAACTGGAGTGAGTATTTATCTGAGATACTGGAGTGACTATTTATCGGAGAAACTGGAGTGATAATTTATCTGAAATACTGGAGTGAGTATTAATCTGAGATACTGCAGTGAGTATTTATCTGAGAAGCTGGAGTGAGTATTTATCTGACATACTGGAGTGAGTATTTATCTGAGGTACTGGAGTGAGTATATATCTCAGATACAGAGTGAGTATTTATCTGATATACTGGAGTGAGTATTTATCTGAAATACTGGAGTGAGTATTTATCTGATATACTGGAGTGAGTATTTATCTGAAATACTGGAGTGATCAATCATCTGAGAAACTGGAGTGAGTGTTTATCAAGAGACTGGAGTGAGTATTTATCTGAGACACGAGTGAGTATTTGTCTGAGATACTGGAGTGAGTATTTATCTGAGACACTGGTGTGAGTATTTAAATGAGATACAGGAGTGAGTGTTTATTTGAGACACTGGAGTGAGTATTAACCTGAGATTCTGGAGTGAGTATTTATCTGACCTCCTGGTGTCAGCATTTCTCTGAGCTACTGGTGTCAGTATTTCTCTGAGGCACTGGACTGAGTATTTATGAGATACAGGATTGAGTATTTTTCGGAGACACTGGAATGAGTATTTATCTGAGATCCCGGAGTGAGTATTTAACTGGGAAACTGGAGTGAGTATTTATCTGAGATACTGGAGCGAGTATTTATCTGAGATACTGGAGCGAGTATTTATCTGAGATACTGGAGTGAGTTTTTATCTGAGATACAGGAGTGAGTATTTATCTGAAACACTGGAGTGAGTATTTATCTGAGACACGAGTGAGTATTTATCTGAGACACTGGAGTGAGTATTTATCTGACATACTGGAGTGAGTATCTGAGATACTGGAGTGAGCATTTATCTGAGATACTGGAGTGAGTATTTATCTCAGATACTGGAGTGAGTATTTATCTGATATACTGGAGTGAGTATTTATCTGAAATACTGGAGTGATGAATTATCTGAGAAACTGAAGTGAGTATTTGTCAAGAGACTGGAGTGAGTATGTATCTGTGACACTGGAGTGAGTATTTATCTGAGATACTGGAGTGAGTATATATCTGAGAAACTGGAGTGAGTATTTATTTGAGATACTGGAGTGGGTATTTACCTGAGATACTGGAGTGAGTATTTCTCTGACCTACTGGTGTCAGTATTTCTCTGAGCCACTGGTGTCAGTATTTCTCTGAGGCACTGGAGTGAGTATTTATTTGAGATACAGGAGTGAGTAATTATCTGAGATACCGGAGTGAGCATATATCCGAGATACTGGAGTGAGTATTTTTCGGAGACACTGGAGTGAGTATTTATCCGAGATACTGGAGTGCGTATTTACCTGAGATACTGGAGTGAGTATTTATCTAAGAAACTGGAGTGAGTATTTATCTGAGATACTGGAGTGAGCATTTATCTGATATACTGGAGTGAGTATTTATCTCAGACACTGGAGTGAGTATTTATCTGAGATACTGGACGGAGTATTTATCTCGGATACTGGAGTGAGTATTTATCTGAGATATTGGATTGAGTACTTATCTCAGACACGAGTGAGTATTTATCTGAGAAACAGGAATGAGTATTTATCTGAGATACTGGAGTGACTATTTATCTGAGAAACGAGTGAGATTTTATCTGAGACACTGGTGTGAGTATTTAAATGAGATACAGGAGTGAGTATTTATTTGAGATACTGGAGTGAATATTTATCTGAGATACTGGAGTGAGTATTTATCTGTGATACGGAAGCGAGTATTTAATTATGATACTGGAGTGACTATTTATCTAAGAAACCGGAGTGAGTATTTATCTGATATACTGCAGTGAGTATTTATCTGACATACTGGAGTGTTCATTTATCTGAGAAACTGGAGTGAGCATTTAAGAAACTGGAGTGAGTATTTATCTGAGATACTGGAGTGAGTATTTATCTGAGATACTGGAGTGAGTATTTATCTCAGATACTGGAGTGAGTATTTATCTCAGGTACTGGAGTGAGTATTTATCTCAGATACTGGAGGGAGTATTTATCTCAGATACTGGAGTGAGTGTTTATCTCAGGTACTGGAGTGAGTATTCATCTGAGACACTGGAGCGAGTATTTATTTATGACACTGGAGTGAGTATTTACCTGGGAAACTGGAGTGAGTATTTATCTGAGAAACTGCTGTGAGTATTTATCTGAGATACTGGAGTGAGTATTTATCTGATATACTGGAGTGATAATATATCTGAAATACTGGAGTGATCAATTATCTGAGAAACTGGAGTGAGTATTTATCTCAGATACTGGAGTGAGTATTTATTTCAGATACTGGATGGAGAATTTATCTCAGATACTGGAGTGAGTATTTATCTCAGACACTGGAGTGAGTATTTATCTCAGATACTGGAGTGAGTATTTATCTCAGATACGGGCGTGAGTATTTATGAGAGATACTGGAGTGAGTATTTATCTGAGATACAGGAGTGAGTATTTATCTGAGATACTGGAGTGAGTATTTAACTGATATACTGGAGTGAGTATTTATCTGAGATACTGGAGTGAGTATTTATCTCAGATACTGGAGTGAGTATTTATCTCAGGTACTGGAGTGAGTATTTATCTCAGATACTGGAGGGAGTATTTATCTCAGATACTGGAGTGAGTATTTATCTCAGGTACTGGAGTGAGTATTCATCTGAGACACCGGAGCGAGTATTTATTTATGACACTGGAGTGAGTATTTACCTGGGAAACTGGAGTGAGTATTTATCTGAGAAACTGCTGTGAGTATTTATCTGAGATACTGGAGTGAGTATTTATCTGATATACTGGAGTGATAATATATCTGAAATACTGGAGTGATCAATTATCTGAGAAACTGGAGTGAGTATTTATCTCAGATACTGGAGTGAGTATTTATTTCAGATACTGGATGGAGAATTTATCTCAGATACTGGAGTGAGTATTTATCTCAGACACTGGAGTGAGTATTATCTGAGGACCTGGAGTGAGTATTTATCTGAGATACTGGAGTGAGTCTTTATCTGAGACAAGGGATTGATTAATTATCTGAGAATCCAGAGTGATGTATTTATCTGAGATATTGGAGTGAGTATTTATCTGAGATACTGGATTGAGTGTTTATCTGAGATACTGTAGGGAGTATTTATCTGTATTCATCTGAGACACCGGAGCGAGTATTTATTTATGACACTGGAGTGAGTATTTACCTGGGAAACTGGAGTGAGTATTTATCTGAGAAACTGCTGTGAGTATTTAACTGAGATACTGGAGTGAGTATTTATCTGATATACTGGAGTGATAATATATCTGAAATACTGGAGTGATCAATTATCTGAGAAACTGGAGTGAGTATTTATCTCAGATACTGGAGTGAGTATTTATTTCAGATACTGGATGGAGAATTTATCTCAGATACTGGAGTGAGTATTTATCTCAGACACTGGAGTGAGTATTTATCTCAGATACTGGAGTGAGTATTTATCTCTGATACGGGCGTGAGTATTTATGAGAGATACTGGAGTGAGTATTTATCTGAGATACAGGAGTGAGTATTTATCTGAGATACTGGAGTGAGTATTTAACTGATATACTGGAGTGAGTATTTATCTGAGATACTGGAGTGAGCATTTAACTCACAAACTGGAGTGAATATTTATCTGAGACACGAGTGAGTATTTTTCTCAGATACTGGAGTGAGTTTTTATCTCAGATGCTGGAGTGAGTATTTATCTGAGATACTGGAGTGATCATTTATCTGAGGAACTGGAGTGAGTATTTAAGATACTGGAGTGAGTATTTATCTGAGATACTGGAGTGAGTATTTATCTGAGATATTGGACTGAGTATTTATCTGAGGTACTGGAGTGAGTATTTATCTCAGATACTGGAGTGAGTATTTATCTGAGATACTGGAGTGAGAGTTTATCTGAGATACTGGAGTGAGTATTTATCAAAGAATCTGGAATGAGCATTTAACTGAGATACTGGAGTGAATATTTATGTGAGAAACAGGAATGAGTATTTACATGAGAAACTGGATTGAGTATCTGAGACATGACTGAGTATTTATCTGAGACACTGGATTGAGTATTTAGCTCAGATACTGGAGTGGGTATTTATCTGAGGTACTGGAGTGAGTATTTATCTGAGATACTAGAGTGAGTAATTATCTGATATACTGGAGGCAGTTTTTAACCTGAGATACTGGAGTGAGTATTTATCTGAGACACTGGAGTGAGTATTATCTGAGGACCTGGAGTGAGCATTTATCTAAGAAACTGGAGTGAGTATTTATCTGAGACACTGGAGTGAGTATTGAACTGAGATACTGGAGTGAGTATTTATCTGAGACACTGGAGAGAGTATTTATCTGAGATACTGGAGTGGGTATTTATCTGAGATAGTGGAGTGAGTATTTATCTGAGATACTAGAGTGAGTAATTATCTGACATACTGGTGGCAGTTTTTAACCTGAGATACTGGAGTGAGTATTTATCTGAGATACTGGAGTGAGTATTTATCTGAGACACTGGAGTGAGTATTTAGCTCAGATACTGGAGTGGGTATTTATCTGAGGTACTGGAGTGAGTATTTATCTGAGATACTAGAGTGAGTAATTATCTGATATACTGGAGGCAGTTTTTAACCTGAGATACTGGAGTGAGTATTTATCTGAGACACTGGAGTGAGTATTATCTGAGGACCTGGAGTGAGCATTTATCTAAGAAACTGGAGTGAGTATTTATCTGAGACACTGGAGTGAGTATTGAACTGAGATACTGGAGTGAGTATTTATCTGAGACACTGGAGAGAGTATTTATCTGAGATACTGGAGTGGGTATTTATCTGAGATAGTGGAGTGAGTATTTATCTGAGATACTAGAGTGAGTCATTATCTGATATACTGGTGGCAGTTTTTAACCTGAGATATTGGAGTGAGTATTTATCTGAGATACTGGAGTGAGTATTTATCTGAGACACTGGAGTGAGTATTATCTGAGGACCTGGAGTGAGCATTTATCTAAGAAACTGGAGTGAGTATTTATCTGAGACACTGGAGTGAGTATTTAACTGAGATACTGGAGTGAGTATTCATCTGAGATACTGGAGAGAGTATTTATCTGAGATACTGGAGTGGGTATTTATCTGAGATAGTGGAGTGAGTATTTATCTGAGATACTAGAGTGAGTAATTATCTGATAAACTGGAGGCAGTTTTTAACCTGAGATACTGGAGTGAGTATTTATCTGAGATACTGGAGTGAGTACTTATCTGAGACACTGGAGTGAGTATTATCTGAGGACCTGGAGTGAGCATTTATCTGAGATACTGGAGTGAGTATTTATCTGAGATACTGGAGTGAGTGTTTATCTGAGATACTGGAGTGAGTAATTATCTGAGATACTGGAGTGAGTATCTCAGATACTGGAGTGAGTATTTATCTGAGACACTGGAGTGAGTATTTATCTGAGATACTGGAGTCAGTATTAAGATACTGGAGTGAGAATTTATCGGAGATACTGGAGTGAGTACTTATCTCACACCCTGGAGTGAGCATTTATCTGAGATACTGTAGTGAGTATTTATCTGAGATACTGGAGCGAGAATTAATCTCTGATACTGGAGTGAATATTTATCTGAGATACTGGAGTGAGTATTTGTCTGAGATACTGGAGTGAGTATTCATCTGAGATACAGGAGTGAGTATTTATCTGAGATACTGGAGTGAGTATTTAACTGATATACTGGAGTGAGTATTTATCTGAGATACTGGAGTGAGTATTTAACTCACAAACTGGAGTGAGTATTTATCTGAGACACGAGTGAGTATTTTTCTCAGATACTGGAGTGTGTTTTTATCTCAGGTGCTGGAGTGAGTATTTATCTGAGATACTGGAGTGAGTTTTTATCGGAGATACTGCAGTGAGTATTTATCTGAGATACTGGAGTGAGTCTTTATCTGAGACAAGGGATTGATTAATTATCTGAGAAACCAGAGTGATGTATTTATCTGAGATATTGGAGTGAGTATTTATCTGAGATACTGGATTGAGTGTTTATCTGAGATACTGTAGGGAGTATTTATCTGAGATACTGGACGGAGTATTTATCTCAGATACTGGAGTGAGTATTTATCTGAGACACTGGAGTGAGTATTTATCTCAGACACTGGAGTGAATATTGATCTGAGACATGAGTGAGTTTTTATCTCAGATACTGGAGTGAGTATTTATCTCAGATCCGGGCATGAGTATTTATCTGAGATACTGGAGTGAGTATTTATCTGAGATACTGGTGTGAGTACTTATCTGAGACACTGGAGTGAGTATTATCTGAGGACCTGGAGTGAGCATTTATCTAAGAAACTGGAGTGAGTATTTATCTGAGACACTGGAGTGAGTATTTATCTGAGACACTGGATTGAGTATTTAACTCAGATACTGGAGTGGGTATTTATCTGAGGTACTGGAGTGAGTATTTATCTGAGATACTAGAGTGAGTAATTATCTGATACACTGGAGGCAGTTTTTAACCTGAGATACTGGAGTGAGTATTTATCTGAGATACTGGAGTGAGTATTTATCTGAGACACTGGAGTGAGTATTATCTGAGGACCTGGAGTGAGCATTTATCTAAGAAACTGGAGTGAGTATTTATCTGAGACACTGGAGTGAGTATTTAACTGAGACACTGGAGTGAGTATTTATCTGAGATACTGGAGTGAGTATTTATCTGAGATACTGGAGTGAGTGTTTATCTGAGATACAGGAGTGAGTAATTATCTGAGATACTGGAGTGAGTAATTATCTGAGATACTGGAGTGAGTATTTATCTCAGATACTGGAGTGAGTATTTATCTGAGACACTGGAGTGAGTATTTATCTGAGATACTGGAGTGAGTATCAGAGATACTGGAGTGAGTATTTCTCTGAGATACTGGAGTGAGTAATTATCTGAGATACTGGAGTGAGTATCAGAGATACTGGAGTGAGTATTTATCTGAGACATTGGAGTGATCTTTTATCTGAGGAACTGGAGTGAGTATTAAGATACTGGAGTGAGTATTTATCGGAGATACTGGAGTGAGTACTTATCTCACACACTGGAGTGAGCATTTATCTGAGATACTGTAGTGAGTATTTATCTGAGATACTGGAGCGAGAATTAATCTCTGATACTGGAGTGAATATTTATCTGAGATACTGGAGTGAGTATTTATCTGAGATACTGGAGTGAGTATTTATCTGAGATACAGGAGTGAGTATTTATCTGAGATACTGGAGTGAGTATTTAACTGATATACTGGAGTGAGTATTTATCTGAGATACTGGAGTGAGTATTTAACTCACAAACTGGAGTGAGTATTTATCTGAGACACGAGTGAGTATGTTTCTCAGATACTGGAGTGTGTTTTTATCTCAGGTGCTGGAGTGAGTATTTATCTGAGATACTGGAGTGAGTTTTTATCGGAGATACTGCAGTGAGTATTTATCTGAGATACTGGAGTGAGTCTTTATCTGAGACAAGGGATTGATTAATTATCTGAGAATCCGGAGTGATGTATTTATCTGAGATACTGGAGTGAGTATTTATCTCTGATACTGGAGTGAGTATTTATCTGAGATACTGGATTGAGTGTTTATCTGAGATACTGTAGGGAGTATTTATCTGAGATACTGGATGGAGTATTTATCTCGGATACTGGAGTGAGTATTTATCTGAGACACTGGAGTGAGTATTTATCTCAGACACTGGAGTGAATATTGATCTGAGACATGAGTGAGTATTAATCTAAGACACTGTAGTGAGTATTTATCTGAGATAATGGAGTGAGTATCTGATATACCGGAGTGAGTATTTATCTGAGATACTGGAGTGAGCATTATCTGAGATACTGGAGTGAGTATTTATCTCAGATACTGGAGTGAGTATTTATGTGAGAAACAGGAATGAGTATTTACATGAGAAACTGGATTGAGTATTTATCTGAGACACAGGAGTGAGTATTTATCTGAGACACTGGATTGAGTATTTATCTCAGATACTGGAGTGGATATGTATCTGAGATACTGGAGTGAGTATTTATCTGAGACACGAGTGAGTATTTATCTGAGAAACTGGAGTGAGTATTTATCTAAGAAACTTGAGTGAGTATTTATCTGAGACTCAGGAGTGAGTATTTATCTGAGACACGAGTGAGTATTTATCTGAGATACTGGAGTGAGTATTTATCTGAGGTACTGGAGTGAGTATTTATCAGAGATACTGAAGTGAGTATTTATCTGAGAAACTGGAGTGAGTATTTATCTGAGATACTGGAGAGAGTATTTATCTGAGATACTGGAGAGAGTATTTATCTGAGAGGCTTGAGTGAGTATTTATCTGAGACACTTGAGTGAGAATTTATCTGAGATACTGAAGTGAGTATTTATCTGAGAAACAGGAGATTGTATTTATCTGAGATACTGGAGAGAGTATTTAACTGAGATACTGGAGTGACTATTTATCTGAGATACTGGAGTGAGTATTTATCTGAGATGCTGGAGTGAGTATTTACCAGAGATACTGGAGTGAGTATTTACCAGAGATACTGGAGTGCGTATTTACCAGAGATACTGGAGTGAGTATTTAACTGAAATACTGGAGTGTGTATTTATCTGGGTTACTGGAGTGACTATTTATCTGAGACACCAGAGTGAGTATTTATCTGAGATACTGGAGTGAGTATTTATCTGAGATACTGGAGTCAGTCTTTATCTCAGATACTGGAGTGAGTATTTATCTCAGAAACTGGAGTGAGTATTTATCTCAGATACTGGAGTGAGTATTTATATCAGATACTGGAGTGAGTATTTATCTCAGATACTGGAGTGAGAGTTTATCTGAGACACGAGTGAGTATTCATCTGAGACACCGGAGCGAGTATTTATTTATGACACTGGAGTGAGTATTTACCTGGGAAACTGGAGTGAGTATTTATCTGAGAAACTGCTGTGAGTATTTATCTGAGATACTGGAGTGAATATTTATCTGATATACTGGAGTGATAATATATCTGAAATACTGGAGTGATCAATTATCTGAGACACTGGAGTGAGTATTTATCTCAGATACTGGAGTCAGTATTTATTTCAGATACTGGATGGAGTATTTATCTCAGATACTGGAGTGAGTATTTATCTCAGACACTGGAGTGAGTATTTATCTCAGATACTGGAGTGAGTATTTATCTCAGATACGGGCGTGAGTATTTATGAGAGATACTGGAGTGAGTATTTATCTGAGATACTGGAGTGAGTATTTATCTGAGACACTGGAGTGAGTATTTATCTGAGATACTGTAGTGAGTATTTATCTGAGATACTGGAGCGAGAATTAATCTCTGATACTGGAGTGAATATTTATCTGAGATACTGGAGTGAGTATTTGTCTGAGATACTGGAGTGAGTATTCATCTGAGATACAGGAGTGACTATTTATCTGAGATACTGGAGTGAGTATTTAACTGATATACTGGAGTGAGTATTTATCTGAGATACTGGAGTGAGTATTTAACTCACAAACTGGAGTGAGTATTTATCTGAGACACGAGTGAGTATTTTTCTCAGATACTGGAGTGTGTTTTTATCTCAGGTGCTGGAGTGAGTATTTATCTGAGATACTGGAGTGAGTTTTTATCGGAGATACTGCAGTGAGTATTTATCTGAGATACTGGAGTGAGTCTTTATCTGAGACAAGGGATTGATTAATTATCTGAGAATCCAGAGTGATGTATTTATCTGAGATATTGGAGTGAGTATTTATCTGAGATACTGGATTGAGTGTTTATCTGAAATACTGGAGTGTGTATTTATCTGGGTTACTGGAGTGACTATTTATCTGAGACACCAGAGTGAGTATTTATCTGAGATACTGGAGTGAGTATTTATCTGAGATACTGGAGTCAGTCTTTATCTCAGATACTGGAGTGAGTATTTATCTCAGAAACTGGAGTGAGTATTTATCTCAGATACTGGAGTGGGTATTTATCTGAGATAGTGGAGTGAGTATTTATCTGAGATACTAGAGTGAGTCATTATCTGATATACTGGTGGCAGTTTTTAACCTGAGATATTGGAGTGAGTATTTATCTGAGATACTGGAGTGAGTATTTATCTGAGACACTGGAGTGAGTATTATCTGAGGACCTGGAGTGAGCATTTATCTAAGAAACTGGAGTGAGTATTTATCTGAGACACTGGAGTGAGTATTTAACTGAGATACTGGAGTGAGTATTCATCTGAGATACTGGAGAGAGTATTTATCTGAGATACTGGAGTGGGTATTTATCTGAGATAGTGGAGTGAGTATTTATCTGAGATACTAGAGTGAGTAATTATCTGATAAACTGGAGGCAGTTTTTAACCTGAGATACTGGAGTGAGTATTTATCTGAGATACTGGAGTGAGTACTTATCTGAGACACTGGAGTGAGTATTATCTGAGGACCTGGAGTGAGCATTTATCTGAGATACTGGAGTGAGTATTTATCTGAGATACTGGAGTGAGTGTTTATCTGAGATACTGGAGTGAGTAATTATCTGAGATACTGGAGTGAGTATCTCAGATACTGGAGTGAGTATTTATCTGAGACACTGGAGTGAGTATTTATCTGAGATACTGGAGTCAGTATTAAGATACTGGAGTGAGAATTTATCGGAGATACTGGAGTGAGTACTTATCTCACACCCTGGAGTGAGCATTTATCTGAGATACTGTAGTGAGTATTTAGCTGAGATACTGGAGCGAGAATTAATCTCTGATACTGGAGTGAATATTTATCTGAGATACTGGAGTGAGTATTTGTCTGAGATACTGGAGTGAGTATTCATCTGAGATACAGGAGTGAGTATTTATCTGAGATACTGGAGTGAGTATTTAACTGATATACTGGAGTGAGTATTTATCTGAGATACTGGAGTGAGTATTTAACTCACAAACTGGAGTGAGTATTTATCTGAGACACGAGTGAGTATTTTTCTCAGATACTGGAGTGTGTTTTTATCTCAGGTGCTGGAGTGAGTATTTATCTGAGATACTGGAGTGAGTTTTTATCGGAGATACTGCAGTGAGTATTTATCTGAGATACTGGAGTGAGTCTTTATCTGAGACAAGGGATTGATTAATTATCTGAGAAACCAGAGTGATGTATTTATCTGAGATATTAGAGTGAGTATTTATCTGAGATACTGGATTGAGTGTTTATCTGAGATACTGTAGGGAGTATTTATCTGAGATACTGGACGGAGTATTTATCTCAGATACTGGAGTGAGTATTTATCTGAGACACTGGAGTGAGTATTTATCTCAGACACTGGAGTGAATATTGATCTGAGACATGAGTGAGTTTTTATCTCAGATACTGGAGTGAGTATTTATCTCAGATCCGGGCATGAGTATTTATCTGAGATACTGGAGTGAGTATTTATCTGAGATACTGGTGTGAGTACTTATCTGAGACACTGGAGTGAGTATTATCTGAGGACCTGGAGTGAGCATTTATCTAAGAAACTGGAGTGAGTATTTATCTGAGACACTGGAGTGAGTATTTATCTGAGACACTGGATTGAGTATTTAACTCAGATACTGGAGTGGGTATTTATCTGAGGTACTGGAGTGAGTATTTATCTGAGATACTAGAGTGAGTAATTATCTGATACACTGGAGGCAGTTTTTAACCTGAGATACTGGAGTGAGTATTTATCTGAGATACTGGAGTGAGTATTTATCTGAGACACTGGAGTGAGTATTATCTGAGGACCTGGAGTGAGCATTTATCTAAGAAACTGGAGTGAGTATTTATCTGAGACACTGGAGTGAGTATTTATCTGAGACATTGGAGTGATCTTTTATCTGAGGAACTGGAGTGAGTATTAAGATACTGGAGTGAGTATTTATCGGAGATACTGGAGTGAGTACTTATCTCACACACTGGAGTGAGCATTTATCTGAGATACTGTAGTGAGTATTTATCTGAGATACTGGAGCGAGAATTAATCTCTGATACTGGAGTGAATATTTATCTGAGATACTGGAGTGAGTATTTATCTGAGATACAGGAGTGAGTATTTATCTGAGATACTGGAGTGAGTATTTAACTGATATACTGGAGTGAGTATTTATCTGAGATACTGGAGTGAGTATTTAACTCACAAACTGGAGTGAGTATTTATCTGAGACACGAGTGAGTATGTTTCTCAGATACTGGAGTGTGTTTTTATCTCAGGTGCTGGAGTGAGTATTTATCTGAGATACTGGAGTGAGTTTTTATCGGAGATACTGCAGTGAGTATTTATCTGAGATACTGGAGTGAGTCTTTATCTGAGACAAGGGATTGATTAATTATCTGAGAAACCAGAGTGATGTATTTATCTGAGATATTAGAGTGAGTATTTATCTGAGATACTGGATTGAGTGTTTATCTGAGATACTGTAGGGAGTATTTATCTGAGATACTGGACGGAGTATTTATCTCAGATACTGGAGTGAGTATTTATCTGAGACACTGGAGTGAGTATTTATCTCAGACACTGGAGTGAATATTGATCTGAGACATGAGTGAGTTTTTATCTCAGATACTGGAGTGAGTATTTATCTCAGATCCGGGCATGAGTATTTATCTGAGATACTGGAGTGAGTATTTATCTGAGATACTGGTGTGAGTACTTATCTGAGACACTGGAGTGAGTATTATCTGAGGACCTGGAGTGAGCATTTATCTAAGAAACTGGAGTGAGTATTTATCTGAGACACTGGAGTGAGTATTTATCTGAGACACTGGAGTGAGTATTTAACTGAGACACTGGAGTGAGTATTTATCTGAGATACTGGAGTGAGTATTTATCTGAGATACTGGAGTGAGTGTTTATCTGAGATACAGGAGTGAGTAATTATCTGAGATACTGGAGTGAGTAATTATCTGAGATACTGGAGTGAGTATTTATCTCAGATACTGGAGTGAGTATTTATCTGAGACACTGGAGTGAGTATTTATCTGAGATACTGGAGTGAGTATCAGAGATACTGGAGTGAGTATTTCTCTGAGATACTGGAGTGAGTAATTATCTGAGATACTGGAGTGAGTATCAGAGATACTGGAGTGAGTATTTATCTGAGACATTGGAGTGATCTTTTATCTGAGGAACTGGAGTGAGTATTAAGATACTGGAGTGAGTATTTATCGGAGATACTGGAGTGAGTACTTATCTCACACACTGGAGTGAGCATTTATCTGAGATACTGTAGTGAGTATTTATCTGAGATACTGGAGCGAGAATTAATCTCTGATACTGGAGTGAATATTTATCTGAGATACTGGAGTGAGTATTTATCTGAGATACAGGAGTGAGTATTTATCTGAGATACTGGAGTGAGTATTTAACTGATATACTGGAGTGAGTATTTATCTGAGATACTGGAGTGAGTATTTAACTCACAAACTGGAGTGAGTATTTATCTGAGACACGAGTGAGTATGTTTCTCAGATACTGGAGTGTGTTTTTATCTCAGGTGCTGGAGTGAGTATTTATCTGAGATACTGGAGTGAGTTTTTATCGGAGATACTGCAGTGAGTATTTATCTGAGATACTGGAGTGAGTCTTTATCTGAGACAAGGGATTGATTAATTATCTGAGAAACCAGAGTGATGTATTTATCTGAGATATTAGAGTGAGTATTTATCTGAGATACTGGATTGAGTGTTTATCTGAGATACTGTAGGGAGTATTTATCTGAGATACTGGACGGAGTATTTATCTCAGATACTGGAGTGAGTATTTATCTGAGACACTGGAGTGAGTATTTATCTCAGACACTGGAGTGAATATTGATCTGAGACATGAGTGAGTTTTTATCTCAGATACTGGAGTGAGTATTTATCTCAGATCCGGGCATGAGTATTTATCTGAGATACTGGAGTGAGTATTTATCTGAGATACTGGTGTGAGTACTTATCTGAGACACTGGAGTGAGTATTATCTGAGGACCTGGAGTGAGCATTTATCTAAGAAACTGGAGTGAGTATTTATCTGAGACACTGGAGTGAGTATTTATCTGAGACACTGGATTGAGTATTTAACTCAGATACTGGAGTGGGTATTTATCTGAGGTACTGGAGTGAGTATTTATCTGAGATACTAGAGTGAGTAATTATCTGATACACTGGAGGCAGTTTTTAACCTGAGATACTGGAGTGAGTATTTATCTGAGATACTGGAGTGAGTATTTATCTGAGACACTGGAGTGAGTATTATCTGAGGACCTGGAGTGAGCATTTATCTAAGAAACTGGAGTGAGTATTTATCTGAGACACTGGAGTGAGTATTTAACTGAGACACTGGAGTGAGTATTTATCTGAGATACTGGAGTGAGTATTTATCTGAGATACTGGAGTGAGTGTTTATCTGAGATACAGGAGTGAGTAATTATCTGAGATACTGGAGTGAGTAATTATCTGAGATACTGGAGTGAGTATTTATCTCAGATACTGGAGTGAGTATTTATCTGAGACACTGGAGTGAGTATTTATCTGAGATACTGGAGTGAGTATCAGAGATACTGGAGTGAGTATTTCTCTGAGATACTGGAGTGAGTAATTATCTGAGATACTGGAGTGAGTATCAGAGATACTGGAGTGAGTATTTATCTGAGACATTGGAGTGATCTTTTATCTGAGGAACTGGAGTGAGTATTAAGATACTGGAGTGAGTATTTATCGGAGATACTGGAGTGAGTACTTATCTCACACACTGGAGTGAGCATTTATCTGAGATACTGTAGTGAGTATTTATCTGAGATACTGGAGCGAGAATTAATCTCTGATACTGGAGTGAATATTTATCTGAGATACTGGAGTGAGTATTTATCTGAGATACAGGAGTGAGTATTTATCTGAGATACTGGAGTGAGTATTTAACTGATATACTGGAGTGAGTATTTATCTGAGATACTGGAGTGAGTATTTAACTCACAAACTGGAGTGAGTATTTATCTGAGACACGAGTGAGTATGTTTCTCAGATACTGGAGTGTGTTTTTATCTCAGGTGCTGGAGTGAGTATTTATCTGAGATACTGGAGTGAGTTTTTATCGGAGATACTGCAGTGAGTATTTATCTGAGATACTGGAGTGAGTCTTTATCTGAGACAAGGGATTGATTAATTATCTGAGAATCCGGAGTGATGTATTTATCTGAGATACTGGAGTGAGTATTTATCTCTGATACTGGAGTGAGTATTTATCTGAGATACTGGATTGAGTGTTTATCTGAGATACTGTAGGGAGTATTTATCTGAGATACTGGATGGAGTATTTATCTCGGATACTGGAGTGAGTATTTATCTGAGACACTGGAGTGAGTATTTATCTCAGACACTGGAGTGAATATTGATCTGAGACATGAGTGAGTATTAATCTAAGACACTGTAGTGAGTATTTATCTGAGATAATGGAGTGAGTATCTGATATACCGGAGTGAGTATTTATCTGAGATACTGGAGTGAGCATTATCTGAGATACTGGAGTGAGTATTTATCTCAGATACTGGAGTGAGTATTTATGTGAGAAACAGGAATGAGTATTTACATGAGAAACTGGATTGAGTATTTATCTGAGACACAGGAGTGAGTATTTATCTGAGACACTGGATTGAGTATTTATCTCAGATACTGGAGTGGATATGTATCTGAGATACTGGAGTGAGTATTTATCTGAGACACGAGTGAGTATTTATCTGAGAAACTGGAGTGAGTATTTATCTAAGAAACTTGAGTGAGTATTTATCTGAGACTCAGGAGTGAGTATTTATCTGAGACACGAGTGAGTATTTATCTGAGATACTGGAGTGAGTATTTATCTGAGGTACTGGAGTGAGTATTTATCAGAGATACTGAAGTGAGTATTTATCTGAGAAACTGGAGTGAGTATTTATCTGAGATACTGGAGAGAGTATTTATCTGAGATACTGGAGAGAGTATTTATCTGAGAGGCTTGAGTGAGTATTTATCTGAGACACTTGAGTGAGAATTTATCTGAGATACTGAAGTGAGTATTTATCTGAGAAACAGGAGTTTGTATTTATCTGAGATACTGGAGAGAGTATTTAACTGAGATACTGGAGTGACTATTTATCTGAGATACTGGAGTGAGTATTTATCTGAGATGCTGGAGTGAGTATTTACCAGAGATACTGGAGTGAGTATTTACCAGAGATACTGGAGTGCGTATTTACCAGAGATACTGGAGTGAGTATTTAACTGAAATACTGGAGTGTGTATTTATCTGGGTTACTGGAGTGACTATTTATCTGAGACACCAGAGTGAGTATTTATCTGAGATACTGGAGTGAGTATTTATCTGAGATACTGGAGTCAGTCTTTATCTCAGATACTGGAGTGAGTATTTATCTCAGAAACTGGAGTGAGTATTTATCTCAGATACTGGAGTGAGTATTTATATCAGATACTGGAGTGAGTATTTATCTCAGATACTGGAGTGAGAGTTTATCTGAGACACGAGTGAGTATTCATCTGAGACACCGGAGCGAGTATTTATTTATGACACTGGAGTGAGTATTTACCTGGGAAACTGGAGTGAGTATTTATCTGAGAAACTGCTGTGAGTATTTATCTGAGATACTGGAGTGAATATTTATCTGATATACTGGAGTGATAATATATCTGAAATACTGGAGTGATCAATTATCTGAGACACTGGAGTGAGTATTTATCTCAGATACTGGAGTCAGTATTTATTTCAGATACTGGATGGAGTATTTATCTCAGATACGGGCGTGAGTATTTATGAGAGATACTGGAGTGAGTATTTATCTGAGATACTGGAGTGAGTATTTATCTGAGACACTGGAGTGAGTATTTATCTGAGATACTGTAGTGAGTATTTATCTGAGATACTGGAGCGAGAATTAATCTCTGATACTGGAGTGAATATTTATCTGAGATACTGGAGTGAGTATTTGTCTGAGATACTGGAGTGAGTATTCATCTGAGATACAGGAGTGAGTATTTATCTGAGATACTGGAGTGAGTATTTAACTGATATACTGGAGTGAGTATTTAACTCACAAACTGGAGTGAGTATTTATCTGAGACACGAGTGAGTATTTTTCTCAGATACTGGAGTGTGTTTTTATCTCAGGTGCTGGAGTGAGTATTTATCTGAGATACTGGAGTGAGTTTTTATCGGAGATACTGCAGTGAGTATTTATCTGAGATACTGGAGTGAGTCTTTATCTGAGACAAGGGATTGATTAATTATCTGAGAATCCAGAGTGATGTATTTATCTGAGATATTGGAGTGAGTATTTATCTGAGATACTGGATTGAGTGTTTATCTGAGATACTGTAGGGAGTATTTATCTGAGATACTGGACGGAGTATTTATCTCAGATACTGGAGTGAGTATTTATCTGAGATACTGGATTGAGTGTTTATCTGAGATACTGTAGGGAGTATTTATCTGAGATACTGGATGGAGTATTTATCTCGGATACTGGAGTGAGTATTTATCTGAGACACTGGAGTAAGTATTTATCTCAGACACTGAAGTGAATATTGATCTGAGACATGAGTGAGTTTTTATCTCAGATACTGGAGTGAGTATTTATCTCAGATATGGGCATAAGTATTTATCTGAGATACTGGAGTGAGTATTTATCTGAGATACTGGAGTGAGTACTTATCTGAGACACTGGAGTGAGTATTATCTGAGGACCTGGAGTGAGCATTTATCTAAGAAACTGGAGTGAGTATTTATCTGAGACACTGGAGTGAGTATTTATCTGAGACACTGGATTGAGTATTTAGCTCAGATACTGGAGTGGGTATTTATCTGAGGTACTGGAGTGAGTATTTATCTGAGATACTAGAGTGAGTAATTATCTGATACACTGGAGGCAGTTTTTAACCTGAGATACTGGAGTGAGTATTTATCTGAGATACTGGAGTGAGTATTTATCTGAGACACTGGAGTGAGTATTATCTGAGGACCTGGAGTGAGCATTTATCTAAGAAACTGGAGTGAGTATTTATCTGAGACACTGGAGTGAGTATTTAACTGAGATACTGGAGTGAGTATTTATCTGAGATACTGGAGTGAGTGTTTATCTGAGATACAGGAGTGAGTAATTATCTGAGATACTGGAGTGAGTAATTATCTGAGATACTGGAGTGAGTATTTATCTCAGATACTGGAGTGAGTATTTATCTGAGACACTGGAGTGAGTATTTATCTGAGATACTGGAGTGAGTATCAGAGATACTGGAGTGAGTATTTCTCTGAGATACTGGAGTGAGTAATTATCTGAGATACTGGAGTGAGTATCAGAGATACTGGAGTGAGTATTTATCTGAGACATTGGAGTGATCTTTTATCTGAGGAACTGGAGTGAGTATTAAGATACTGGAGTGAGTACTTATCTCACACACTGGAGTGAGCATTTATCTGAGATACTGTAGTGAGTATTTATCTGAGATACTGGAGCGAGAATTAATCTCTGATACTGGAGTGAATATTTATCTGAGATACTGGAGTGAGTATTTATCTGAGATACTGGAGTGAGTATTTATCTGAGATACAGGAGTGAGTATTTATCTGAGATACTGGAGTGAGTATTTAACTGATATACTGGAGTGAGTATTTATCTGAGATACTGGAGTGAGTATTTAACTCACAAACTGGAGTGAGTATTTATCTGAGACACGAGTGAGTATGTTTCTCAGATACTGGAGTGTGTTTTTATCTCATGCTGGGGTGAGTATTTATCTGAGATACTGGAGTGAGTTTTTATCGGAGATACTGCAGTGAGTATTTATCTGAGATACTGGAGTGAGTCTTTATCTGAGACAAGGGATTGATTAATTATCTGAGAATCCGGAGTGATGTATTTATCTGAGATACTGGAGTGAGTATTTATCTCTGATACTGGAGTGAGTATTTATCTGAGATACTGGATTGAGTGTTTATCTGAGATACTGTAGGGAGTATTTATCTGAGATACTGGATGGAGTATTTATCTCGGATACTGGAGTGAGTATTTATCTGAGACACTGGAGTGAGTATTTATCTCAGACACTGGAGTGAATATTGATCTGAGACATGAGTGAGTATTAATCTAAGACACTGTAGTGAGTATTTATCTGAGATAATGGAGTGAGTATCTGATATACCGGAGTGAGTATTTATCTGAGATACTGGAGTGAGCATTATCTGAGATACTGGAGTGAGTATTTATCTCAGATACTGGAGTGAGTATTTATGTGAGAAACAGGAATGAGTATTTACATGAGAAACTGGATTGAGTATTTATCTGAGACACAGGAGTGAGTATTTATCTGAGACACTGGATTGAGTATTTATCTCAGATACTGGAGTGGATATGTATCTGAGATACTGGAGTGAGTATTTATCTGAGACACGAGTGAGTATTTATCTGAGAAACTGGAGTGAGTATTTATCTAAGAAACTTGAGTGAGTATTTATCTGAGACTCAGGAGTGAGTATTTATCTGAGACACGAGTGAGTATTTATCTGAGATACTGGAGTGAGTATTTATCTGAGGTACTGGAGTGAGTATTTATCAGAGATACTGAAGTGAGTATTTATCTGAGAAACTGGAGTGAGTATTTATCTGAGATACTGGAGAGAGTATTTATCTGAGATACTGGAGAGAGTATTTATCTGAGAGGCTTGAGTGAGTATTTATCTGAGACACTTGAGTGAGAATTTATCTGAGATACTGAAGTGAGTATTTATCTGAGACACAGGAGTTTGTATTTATCTGAGATACTGGAGTGAGTATTTACCAGAGATACTGGAGTGACTATTTACCAGAGATACTGGAGTGCGTATTTACCAGAGATACTGGAGTGAGTATTTAACTGAAATACTGGAGTGTGTATTTATCTGGGTTACTGGAGTGACTATTTATCTGAGACACCAGAGTGAGTATTTATCTGAGATTCTGGAGTGAGTATTTATCTGAGATACTGGAGTCAGTCTTTATCTCAGATACTGGAGTGAGTATTTATCTCAGAAACTGGAGTGAGTATTTATCTCAGATACTGGAGTGAGTATTTATATCAGATACTGGAGTGAGTATTTATCTCAGATACTGGAGTGAGAGTTTATCTGAGACACGAGTGAGTATTCATCTGAGACACCGGAGCGAGTATTTATTTATGACACTGGAGTGAGTATTTACCTGGGAAACTGGAGTGAGTATTTATCTGAGAAACTGCTGTGAGTATTTATCTGAGATACTGGAGTGAATATTTATCTGATATACTGGAGTGATAATATATCTGAAATACTGGAGTGATCAATTATCTGAGACACTGGAGTGAGTATTTATCTCAGATACTGGAGTCAGTATTTATTTCAGATACTGGATGGAGTATTTATCTCAGATACTGGAGTGAGTATTTATCTCAGACACTGGAGTGAGTATTTATCTCAGATACTGGAGTGAGTATATATCTCAGATACGGGCGTGAGTATTTATGAGAGATACTGGAGTGAGTATTTATCTGAGATACTGGAGTGAGTATTTATCTGAGACACTGGAGTGAGTATTTATCTGAGATATAGTAGTGAGTATTTATCTGAGATACTGGAGCGAGAATTAATCTCTGATACTGGAGTGAATATTTATCTGAGATACTGGAGTGAGTATTTGTCTGAGATACTGGAGTGAGTATTCATCTGAGATACAGGAGTGAGTATTTATCTGAGATACTGGAGTGAGTATTTAACTGATATACTGGAGTGAGTATTTATCTGAGATACTGGAGTGAGTATTTAACTCACAAACTGGAGTGAGTATTTATCTGAGACACGAGTGAGTATTTTTCTCAGATACTGGAGTGTGTTTTTATCTCAGGTGCTGGAGTGAGTATTTATCTGAGATACTGGAGTGAGTTTTTATCGGAGATACTGCAGTGAGTATTTATCTGAGATACTGGAGTGAGTCTTTATCTGAGACAAGGGATTGATTAATTATCTGAGAATCCAGAGTGATGTATTTATCTGAGATATTGGAGTGAGTATTTATCTGAGATACTGGATTGAGTGTTTATCTGAGATACTGTAGGGAGTATTTATCTGAGATACTGGACGGAGTATTTATCTCGGATACTGGAGTGAGTATTTATCTGAGACACTGGAGTGAGTATTTATCTCAGACACTGGAGTGAATATTGATCTGAGACATGAGTGAGTTTTTATCTCAGATACTGGAGTGAGTATTTATCTCAGATATGGGCATGAGTATTTATCTGAGATACTGGAGTGAGTATTTATCTGAGATACTGGAGTGAGTACTTATCTGAGACACTGGAGTGAGTATTATCTGAGGACCTGGAGTGAGCATTTATCTAAGAAACTGGAGTGAGTATTTATCTGAGACCCTGGAGTGAGTATTTATCTGAGACACTGGATTGAGTATTTACCAGAGATACTGGAGTGACTATTTACCAGAGATACTGGAGTGCGTATTTACCAGAGATACTGGAGTGAGTATTTAACTGAAATACTGGAGTGTGTATTTATCTGGGTTACTGGAGTGACTATTTATCTGAGACACCAGAGTGAGTATTTATCTGAGATTCTGGAGTGAGTATTTATCTGAGATACTGGAGTCAGTCTTTATCTCAGATACTGGAGTGAGTATTTATCTCAGAAACTGGAGTGAGTATTTATCTCAGATACTGGGGTGAGTATTTATATCAGATACTGGAGTGAGTATTTATCTCAGATACTGGAGTGAGAGTTTATCTGAGACACGAGTGAGTATTCATCTGAGACACCGGAGCGAGTATTTATTTATGACACTGGAGTGAGTATTTACCTGGGAAACTGGAGTGAGTATTTATCTGAGAAACTGCTGTGAGTATTTATCTGAGATACTGGAGTGAATATTTATCTGATATACTGGAGTGATAATATATCTGAAATACTGGAGTGATCAATTATCTGAGACACTGGAGTGAGTATTTATTTCAGATACTGGAGTCAGTATTTATTTCAGATACTGGATGGAGTATTTATCTCAGATACTGGAGTGAGTATTTATCTCAGACACTGGAGTGAGTATTTATCTCAGATACTGGAGTGAGTATTTATCTCAGATACGGGCGTGAGTATTTATGAGAGATACTGGAGTGAGTATTTATCTGAGATACTGGAGTGAGTATTTATCTGAGACACTGGAGTGAGTATTTATCTGAGATACTGTAGTGAGTATTTATCTGAGATACTGGAGCGAGAATTAATCTCTGATACTGGAGTGAATATTTATCTGAGATACTGGAGTGAGTATTTGTCTGAGATACTGGAGTGAGTATTCATCTGAGATACAGGAGTGAGTATTTATCTGAGATACTGGAGTGAGTATTTAACTGATATACTGGAGTGAGTATTTATCTGAGATACTGGAGTGAGTATTTAACTCACAAACTGGAGTGAGTATTTATCTGAGACACGAGTGAGTATTTTTCTCATACTGGAGTGTGTTTTTATCTCAGGTGCTGGAGTGAGTATTTATCTGAGATACTGGAGTGAGTTTTTATCGGAGATACTGCAGTGAGTATTTATCTGAGATACTGGAGTGAGTCTTTATCTGAGACAAGGGATTGATTAATTATCTGAGAATCCAGAGTGATGTATTTATCTGAGATATTGGAGTGAGTATTTATCTGAGATACTGGATTGAGTGTTTATCTGAGATACTGTAGGGAGTATTTATCTGAGATACTGGACGGAGTATTTATCTCGGATACTGGAGTGAGTATTTATCTGAGACACTGGAGTGAGTATTTATCTCAGATACTGGAGTGAATTTTGATCTGAGACATGAGTGAGTTTTTATCTCAGATACTGGAGTGAGTATTTATCTCAGATATGGGCATGAGTATTTATCTGAGATACTGGAGTGAGTATTTATCTGAGATACTGGAGTGAGTACTTATCTGAGACACTGGAGTGAGTATTATCTGAGGACCTGGAGTGAGCATTTATCTAAGAAACTGGAGTGAGTATTTATCTGAGACACTGGAGTGAGTATTTATCTGAGACACTGGATTGAGTATTTAGCTCAGATACTGGAGTGGGTATTTATCTGAGGTACTGGAGTGAGTATTTATCTCAGATACTAGAGTGAGTAATTATCTGATACACTGGAGGCAGTTTTTAACCTGAGATACTGGAGTGAGTATTTATCTGAGATACTGGAGTGAGTATTTATCTGAGACACTGGAGTGAGTATTATCTGAGGACCTGGAGTGAGCATTTATCTAAGAAACTGGAGTGAGTATTTATCTGAGACACTGGAGTGAGTATTTAACTGAGACACTGGAGTGAGTATTTATCTGAGATACTGGAGTGAGTATTTATCTGAGATACTGGAGTGAGTGTTTATCTGAGATACAGGAGTGAGTAATTATCTGAGATACTGGAGTGAGTAATTATCTGAGATACTGGAGTGAGTATTTATCTCAGATACTGGAGTGAGTATTTATCTGAGACACTGGAGTGAGTATTTATCTGAGATACTGGAGTGAGTATCAGAGATACTGGAGTGAGTATTTCTCTGAGATACTGGAGTGAGTAATTATCTGAGATACTGGAGTGAGTATCAGAGATACTGGAGTGAGTATTTATCTGAGACATTGGAGTGATCTTTTATCTGAGGAACTGGAGTGAGTATTAAGATACTGGAGTGAGTATTTATCAGAGATACTGGAGTGAGTACTTATCTCACACACTGGAGTGAGTATTTATCTGAGATACTGTAGTGAGTATTTATCTGAGATACTGGAGCGAGAATTAATCTCTGATACTGGAGTGAATATTTATCTGAGATACTGGAGTGAGTATTTATCTGAGATACTGGAGTGAGTATTTATCTGAGATACAGGAGTGAGTATTTATCTGAGATACTGGAGTGAGTATTTAACTGATATACTGGAGTGAGTATTTATCTGAGATACTGGAGTGAGTATTTAACTCACAAACTGGAGTGAGTATTTAACTGAGACACGAGTGAGTATGTTTCTCAGATACTGGAGTGTGTTTTTATCTCAGATGCTGGGGTGAGTATTTATCTGAGATACTGGAGTGAGTTTTTATCGGAGATACTGCAGTGAGTATTTATCTGAGATACTGGAGTGAGTCTTTATCTGAGACAAGGGATTGATTAATTATCTGAGAATCCAGAGTGATGTATTTATCTGAGATACTGGAGTGAGTATTTATCTCTGATACTGGAGTGAGTATTTATCTGAGATACTGGATTGAGTGTTTATCTGAGATACTGTAGGGAGTATTTATCTGAGATACTGGATGGAGTATTTATCTCGGATACTGGAGTGAGTATTTATCTGAGACACTGGAGTGAGTATTTATCTCAGACACTGGAGTGAATATTGATCTGAGACATGAGTGAGTATTAATCTAAGACACTGTAGTGAGTATTTATCTGAGATACTGGAGTGAGCATTATCTGAGATACTGGAGTGAATATTTATCTCAGATACTGGAGTGAGTATTTATGTGAGAAACAGGAATGAGTATTTACATGAGAAACTGGATTGAGTATTTATCTGAGACACAGGAGTGAGTATTTATCTGAGACACTGGATTGAGTATTTATCTCAGATACTGGAGTGGATATGTATCTGAGATACTGGAGTGAGTATTTATCTGAGACACGAGTGAGTATTTATCTGAGAAACTGGAGTGAGTATTTATCTAAGAAACTTGAGTGAGTATTTATCTGAGACTCAGGAGTGAGTATTTATCTGAGACACGAGTGAGTATTTATCTGAGATACTGGAGTGAGTGTTTATCTGAGATACAGGAGTGAGTAATTATCTGAGATACTGGAGTGAGTAATTATCTGAGATACTGGAGTGAGTATTTATCTCAGATACTGGAGTGAGTATTTATCTGAGACACTGGAGTGAGTATTTATCTGAGATACTGGAGTGAGTATCAGAGATACTGGAGTGAGTATTTCTCTGAGATACTGGAGTGAGTAATTATCTGAGATACTGGAGTGAGTATCAGAGATACTGGAGTGAGTATTTATCTGAGACATTGGAGTGATCTTTTATCTGAGGAACTGGAGTGAGTATTAAGATACTGGAGTGAGTATTTATCAGAGATACTGGAGTGAGTACTTATCTCACACACTGGAGTGAGTATTTATCTGAGATACTGTAGTGAGTATTTATCTGAGATACTGGAGCGAGAATTAATCTCTGATACTGGAGTGAATATTTATCTGAGATACTGGAGTGAGTATTTATCTGAGATACTGGAGTGAGTATTTATCTGAGATACAGGAGTGAGTATTTATCTGAGATACTGGAGTGAGTATTTAACTGATATACTGGAGTGAGTATTTATCTGAGATACTGGAGTGAGTATTTAACTCACAAACTGGAGTGAGTATTTAACTGAGACACGAGTGAGTATGTTTCTCAGATACTGGAGTGTGTTTTTATCTCAGATGCTGGGGTGAGTATTTATCTGAGATACTGGAGTGAGTTTTTATCGGAGATACTGCAGTGAGTATTTATCTGAGATACTGGAGTGAGTCTTTATCTGAGACAAGGGATTGATTAATTATCTGAGAATCCAGAGTGATGTATTTATCTGAGATACTGGAGTGAGTATTTATCTCTGATACTGGAGTGAGTATTTATCTGAGATACTGGATTGAGTGTTTATCTGAGATACTGTAGGGAGTATTTATCTGAGATACTGGATGGAGTATTTATCTCGGATACTGGAGTGAGTATTTATCTGAGACACTGGAGTGAGTATTTATCTCAGACACTGGAGTGAATATTGATCTGAGACATGAGTGAGTATTAATCTAAGACACTGTAGTGAGTATTTATCTGAGATACTGGAGTGAGCATTATCTGAGATACTGGAGTGAATATTTATCTCAGATACTGGAGTGAGTATTTATGTGAGAAACAGGAATGAGTATTTACATGAGAAACTGGATTGAGTATTTATCTGAGACACAGGAGTGAGTATTTATCTGAGACACTGGATTGAGTATTTATCTCAGATACTGGAGTGGATATGTATCTGAGATACTGGAGTGAGTATTTATCTGAGACACGAGTGAGTATTTATCTGAGAAACTGGAGTGAGTATTTATCTAAGAAACTTGAGTGAGTATTTATCTGAGACTCAGGAGTGAGTATTTATCTGAGACACGAGTGAGTATTTATCTGAGATACTGGAGTGAGTATTTATCTGAGGTACTGGAGTGAGTATTTATCAGAGATACTGAAGTGAGTATTTATCTGAGAAACTGGAGTGAGTATTTATCTGAGATACTGGAAAGAGTATTTATCTGAGATACTGGAGAGAGTATTTATCTGAGAGGCTTGAGTGAGTATTTATCTGAGACACTTGAGTGAGAATTTATCTGAGATACTGAAGTGAGTATTTATCTGAGACACAGGAGTTTGTATTTATCTGAGATACTGGAGTGAGTATTTACCAGAGATACTGGAGTGACTATTTACCAGAGATACTGGAGTGCGTATTTACCAGAGATACTGGAGTGAGTATTTAACTGAAATACTGGAGTGTGTATTTATCTGGGTTACTGGAGTGACTATTTATCTGAGACACCAGAGTGAGTATTTATCTGAGATACTGGAGTGAGTATTTATCTGAGATACTGGAGTCAGTCTTTATCTCAGATACTGGAGTGAGTATTTATCTCAGAAACTGGAGTGAGTATTTATCTCAGAAACTGGAGTGAGTATTTATATCAGATACTGGAGTGAGTATTTATCTCAGATACTGGAGTGAGAGTTTATCTGAGACACGAGTGAGTATTCATCTGAGACACCGGAGCGAGTATTTATTTACGACACTGGAGTGAGTATTTACCTGGGAAACTGGAGTGAGTATTTATCTGAGAAACTGCTGTGAGTATTTATCTGAGATACTGGAGTGAATATTTATCTGATATACTGGAGTGATAATATATCTGAAATACTGGTGTGATCAATTATCTGAGACACTGGAGTGAGTATTTATCTCAGATACTGGAGTCAGTATTTATTTCAGATACTGGATGGAGTATTTATCTCAGATACTGGAGTGAGTATTTATCTCACAAACTGGAGTGAGTATTTATCTCAGATACTGGAGTGAGTATTTATCTCAGATACGGGCGTGACTATTTATGAGAGATACTGGAGTGAGTATTTATCTGAGATACTGGAGTGAGTATTTATCTGAGACACTGGAGTGAGTATTTATCTGATATACTGGAGTGAGTATTTATCTGAGATACTGGAGTGAGAGTTTATCTGAGATACTGGAGTGAGTATCTGAGACTCTGGAGTGAGCATTTAACTGAGATACTGGCGTGATTATTTAAGTTACTGGAGTGAGTATTTATCTGAGGTACTGGAGTGAGTATTTATCTCAGATACTGGAGTGATTATTTATCTGAGATACTGGAGTGAGAGATTATCTGAGATACTGGAGTGAGTATTTATCTGAGACTCTGGAGTGAGCATTTAACTGAGATACTGGAGTGAGTATTTAAGTGAGAAACAGGAATGAGTATTTACATGAGAAACTGGATTGAGTATCTGAGAGACGAGTGGCTATTTATCTGAGATACTGGAATGAGTATTTATCTGAGATACTAGAGTGAGTAATTATCTGATATACTGGAGGCAGTTTTTAACCTGAGATACTGGAGTGAGTATTTATCTGAGATACTGGAGTGAGTATTTATCTGAGACACTGGAGTGAGTATTATCTGAGGACCTGGATTGAGCATTTATCTAAGAAACTGGAGTGAGTACTTATCTGAGACACTGGAGTGATTATTTAACTGAGATACTGGAGTGATTATTTATCTGAGATACTGGAGAGAGTATTTATCTGAGATACTGGAGTGAGTATTTATCAGAGATACTGGAGTGAGTGTTTATCTGAGATACAGGAGTGAGTAATTATCTGAGATACCGGAGTGAGTAATTATCTGAGATACTGGAGTGAGTATTTATCTCAGATACTGGAGTGAGTATTTATCTCAGATACTGGAGTGAGTATTTATCTCAGATACTGGAGTGAGTATTTATCTGAGACACTGGAGTGAGTATTTATCTGAGATACTGGAGTGAGTATCAGAGATGCTGGAGTGAGTATTTATCTGAGATACTGGAGTGAGTAATTATCTGAGATACTGGAGTGAGTATTTATCTCAGATACTGGAGTGAGTATTTATCTGAGACACTGGAGTGAGTATTTATCTGAGATACTGGAGTGAGTATCAGAGATACTGGAGTGAGTATTTATCTGAGACACTGGAGTGATCTTTTATCTGAGGAACTGGAGTGAGTATTTATCTGAGATACTGGAGTGAGTACTTATCTCACACACTGGAGTGAGTATTTATCTGAGATACTGTAGTGAGTATTTATCTGAGATACTGGAGCGAGAATTAATCTCTGATACTGGAGTGAATATTTATCTGAGATCCTGGAGTAAGTATTTATCTGAGATACTGTAGTGAGTATTTATCTGAGATACTGGTGTGAGTATTTATCTGAGATACTGGAGTGAGTTTTTCTCGGAGATACTGCAGTGAGTATTTATCTGAGATACTGGAGTGAGTCTTTATCTGAGACAAGGGATTGATTAATTATCTGAGAATCCGGAGTGATGTATTTATCTGAGATACTGGAGTGAGTATTTATCTGAGATACTGGAGTGAGTATTTATCTCAGATACTGGAGTGAGTATTTATCTCAGATACGTGCATGAGTATTTATCTGAGATACTGGAGTGAGTAATTATCTGAGATACTGAAGTGAGTATTAATCTAAGACACTGTAGTGAGTATTTATCTGAGATAATGGAGTGAGTATCTGATATACTGGAGTGAGTATTTATCTGAGATACTGGAGTGTTCATTTATCTGAGAAACTGGAGTGAGCATTTAAGATACTGGAGTGAGTATTTATCTGAGATACTGGAGTGAGTATTTATCTGAGATACTGGAGTGAGTATTTATCTCAGATACTGGAGTGAGTATTTATGTGAGAAACAGGAATGATTATTTACATGAGATACTGGAGTGAGTATTTATCTGAGATACTGGAGTGAGTGTTTATCTCAGATACTGGAGTGAGTATTTATCTGAGATACTGGAGTGAGTATTTATCTCAGATACTGGAGTGAGTATTTATCTCAGATGCTGGAGTGAGTATTTATCTGAGATACTGGAGTGAGTATTTATCAGAGATACTGGAGTGAGTATTTATCTGAGACACTGGAGTGAGTATTTATCTGAGATACTGGAGTGTGTATTTATCTGAGGTACTGGAGTGAGTATCTATCAGAGATACTGGAGTGAGTATTTTCCTGAGATCCCGAAGGGTGAATTTATCGGAGATACTGGAGTGAGTATTTATCTGAGACACTGGAGTGAGTATTTAACTGAGACATTGGAGTGAGTATTTATCTGAGATACTGGAGTGAGTATTTATCTGAGATACTGGAGTGAGTGTTTATCTGAGATACAGGAGTGAGTAATTATCTGAGATACTGGAGTGAGTAATTATCTGAGATACTGGAGTGAGTATTTATCTCAGATACTGGAGTGAGTATTTATCTGAGACACTGGAGTGAGTATTTATCTGAGATACTGGAGTGAGTATCAGAGATACTGGAGTGAGTATTTCTCTGAGATACTGGAGTGAGTAATTATCTGAGATACTGGAGTGAGTATCAGAGATACTGGAGTGAGTATTTATCTGAGACATTGGAGTGATCTTTTATCTGAGGAACTGGAGTGAGTATTAAGATACTGGAGTGAGTATTTATCGGAGATACTGGAGTGAGTACTTATCTCACACACTGGAGTGAGCATTTATCTGAGATACTGTAGTGAGTATTTATCTGAGATACTGGAGCGAGAATTAATCTCTGATACTGGAGTGAATATTTATCTGAGACACTGGAGTGAGTATTTATCTGAGATACTGGAGTGAGTATTTATCTGAGATACAGGAGTGAGTATTTATCTGAGATACTGGAGTGAGTATTTAACTGATATACTGGAGTGAGTATTTATCTGAGATACTGGAGTGAGTATTTAACTCACAAACTGGAGTGAGTATTTATCTGAGACACGAGTGAGTATGTTTCTCAGATACTGGAGTGTGTTTTTATCTCAGATGCTGGGGTGAGTATTTATCTGAGATACTGGAGTGAGTCTTTATCTGAGACAAGGGATTGATTAATTATCTGAGAATCCAGAGTGATGTATTTATCTGAGATACTGGAGTGAGTATTTATCTCTGATACTGGAGTGAGTATTTATCTGAGATACTGGATTGAGTGTTTATCTGAGATACTGTAGGGAGTATTTATCTGAGATACTGGATGGAGTATTTATCTCGGATACTGGAGTGAGTATTTATCTGAGACACTGGAGTGAGTATTTATCTCAGACACTGGAGTGAATATTGATCTGAGACATGAGTGAGTATTAATCTAAGACACTGTAGTGAGTATTTATCTGAGATAATGGAGTGAGTATCTGATATACCGGAGTGAGTATTTATCTGAGATACTGGAGTGAGCATTATCTGAGATACTGGAGTGAGTATTTATCTCAGATACTGGAGTGAGTATTTATGTGAGAAACAGGAATGAGTATTTACATGAGAAACTGGATTGAGTATTTATCTGAGACACAGGAGTGAGTATTTATCTGAGACACTGGATTGAGTATTTATCTCAGATACTGGAGTGGATATGTATCTGAGATACTGGAGTGAGTATTTATCTGAGACACGAGTGAGTATTTATCTGAGAAACTGGAGTGAGTATTTATCTAAGAAACTTGAGTGAGTATTTATCTGAGACTCAGGAGTGAGTATTTATCTGAGACACGAGTGAGTATTTATCTGAGATACTGGAGGGAGTATTTATCTGAGGTACTGGAGTGAGTATTTATCAGAGATACTGAAGTGAGTATTTATCTGAGAAACTGGAGTGAGTATTTATCTGAGATACTGGAGAGAGTATTTATCTGAGATACTGGAGAGAGTATTTATCTGAGAGGCTTGAGTGAGTATTTATCTGAGACACTTGAGTGAGAATTTATCTGAGATACTGAAGTGAGTATTTATCTGAGACACAGGAGTTTGTATTTATCTGAGATACTGGAGTGAGTATTTACCAGAGATACTGGAGTGACTATTTACCAGAGATACTGGAGTGCGTATTTACCAGAGATACTGGAGTGAGTATTTAACTGAAATACTGGAGTGTGTATTTATCTGGGTTACTGGAGTGACTATTTATCTGAGACACCAGAGTGAGTATTTATCTGAGATACTGGAGTGAGTATTTATCTGAGATACTGGAGTCAGTCTTTATCTCAGATACTGGAGTGAGTATTTATCTCAGAAACTGGAGTGAGTATTTATCTCAGAAACTGGAGTGAGTATTTATATCAGATACTGGAGTGAGTATTTATCTCAGATACTGGAGTGAGAGTTTATCTGAGACACGAGTGAGTATTCATCTGAGACACCAGAGCGAGTATTTATTTATGACACTGGAGTGAGTATTTACCTGGGAAACTGGAGTGAGTATTTATCTGAGAAACTGCTGTGAGTATTTATCTGAGATACTGGAGTGAATATTTATCTGATATACTGGAGTGATAATATATCTGAAATACTGGAGTGATCAATTATCTGAGACACTGGAGTGAGTATTTATCTCAGATACTGGAGTCAGTATTTATTTCAGATACTGGATGGAGTATTTATCTCAGATACTGGAGTGAGTATTTATCTCAGACACTGGAGTGAGTATTTATCTCAGATACTGGAGTGAGTATTTATCTCAGATACGGGCGTGACTATTTATGAGAGATACTGGAGTGAGTATTTATCTGAGATACTGGAGTGAGTATTTATCTGAGACACTGGAGTGAGTATTTATCTGATATACTGGAGTGAGTATTTATCTGAGATACTGGAGTGAGTATTTATCTGAGATACTGGAGTGAGAGTTTATCTGAGATACTGGAGTGAGTATCTGAGACTCTGGAGTGAGCATTTAACTGAGATACTGGCGTGATTATTTAAGTTACTGGAGTGAGTATTTATCTGAGGTACTGGAGTGAGTATTTATCTCAGATACTGGAGTGATTATTTATCTGAGATACTGGAGTGAGAGATTATCTGAGATACTGGAGTGAGTATTTATCTGAGACTCTGGAGTGAGCATTTAACTGAGATACTGGAGTGAGTATTTAAGTGAGAAACAGGAATGAGTATTTACATGAGAAACTGGATTGAGTATCTGAGAGACGAGTGGCTATTTATCTGAGATACTGGAATGAGTATTTATCTGAGATACTAGAGTGAGTAATTATCTGATATACTGGAGGCAGTTTTTAACCTGAGATACTGGAGTGAGTATTTATCTGAGATACTGGAGTGAGTATTTATCTGAGACACTGGAGTGAGTATTATCTGAGGACCTGGATTGAGCATTTATCTAAGAAACTGGAGTGAGTACTTATCTGAGACACTGGAGTGATTATTTAACTGAGATACTGGAGTGATTATTTATCTGAGATACTGGAGAGAGTATTTATCTGAGATACTGGAGTGAGTATTTATCAGAGATACTGGAGTGAGTGTTTATCTGAGATACAGGAGTGAGTAATTATCTGAGATACCGGAGTGAGTAATTATCTGAGATACTGGAGTGAGTATTTATCTCAGATACTGGAGTGAGTATTTATCTCAGATACTGGAGTGAGTATTTATCTCAGATACTGGAGTGAGTATTTATCTGAGACACTGGAGTGAGTATTTATCTGAGATACTGGAGTGAGTATCAGAGATGCTGGAGTGAGTATTTATCTGAGATACTGGAGTGAGTAATTATCTGAGATACTGGAGTGAGTATTTATCTCAGATACTGGAGTGCGTATTTATCTGAGACACTGGAGTGAGTATTTATCTGAGATACTGGAGTGAGTATCAGAGATACTGGAGTGAGTATTTATCTGAGACACTGGAGTGATCTTTTATCTGAGGAACTGGAGTGAGTATTTATCTGAGATACTGGAGTGAGTACTTATCTCACACACTGGAGTGAGTATTTATCTGAGATACTGTAGTGAGTATTTATCTGAGATACTGGAGCGAGAATTAATCTCTGATACTGGAGTGAATATTTATCTGAGATCCTGGAGTAAGTATTTATCTGAGATACTGTAGTGAGTATTTATCTGAGATACTGGTGTGAGTATTTATCTGAGATACTGGAGTGAGTTTTTCTCGGAGATACTGCAGTGAGTATTTATCTGAGATACTGGAGTGAGTCTTTATCTGAGACAAGGGATTGATTAATTATCTGAGAATCCGGAGTGATGTATTTATCTGAGATACTGGAGTGAGTATTTATCTGAGATACTGGAGTGAGTATTTATCTCAGATACTGGAGTGAGTATTTATCTCAGATACGTGCATGAGTATTTATCTGAGATACTGGAGTGAGTAATTATCTGAGATACTGAAGTGAGTATTAATCTAAGACACTGTAGTGAGTATTTATCTGAGATAATGGAGTGAGTATCTGATATACTGGAGTGAGTATTTATCTGAGATACTGGAGTGTTCATTTATCTGAGAAACTGGAGTGAGCATTTAAGATACTGGAGTGAGTATTTATCTGAGATACTGGAGTGAGTATTTATCTGAGATACTGGAGTGAGTATTTATCTCAGATACTGGAGTGAGTATTTATGTGAGAAACAGGAATGATTATTTACATGAGATACTGGAGTGAGTATTTATCTGAGGCACGAGTGAGTATTTATCTGAGACACTGGAGTGAGTATTTAACTGAGATACTGGAGTGAGTATTTAGCTGAGATACTGGAGAGAGTATTTATCTGAGATACTGGAGTGAGTATTTATCTGAGATACTGGAGTGAGTGTTAATCTCAGATACTGGAGTGAGTATTTATCTGAGATACTGGAGTGAGTATTTATCTCAGATACTGGAGTGAGTATTTATCTCAGATGCTGGAGTGAGTATTTATCTGAGATACTGGAGTGAGTATTTATCAGAGATACTGGAGTGAGTATTTATCTGAGACACTGGAGTGAGTATTTATCTGAGATACTGGAGTGTGTATTTATCTGAGGTACTGGAGTGAGTATCTATCAGAGATACTGGAGTGAGTATTTTCCTGAGATCCCGAAGGGTGAATTTATCGGAGATACTGGAGTGAGTATTTATCTGAGATAATGGAGTGAATATTTATCTGAGATACTGGAGTGAGTATTTAACTCACAAACTGGTGTGAGTATTTATCTGAGACACGAGTGAGTATTTTTCTCAGATACTGGAGTGAGTATTTATCTGAGATACTGGAGTGTGTATTTATCTGAGATAATGGAGTGTGTATTTATCTGAGATACTGGTGAGAGTATTTATCTGAGACACGAGTGAGTATTTATCTGAGATACTGGAGTGAGTATTGATCTGAGATACTGGAGTGAGTATTTATCAGAGATACTGAAGTGAGTATTTATCTGAGAAACTGGAGTGAGTATTTATCTGAAATACTGGAGAGAGAATTTATCTGAGATACTGGAGTGAGTATTTATCTGAGACACAGGAGTGTGTATTCACCAGAGATACTGGAGTGAGTATTTACCAGAGATACTGGAGTGAGTATTTAACCGAATACTGGAGTGAGTATTTATCTGAGCTACTGGAGTGTGTATTTATCTGGGATACTCGAGTGACTATTTTTCTGAGACACCAGAGTGAGTATTTATCTGAGAAACTGGAGTGAGTATTTATCTGAGATACTGGAGTCAGTCTTTATCTCAGATACTGGAGTGAGTATTTATTTGAGATACTGTATTGTCCCGCCCGTCCGGGTATGCAATGTAAGCGTACTGGGGGTTGTCGTGGAGGAGGTCGACCCTCTCGACCAGGGGGTCTGTTTTATTGGCCCTCACGTGTCTTCTCATTAGTACCGGCCCTGGGGACGTCAGCCATGGCGGTAACGATGTCCCCGATGTGGACTTCCTTGGGAAGACAAACATTTTCTCGTGAGGGGTGGCATTGGTGGCAGTGCAGAGCAGTGACCGAATCGAGTGGAGTGCATCGGGGAGCACCTCCTGCCAGCGGGAGGTCGGAAGGCCCCTAGACTTTAAGGCTAGTAGGGCGGCCTTCCAAACTGTTGCATTCTCTCTTTCCACCTGTCTGTTCCCCCGGGGGTTGTAACTGGTGGTCCTGCTTGTGGCTATACCCCTAGCGAGCAGGTACTGGCGGAGTTCGTCGCTCATAAACGATGAGCCCCGGTCGCTATGGATATAGCTGGGGAAACCGAACAGGGTGAAGAGGCTGTTCAGAGATTTAATGACCGTGGCACTGGTCATGTCCGGGCAGGGGATAGCGAACGGGAACCGGGAGTACTCGTCAATGATGTTGAGGAAGTACACATTGCGGTCGGAGGAGGGGAGAGGCCCTTTGAAATCGACGCTCAGGCGTTCGAAAGGGCAAGTGGCTTTTATCAGGTGGGCTCTGTCTGGTCTATAAAAGTGCGGTTTGCACTCAGCACAGACTTGGCAGTTCTTGGTCATGGTCCTGACCTCCTCGATGGAGCAAGGCAGGTTGCGGGCCTTGATGAAGTGGAAGAACCTGGTGACCCCTGGGTGGCAGAGGTCATTGTGGAGGGCCCTCAGCCTATCGATCTGCGCGCTGGCGCAGGTGCCACGCGATAGGGCATCTGGGGGTTCATTGAGCTTCCCAGGCCGGTATAAGATCTCGTAATTGTAGGTGGAAAGTTCGATTCTCCACCTCAAGATCTTTTCATTTTTGATTTTGCCCCTCTGCTTGTTGTTGAACATAAAAGCAACTGAACGCTGGTCAGTGAGCAGGGTAAATCGTTTTCCAGCCAGGTAGTGCCTCCAATGATGCACAGCCTCCACGATAGCCTGGGCCTCCTTCTCGACCGCGGAGTGTCTGGTCTCCGGGCCCTGGAGGGTTCGTGAGAAGAATGCCACAGGTCTCCCCGCCTGATTAAGGGTGGCAGCCAGAGCGAAGTCAGACGCATCGCTTTCCACCTGGAAGGGGATGGATTCGTCCACTGCGTGCATGGTGGCTTTGGCAATGTCTTCCTTGATACGGTGGAAGGCTAAGCGGGCCTCTGCCGTCACGGGAAAAGAGGTGGACTTGATCAGCGGACGGGCTTTGTCTGCATAGTAGGGGACCCACTGAGCGTAGTAGGAAAAAAACACTAGGCACCTCTTCAGAGCTTTTAGGCAGTGGGGCAGTGGGAGTTCCATAAGGGGACGCATCCGGTCCGGGTCGGGACCGATGACCCTGTGTTCCACAACACAGCCAAGGATGGCGAGGCGGTCTGTGCGGAATATGCACTTCTCCTTGTTATATGTCAGGTTCAGGAGTTGGGCGGTGCGGAGGAATTTCTCGAGGTTTGCGTCATGGTCCTGCAAGTCATGGCCGCAGATGGTCACATTATCTAGGTAAGGGAAAGTGGCCTGCAGCTCGTTTTGATCGACCATCCAGTCCATCTCCCTTTGGAAGACGGAGACCCCGTTAGTAACGCCGAAGGGAACCCTAAGGAAGTGATAGAGGCGGCCGTTTGCCTCAAAAGCAGTATACTGGCGGTCTTCAGGGCTGATGGGGAGCTGGTGGTACGCTGATTTCAGGTCAATGGTCGAGAAGACGCGGTACTGCGCGATCTGGTTGACCATGTCAGCTATGCGGGGGAGTGGGTAGGCGTCCAGCAGGGTGTAGCGGTTTATTGTTTGGCTGTAGTCGATGACCAGGCGTTGTTTCTCGCCGGTCTTAACGACTACAACCTGGGCTCGCCAGGGGCTGGAGCTGCCCTCAATAATCCCCTCCTTCAGGAGCCGTTCCACTTCGGTTTTGATGAAAACCCTGTCCCCGGCACTGTATCGCCTGCTCTTTGTGGCGATGGGCTTACAGTCGGGGGTGAGGTTAGCAAACAGTGGGGGGGGGTGGGACTCTGAGTGTGGAGAGGTTGCATCTGGTGCGCGGCGGGCAATTTGAAGGCTGCTGGCTGCGGACTGTGAGTGGGGGGAGGGGGCCACCGTACGCCATCGTAACGCTTTTGAGGTGGCACTGGAAATCCAACCCCAGTAGAACGGCAGCGCACAGGTCGGGCAGGACCAGGAGTTTAAAATTATTGAACACAGTCCCGCCTACTACTTGTGTCACCACGCAGTAGCCGCCAATGTCCGCTGACTGGGACTCGGAGGCCATAGAAATCCGCTGGTGCGCAGGCAGGACTGGGAGAGAGCAACGCCGCACCGTGTCGGGGTGGATGAAGCTCTCTGTGCTCCCGGAGTCAAAAAGGCAGTTTATTGCATGGCCGTTTACCTTAACGTCCATTTTGGACTGAGCTAGCTGGTGCGGTCTCGTTTGGTCCAGCGTCACAGAGGCCAGCGTAGGGGTCGGTGTGTCGCTGCGAGTATCAGATGGGGGGGGTATCAGATGGGGGGGGGGTTGGCGATCTGCTGCGTCCCGGCTGGTTTCCAAGATGGCGGCGTCCATGATTCCCATGTGGCTGGAGTCGTCCAAGATGGCTGCTGCTGCGGTGGTTCGCACATGGCTGGGGAGGCCCAAGATGGCGGCCCGCACGGCCCACACGCGGTGCTGTTGGGGGCCCAAGATGGCGGCTCGCACGGCCCACACGCGGCGCTGCTGGCGTTCGGGGTGGCTTTGGCCTTGCAGACGCTGGCGTAGTGTCCCTTTTTCCCGCAGCCCGAGCAGGTCGCATTCTTCGCCGGGCAGCGCGCTCTGGGGTGTTTGGCCTGGGCACAGAAGTAGCATTTCTGGCCTTGGGATACTGCTGTCTGGCTTTGGGACACTGCTGCGGTAGTTGGGCCGTTGTTGGGCTGTGGCTGGGGTGGCACGGTGCTATGGGGCTGTCCTACCGTGTCCCAGGTTGTCGTTCCCCGCGGCGTCCACGGTGCAGAGGAGTAGGCATCCATGCCCCGGAAGGCTGCGTCCAGCGTTAGTGCGATGTCGGAGGCTTTGTCGAGGGTGAGGTCACTCTGCTCCAGCAGTCGCTGTCGGGTGTAGTTGGACCTGTGGCCTGCTACGAAGGCATCCTGGATCAGTTCCTCCGTATACTTAGTGGGCGTTACCGCCTTACACCCACGGGCCCGGCCAAGCACGGACAGTGCTTGGAGGTATTCCTCAGTCGATTCCCCAGGTTGTTGCTTGCGACTCCCCAGAAGGTGCCTAGCGTATACTTCGTTCACAGGGCGCGTGTACTGGGTCTTGAGGAGCTGGAGGGCGGCTGTGTACGAGGTCGCGTCTCGGATGACTGAGTACACTCGGTGGTTCACCTTGGAGAACAGGACAGACAGTTTGTCCGCATCCGTTTCGACTGCAGTGGAGGCAGTCAGGAATGTCTCGAAGCACGTGAGCCAGTGAGCAAACTTAGTGGAAGCGTCCGCTTCCCGACTGTCCAGGTCCAGGCATGCTGGTGTGAGGATCTTCTCCATTATAAAAAATTTAGTTAATAAAATTGATGCGCCATCAATTACTCAAAAGACTGAGGTTGAGCGAGTAACAATCAGGCTTTTATTAACTAAAGAATGAAGGTCTTGTCTCGAGTGGTCGACCCGTCCAGAATACTAAGGGACTGGGAGGTAGTCACTTATATACCTGGAATAGTGGGAGGAGTCAGCCGAGGCATGTCCAGACCTGTACCTAGTGGAATACACATACAGACACAGACAGGTATAACAGTGGTTTACCACACTGGAGTGTGTATTTATCTGAGATAATGGAGTGTGTATTTATCTGAGATACTGGTGAGAGTATTTATCTGAGACACGAGTGAGTAATTATTGGAGATTCTGGAGTGAGTATTGATCTGAGATACTGGAGTGAGTATTTATCAGAGATACTGAAGTGAGTATTTAACTGAGAAACTGGAGTGAGTATTTATCTGAAATACTGGAGTGAGTATATATCTGAGATATTGGAGTGAGTATTTATCTTAGATACAGGAGAGAGAATTTATCTGAGATACTGGAGAGAGTATTTATCTGAGAGGCTTGAGTGAGTATTTATCTGAGACACTTGAGTGAGAATTTATCTGAGATACTGGAGTGAGTATTTATCTGAGACACAGGAGTGTGTATTCACCAGAGATACTGGAGTGAGTATTTACCAGAGATACTGGAGTGAGTATTTATCTGGGATACTGGAGTGACTATTTATCTGAGACACCAGAGTGAGTATTTATCTGAGATACTGGAGTGAGTATTTATCTGAGATAATGGAGTCAGTCTTTATCTGAGATACCGGAGTGAGAATTTATCTGAGAAACTGGAGTGAGTATTTATCTGTGATACTGGATTGAGTATTTATCTCAGATACTGGAGTGAGTATTTATTTGAGACACTGTATTGAGAGTTTATCTGAGATACTGGAGTGAGTATTTATCTGAGAAACTGGAGTGAGTAATTATCTGAGACACTGGAGTGAGTATTTAACTGAGATACTGGAGTGAGTATTTATCTCAGATACTGGAGTGAGTATTTATCTCAGATACTGGAGTGAGTATTTATCTCAGATACTGGAGTGAGTATTTATCTCAGATACTGGAGTGAGTATTTATCTCAGATACTGGAGTGAGTATTTATCTCAGATACTGGAGTGAGTATTTATCTCAGATACTGGAGTGAGTATTTATCTGAGATACTGGAGTGAGAGTTTATCTGAGATACTGGAGTGAGTATTTATCTGATATACTGGAGTGAGTATTTATCTGAGAAACAGGAGTGTTCATTTATCTGAGAAGCTGTAGTGAGTATTTAAGGTACTGTTGTGAGTATTTATCTGAGGTACTGGAGTGAGTATTTATCTCAGATACTGGAGTGAGTATTTATCTGAGATACTGGAGTGAGTACTTATCTCACACACTGGAGTGAGTATTTATCTGAGATACTGTAGTGAGTATTTATCTGAGATACTGGAGCGAGAATTAATCTCTGATGCTGGAGTGAGTTTTTATCGGAGATACTGCAGTGAGTATTTATCTGAGATACTGGAGTGAGTCTTTATCTGAGACAAGGGATTGATTAATTATCTGAGAATCCGGAGTGATGTATTTAACTGAGATACTGGAGTGAGTATTTATCTCAGATACTGGAGTGAGTATTTATCTGAGATACTGGATTGAGTGTTTATCTGAGATACTGTAGGGAGTATTTATCTGAGATACTGGACGGAGTATTTATCTCGGATACTGGAGTGAGTATTTATCTGAGATACTGGAGTGAGTATTTTTCTCAGACACTGGAGTGAATATTGATCTGAGACATGAGTGAGTATTTATCTCGGATGCGGGCATGAGTATTTATCTGAGATACTGGAGTGAGTATTTATCTGAGATACTGAAGTGAGTATTAATCTAAGACACTGTAGTGAGTATTTATCTGAGATAATGGAGTGAGTATCTGATATACTGGAGTGAGTATTTATCTGAGATACTGGAGTGTTCATTTATCTGAGAAACTGGAGTGAGCATTTAAGATACTGGAGTGAGTATTTATCTGAGATACTGGATTGAGTATTTATCTGAGACACAGGAGTGAGTATTTATCTGAGACACTGGATTGAGTATTTATCTCAGATACTGGAGTGGGTATGTATCTGAGATACTGGAGTGAGTATGTATCTGAGATATTGGAGTGAGTATTTATCTGAGACACGAGTGAGTATTTATCTGAGAAACTGGAGTGAATATTTATCTAAGAAACTGGAGTGAGTATTTATCTGAGACTCAGGAGTGACTATTTATCTGAGACACTGGAGTGAGTATTTAACTGAGATATGGGAGTGAGTATTTAGCTGAGATACTGGAGAGAGTATTTATCTGAGATACTGGAGTGAGTATTTATCTGAGACACTGGAGTGAGTGTTTATCTCAGACACGAGTGAGTATTTATCTGAGATACTGGAGTGAGTATTTATCTCAGATACTGGAGTGAGTATTTATCTCAGAAGCTGGAGTGAGTATTTATCTGAGATACTGGAGTGAGTATTTATCAGAGATACTGCAGTGAGTATTTATCTGAGACACGAGTGAGTATTTATCTGAGGTACTGGAGTGAGTATCTATCAGAGATACTGTAGTGAGTATTTTCCTGAGATCCCGAAGGGTGTATTTATCGGAGATACTGGAGTGAGTATTTATCTGAGATAATGGAGTGAATATTTATCTGAGATACTGGAGTGAGTATTTAACTCACAAACTGGTGTGAGTATTTATCTGAGACATGAGTGAGTATTTTTCTCAGATACTGGAGTGAGTATTTATCTGAGATACTGGAGTGATCATTTATCTGAGGAACTGGAGTGAGGATTTAAGATACTGGTGTGAGTATTTATCTGAGATACTGGAGTGAGAATTTATCTCATACACTGGAGTGAGTATTTATCTGAGATACTGGAGTGAGTATTTATCTGAGATACAGGAGTGAGTATTTATCTGAGATAATGGAGTGAGTATTTATCTGAGATACTGGAGTGTGTATTTATCTGAGATAATGGAGTGTGTATTTATCTGAGATACTGGTGAGAGTATTTATCTGAGACACGAGTGAGTATTTATCTGAGATACTGGAGTGAGTATTTATCTGAGACACTGGAGTGAGTATTTATCTGGGATACTGGAGTGACTATTTATCTGAGACACCAGAGTGAGTATTTATCTGAGATACTGGAGTGAGTATTTATCTGAGATACTGGAGTCAGTCTTTATCTGAGATACCGGAGTGAGTATTTATCTGAGATACTGGAGTGAGTATTTATCTGTGATACTGGATTGAGTATTTGTCTCAGATACTGGAGTGAGTATTTATTTGAGAAACTGTATTGAGAGTTCATCTGAGATACTGGAGTGAGTATTTATCTGAGAAACTGGAGTGAGTAATTATCTGAGACACTGGAGTGAGTATTTAACTGAGATACTGGAGTGAGTATTTATCTCAGATACTGGAGTGAGTATTTATCTCAGATACTGGAGTGAGTATTTATCTCAGATACTGGAGTGAGTATTTATCTCAGACACTGGAGTGAGTATTTATCTCAGATACTGGAGTGAGTATTTATCTCAGATACTGGAGTGAGTATTTATCTCAGATACTGGAGTGAGTATTTATCTGAGATACTGGAGTGAGAGTTTATCTGAGATACTGGAGTGAGTATTTACCTGAGACTCTGGAGTGAGCATTTAACTGAGATACTGAAGTGAATATTTATGTGAGAAACAGGAATGAGTATTTACATGAGAAACCGGATTGAGTATCTGAGACATGAGTGAATATTTATCTGAGACACTGGATTGAGTATTTAGCTCAGATACTGGAGTGGGTATTTATCTGAGACACTGGAGTGAGTATTTATCTGAGATACTAGAGTGAGTAATTATCTGATATACTGGAGGCAGTTTTTAACCTGAGATATTGGAGAGAGTATTTATCTGAGATACTGGAGTGAGTATTTATCTGAGATACTGGAGTGGGTGTTTATCTGAGATACTGGAGTGAGTAATTATCTGAGATACTGGAGTGAGTATTTATCTGAGAAATTGCAGTGAGTATTTAACTCACAAACTGGAGTGAGTATTTATCTGAGATACTGGAGTGATCATTTATCTCAGATACTGGAGTGAGTATTTATCTGAGACACTGGAGTGAATATTTATCTGAGATACTGGTGTGAGTATCAGAGATACTGGAGTGAGTATTTATCTGAGACACTGGAGTGATCTTTTCTCTGAGGAACTGGAGTGAGTATTAAGATACTGGAGTGAGTACTTATCTCACACACTGGAGTGAGTATTTATCTGAGATTCTGGAGCGAGAATTAATCTCTGATACTGTAGTGAATATTTATCTGAGATACTGGAGTATTATCTGAGGACCTGGAGTGAGCATTTATCTAACAAACTGGAGTGAGTATTTATCTGAGATACTGGTGTGAGTATTTATCTGAGATACTCAAGTGAGTTTTTATCGGAGATACTGCAGTGAGCATTTATCTGAGATACTGGAGTGAGTCTTTATCTGAGACAAGGGATTGATTAATTATCTGAGAATCCGGAGTGATGTATTTATCTGAGATACTGGAGTGAGTATTTATCTCCGATACTGGAGTGAGTATTTATCTGAGATACTGGATTGAGTGTTTATCTGAGACAATGTAGGGAGTATTTATCTGAGATACTGGACGGCGTATTTATCCAGAAACTGGAGTGAATATTGATCTGAGACATGAGTGAGTATTTATCTCAGATACTGGAGTGAGTATTTATCTCAGATACTGGAGTGAGTATTTATGTGAGAAACAGGAATGAGTATTTACATGAGAAACTGGATTGAGTATTTATCTGAGACACAGGAATGAGCATTTATCTGAGACACTGGATTAAGTATTTATCTCAGATACTGGAGTGGGTATGTATCTGAGATACTGGAGTGAGTACTTATCTGAGATACTGGAGTGAGTATTTATCTGAGACATGAGTGAGTATTTATCTGAGAAACTGGAGTGAGTATTTATCTAAGAAACTGGAGTGAGTATTTATCTGAGTCTCAGGAGTGAGTATTTATCTGAAACACTGCAGTGAGTATTTAACTGAGATACTGGAGTGAGTATTTAACTGAGATACTGGATAGAGTATTTTTCTGAGATACTGGAGTGAGTATTTATCTGAGATACTGGAGTGAGTGTTTTTCTCAGATACTGGAGTGAGTATTTATCTGAGATACTGGAGTGAGTATTTATCTCAGATACTGGAATGAGTATTTATCAGAGATACTGGAGTGAGTATTTATCTGAGATAATGTAGGGAGTATTTATCTGAGATACTGGACGGAGTATTTATCTCGGATACTGGAGTGAGTATTTATCTGAGATACTGGAGTGAGTATTTATCTCAGACACTGGAGTGAATATTGATCTGAGACATGAGTGAGTATTTATCTCAGATACTGGAGTGAGTATTTATCTCAGAAGCTGGAGTGAGTATTTATCTGAGATACTGGAGTGAGTATTTATCAGAGATACTGCAGTGAGTATTTATCTGAGACACGAGTGAGTATTTATCTGAGGTACTGGAGTGAGTATCTATCAGAGATACTGTAGTGAGTATTTTCCTGAGATCCCGAAGGGTGTATTTATCGGAGATACTGGAGTGAGTATTTATCTGAGATAATGGAGTGAATATTTATCTGAGATACTGGAGTGAGTATTTAACTCACAAACTGGTGTGAGTATTTATCTGAGACATGAGTGAGTATTTTTCTCAGATACTGGAGTGAGTATTTATCTGAGATACTGGAGTGATCATTTATCTGAGGAACTGGAGTGAGGATTTAAGATACTGGTGTGAGTATTTATCTGAGATACTGGAGTGAGAATTTATCTCATACACTGGAGTGAGTATTTATCTGAGATACTGGAGTGAGTATTTATCTGAGATACAGGAGTGAGTATTTATCTGAGATAATGGAGTGAGTATTTATCTGAGATACTGGAGTGTGTATTTATCTGAGATAATGGAGTGTGTATTTATCTGAGATACTGGTGAGAGTATTTATCTGAGACACGAGTGAGTATTTATCTGAGATACTGGAGTGAGTATTTATCTGAGACACTGGAGTGAGTATTTATCTGGGATACTGGAGTGACTATTTATCTGAGACACCAGAGTGAGTATTTATCTGAGATACTGGAGTGAGTATTTATCTGAGATACTGGAGTCAGTCTTTATCTGAGATACCGGAGTGAGTATTTATCTGAGATACTGGAGTGAGTATTTATCTGTGATACTGGATTGAGTATTTGTCTCAGATACTGGAGTGAGTATTTATTTGAGAAACTGTATTGAGAGTTCATCTGAGATACTGGAGTGAGTATTTATCTGAGAAACTGGAGTGAGTAATTATCTGAGACACTGGAGTGAGTATTTAACTGAGATACTGGAGTGAGTATTTATCTCAGATACTGGAGTGAGTATTTATCTCAGATACTGGAGTGAGTATTTATCTCAGATACTGGAGTGAGTATTTATCTCAGACACTGGAGTGAGTATTTATCTCAGATACTGGAGTGAGTATTTATCTCAGATACTGGAGTGAGTATTTATCTCAGATACTGGAGTGAGTATTTATCTGAGATACTGGAGTGAGAGTTTATCTGAGATACTGGAGTGAGTATTTACCTGAGACTCTGGAGTGAGCATTTAACTGAGATACTGAAGTGAATATTTATGTGAGAAACAGGAATGAGTATTTACATGAGAAACCGGATTGAGTATCTGAGACATGAGTGAATATTTATCTGAGACACTGGATTGAGTATTTAGCTCAGATACTGGAGTGGGTATTTATCTGAGACACTGGAGTGAGTATTTATCTGAGATACTAGAGTGAGTAATTATCTGATATACTGGAGGCAGTTTTTAACCTGAGATATTGGAGAGAGTATTTATCTGAGATACTGGAGTGAGTATTTATCTGAGATACTGGAGTGGGTGTTTATCTGAGATACTGGAGTGAGTAATTATCTGAGATACTGGAGTGAGTATTTATCTGAGAAATTGCAGTGAGTATTTAACTCACAAACTGGAGTGAGTATTTATCTGAGACACGAGTGAGTATTTTTCTCAGATACTGGAGTGAGTTTTTATCTCAGATGCTGGAGTGAGTATTTATCTGAGATACTGGAGTGATCATTTATCTGAGGAACTGGAGTGAGTATTTAAAGTACTGGAGTGAGTATTTATCTGAGATACTGGAGTGAGTATTTATCTCACACACTGGAGTGAGTATTTATCTGAGATACTGGAGTGAGAATTAATCTCTGATACTGGAGTGAATATTTATCTGAGATACTGGAGTAAGTATTTATCTGAGATACTGGAGTGAGTATTTATCTGAGGTACTGGAGTGAGTATTTATCTCAGATACTGGAGTGAGTATTTATCTGAGATACTGGAGTGAGAGTTTATCTGAGATACTGGAGTGAGTATTTATCAGAGACTCTGGAGTGAGCATTTAACTGAGATACTGGAGTGAGTATCTTTGTGAGAAACAGGAATGAGTATTTACATGAGAAACTGGAATGAGTATCTGAGACACGAGTGAGTATTTATCTGAGACACTGGGTTGAGTATTTATCTGAGATACTAGAGTGAGTAATTATCTGATACACTGGAAGCAGTTTTTAACCTGAGATACTGGAGTGAGTATTTATCTGAGATACTGGAGTGAGTATTTATCTGAGACACTGGAGAGTGTATTATCTGAGGACCTGGAGTGAGCATTTATCTAACAAACTGGAGTGAGTATTTATCTGAGATACTGGTGTGAGTATTTAGCTGAGATACTCGAGTGAGTTTTTATCGGAGATACTGCAGTGAGCATTTATCTGAGATACTGGAGTGAGTCTTTATCTGAGACAAGGGATTGATTAATTATCTGAGAATCCGGAGTGATGTATTTATCTGAGATACTGGAGTGAGTATTTATCTCAGACACTGGAGTGAATATTGATCTGAGACATGAGTGAGTATTTATCTCAGATACTGGAGTGAGTATTTATCTCAGATACGGGCATGAGTATTTATCTGAGATACTGGAGTGAGTATTTATCTGAGATACTGAAGTGAGTATTAATCTAAGACACTGTAGTGAGTATTTATCTGAGATAATGGAGTGAGTATCTGATATACTGGAGTGAGTATTTATCTGAGATACTGGAGTGTTCAATTATCTGAGAAACTGGAGTGAGCATTTAAGATACTGGAGTATTTATCTGAGATACTGGAGTGAGTATTTATCTGAGATACTGGAGTGAGTATTTATCTGAGATACTGGAGACAGTATTTATCTGAGATACTGGAGTGAGTAATTATCTGAGATACTGGAGTGAGTATCAGAGATACTGAAGTGAGTATTTATCTGAGACACTGGAGTGAGTATTTATCTGAGATACTGGAGTGAGTATCAGAGATACTGGAGTGAGTATTTATCTGAGATACTGGAGTGAGTAATTATCTGAGATACTGGAGTGAGTATTTATCTCAGATACTGGAGTGAGTATTTATCTGAGACACTGGAGTGAATATTTATCTGAGATACTGGTGTGAGTATCAGAGATACTGGAGTGAGTATTTATCTGAGACACTGGAGTGATCTTTTCTCTGAGGAACTGGAGTGAGTATTAAGATACTGGAGTGAGTACTTATCTCACACACTGGAGTGAGTATTTATCTGAGATTCTGGAGCGAGAATTAATCTCTGATACTGTGGTGAATATTTATCTGAGATACTGGAGTATTATCTGAGGACCTGGAGTGAGCATTTATCTAACAAACTGGAGTGAGTATTTATCTGAGATACTGGTGTGAGTATTTATCTGAGATACTCAAGTGAGTTTTTATCGGAGATACTGCAGTGAGCATTTATCTGAGATACTGGAGTGAGTCTTTATCTGAGACAAGGGATTGATTAATTATCTGAGAATCCGGAGTGATGTATTTATCTGAGATACTGGAGTGAGTATTTATCTCCGATACTGGAGTGAGTATTTATCTGAGATACTGGATTGAGTGTTTATCTGAGACAATGTAGGGAGTATTTATCTGAGATACTGGACGGCGTATTTATCCAGAAACTGGAGTGAATATTGATCTGAGACATGAGTGAGTATTTATCTCAGATACTGGAGTGAGTATTTATCTCAGATACTGGAGTGAGTATTTATGTGAGAAACAGGAATGAGTATTTACATGAGAAACTGGATTGAGTATTTATCTGAGACACAGGAATGAGCATTTATCTGAGACACTGGATTAAGTATTTATCTCAGATACTGGAGTGGGTATGTATCTGAGATACTGGAGTGAGTACTTATCTGAGATACTGGAGTGAGTATTTATCTGAGACATGAGTGAGTATTTATCTGAGAAACTGGAGTGAGTATTTATCTAAGAAACTGGAGTGAGTATTTATCTGAGTCTCAGGAGTGAGTATTTATCTGAAACACTGCAGTGAGTATTTAACTGAGATACTGGAGTGAGTATTTAACTGAGATACTGGATAGAGTATTTTTCTGAGATACTGGAGTGAGTATTTATCTGAGATACTGGAGTGAGTGTTTTTCTCAGATACTGGAGTGAGTATTTATCTGAGATACTGGAGTGAGTATTTATCTCAGATACTGGAATGAGTATTTATCAGAGATACTGGAGTGAGTATTTATCTGAGATAATGTAGGGAGTATTTATCTGAGATACTGGACGGAGTATTTATCTCGGATACTGGAGTGAGTATTTATCTGAGATACTGGAGTGAGTATTTATCTCAGACACTGGAGTGAATATTGATCTGAGACATGAGTGAGTATTTATCTCAGATACTGGAGTGAGTATTTATCTCAGATATGGGCATGAGTATTTATCTGAGATACTGGAGTGAGTATTTATCTGAGATACTGAAGTGAGTATTAATCTAAGACACTGTAGTGAGTATTTATCTGAGATAATGGAGTGAGTATCTGATATACTGGAGTGAGTATTTATCTGAGATACTGGAGTGTTCATTTATCTGAGAAACTGGAGTGAGCATTTAAAATACTGGAGTGAGTATTTATTTCAGATACTGGAGTGAGTATTTATCTGAGATACTGGAGTGAGTATTTATCTCAGATACTGGAGTGAGTATTTATGTGAGAAACAGGAATGAGTATTTACATGAGAAACTGGATTGAGTATTTATCTGAGACACAGGAGTGAGCATTTATCTGAGACACTGGATTGAGTATTTATCTCAGATACTGGAGTGGGTATGTATCTGAGATACTGGAGTGAGTATTTATCTGAGACGCTGGAGTGAGTATTTATCTGAGACACGAGTGAGTATTTATCTGAGAAACTGGAATGAGTATTTATCTAAGAATCTGGAGTGAGTATTTATCTGAGACTCAGGAGTGAGTATTTATCTGAGACACTGGAGAGAGTATTTAACTGAGACACTGGAGTGAGTATTTAGCTGAGATACTGGAGAGAATATTTATCTGAGATACTGGAGTGAGTATTTATCTGAGATACTGGAGTGAGTGTTTTTCTCAGATACTGGAGTGAGTATTTATCTGAGACACTGGATTGAGTATTTATCACAGATGCTGGAGTGAGTATTTATCTGAGATACTGGAGTGAGTATTTATCAGAGATACTGGAGTGAGTATTTATCTGAGATACTGGAGTGAGTATTGTCCTGAGATCCCGAAGGGTGTATTTATCGGAGATACTGGAGTGAGTATTTATCTGAGTTAATGGAGTGAGTATTTAACTGAGATACTGGAGTGAGTATTTAACTCACAAACTGGTGTGAGTATTTATCTGAGACACAAGTGAGTTTTTTTCAGATACTGGAGTGAGTTTTTATCTCAGATGCTGGAGTGAGTATTTATCTGAGATACCGGAGTGAGAATTTATCTCATACACTGGAGTGAGTATTTATCTGAGATACTGGAGTGAGTATTTATCTGAGATACTGGAGTGAGTATTTACCTGAGATAATGGAGTGAGAATTTATCAGAGATACTGGAATGAGTATTTATCAGAGATACTGAAGTGAGTATTTATCTGAGAAACTGGAGAGAGTATTTATCTGAGAGGCTTGAGTGAGTATTTATCTGAGACACTTGAGTGAGAATTTATCTGAGATACTGGAGTGAGTATTTATCTGAGATACAGGAGTGTGTATTTACCAGAGATACTGGAGTGAGTATTTACCAGAGATACTGGAGTGAGTATTTACCAGAGATACTGGAGTGACTTTTTAACTGAAATAAATGAGTATTTATCTGAGATACTGGAGTGTGTATTTATCTGGGATACAGGAGTGACTATTTATCTGAGACACCAGAGTGAGTATTTATCTGAGATACTGGAGTGAGTATTTATCTGAGATACTGGAGTCAGTCTTTATCTGAGCTACCGGAGTGAGTATTTATCTGAGATACTGAAGTGAGTATTTATCTGTGATACTGAATTGAGTATTTATCTCAGATACTGTAGTGAGTATTTATTTGAGATACTGTATTGAGAGTTTATCTGAGATACTGGAGTGAGTATTTATCTGAGAAACTGGAGTGAGTAATTATCTGAGACACGAGTGAGTATTTAACTGAGATACTGGAGTGAATATTTATCTGAGAAGCAGGCATGAGTATTTATCTGAGATACTGGAGTGAGTATTTATCTCAGATACTGGAGTGACTATTTATCTGAAATACTGGAGTGAGTATTTATCGGAGACACTGTAGAGAGAACTTATCTGAGTTATTGAGCTGAGTGTTTACCTCAGATACTGAACAGAGTATTTATTGGTGAAACAGGGCTGAGTTTTTTCTGAGATACTGTTGTGTGTATTTATCTGAGATACTGGAGTGAGTATTTATCTGAGACACTGGAGTGAGTATTTATCTGGGAAACTGGAGTGAGTATTTATCTAAGAAGCTGGAGTGAGTATTTATCTGAGACACTGGAGTGAGTATTTATCTGGGAAACTGGAGTGAGTATTTATCTGAGAAACAGGAATGTGTATTTATCTGAGATACTGGAGTGAGTATTTATTTGAGAAACAGGAATGAGTATTTATCTGAGATACTGGAGTGAGTATTTATCTCAGATACTGGAGTGAGTATTTATCTGAGATGCTGGAGTGAGTATTTACCAGAGATACTGGAGTGAGTATTTACCAGAGATACTGGAGTGAGTATTTACCAGAGATACTGGAGTGACTTTTTAACTGAAATAAAGGAGTATTTATCTGAGATACTGGAGTGTGTATTTATCTGGGATACAGGAGTGACTATTTATCTGAGACACCAGAGTGAGTATTTATCTGAGATACTGGAGTGAGATACTGGAGTCAGTCTTTATCTGAGCTACCGGAGTGAGTATTTATCTGAGATACTGATGTGAGTATTTATCTGTGATACTGGATTGAGTATTTATCTCAGACACTGTAGTGAGTATTTATTTGAGATACTGTATTGAGAGTTTATCTGAGATACTGGAGTGAGTATTTATCTGAGAAACTGGAGTGAGTAATTATCTGAGACACGAGTGAATATTTAACTGAGATACTGGAGTGAGTATTTATCTGAGAAGTAGGCATGAGTATTTATCTGAGATACTGGAGTGAGTATTTATCTGAAATACTGGAGTGAGTATTTATCGGAGACACTGTAGAGAGAATTTATCTGAGTTATTGAGCTGAGTGTTTACCTCAGATACTGAACAGAGTATTTATTGGTGAAACAGGGCTGAGTTTTTTCTGAGATACTGTTGTGTGTATTTATCTGAGATACAGGAGTGAGTATTTATCTGAGACTCTGGAGTGAGTATTTATCTGAGAAACTGGAGTGAGTATTTATCTAAGAAACTGGAGTGAGTATTTATCTGAGTCTCAGGAGTGAGTATTTATCTGAAACACTGCAGTGAGTATTTAACTGAGATACTGGAGTGAGTATTTAACTGAGATACTGGATAGAGTATTTTTCTGAGATACTGGAGTGAGTATTTATCTGAGATACTGGAGTGAGTGTTTTTCTCAGATACTGGAGTGAGTATTTATCTGAGATACTGGAGTGAGTATTTATCTCAGATACTGGAATGAGTATTTATCAGAGATACTGGAGTGAGTATTTATCTGAGACACTGGAGTGAGTATTTATCTGAGATAATGTAGGGAGTATTTATCTGAGATACTGGACGGAGTATTTATCTCGGATACTGGAGTGAGTATTTATCTGAGATACTGGAGTGAGTATTTATCTCAGACACTGGAGTGAATATTGATCTGAGACATGAGTGAGTATTTATCTCAGATACTGGAGTGAGTATTTATCTCAGATACGGGCATGAGTATTTATCTGAGATACTGGAGTGAGTATTTATCTGAGACACGAGTGAGTATTTATCTGAGAAACTGGAGTGAATATTTATCTAAGAAACTGGAGTGAGTATTTATCTGAGACTCAGGAGTGACTATTTATCTGAGACACTGGAGTGAGTATTTAACTGAGATATGGGAGTGAGTATTTAGCTGAGATACTGGAGAGAGTATTTATCTGAGATACTGGAGTGAGTATTTATCTGAGACACTGGAGTGAGTGTTTATCTCAGACACGAGTGAGTATTTATCTGAGATACTGGAGTGAGTATTTATCTCAGATACTGGAGTGAGTATTTATCTCAGAAGCTGGAGTGAGTATTTATCTGAGATACTGGAGTGAGTATTTATCAGAGATACTGCAGTGAGTATTTATCTGAGACACGAGTGAGTATTTATCTGAGGTACTGGAGTGAGTATCTATCAGAGATACTGTAGTGAGTATTTTCCTGAGATCCCGAAGGGTGTATTTATCGGAGATACTGGAGTGAGTATTTATCTGAGATAATGGAGTGAATATTTATCTGAGATACTGGAGTGAGTATTTAACTCACAAACTGGTGTGAGTATTTATCTGAGACATGAGTGAGTATTTTTCTCAGATACTGGAGTGAGTATTTATCTGAGATACTGGAGTGATCATTTATCTGAGGAACTGGAGTGAGGATTTAAGATACTGGTGTGAGTATTTATCTGAGATACTGGAGTGAGAATTTATCTCATACACTGGAGTGAGTATTTATCTGAGATACTGGAGTGAGTATTTATCTGAGATACAGGAGTGAGTATTTATCTGAGATAATGGAGTGAGTATTTATCTGAGATACTGGAGTGTGTATTTATCTGAGATAATGGAGTGTGTATTTATCTGAGATACTGGTGAGAGTATTTATCTGAGACACGAGTGAGTATTTATCTGAGATACTGGAGTGAGTATTTATCTGAGACACTGGAGTGAGTATTTATCTGGGATACTGGAGTGACTATTTATCTGAGACACCAGAGTGAGTATTTATCTGAGAAACTGGAGTGAATATTTATCTAAGAAACTGGAGTGAGTATTTATCTGAGACTCAGGAGTGACTATTTATCTGAGACACTGGAGTGAGTATTTAACTGAGATATGGGAGTGAGTATTTAGCTGAGATACTGGAGAGAGTATTTATCTGAGATACTGGAGTGAGTATTTATCTGAGACACTGGAGTGAGTGTTTATCTCAGACACGAGTGAGTATTTATCTGAGATACTGGAGTGAGTATTTATCTCAGATACTGGAGTGAGTATTTATCTCAGAAGCTGGAGTGAGTATTTATCTGAGATACTGGAGTGAGTATTTATCAGAGATACTGCAGTGAGTATTTATCTGAGACACGAGTGAGTATTTATCTGAGGTACTGGAGTGAGTATCTATCAGAGATACTGTAGTGAGTATTTTCCTGAGATCCCGAAGGGTGTATTTATCGGAGATACTGGAGTGAGTATTTATCTGAGATAATGGAGTGAATATTTATCTGAGATACTGGAGTGAGTATTTAACTCACAAACTGGTGTGAGTATTTATCTGAGACATGAGTGAGTATTTTTCTCAGATACTGGAGTGAGTATTTATCTGAGATACTGGAGTGATCATTTATCTGAGGAACTGGAGTGAGGATTTAAGATACTGGTGTGAGTATTTATCTGAGATACTGGAGTGAGAATTTATCTCATACACTGGAGTGAGTATTTATCTGAGATACTGGAGTGAGTATTTATCTGAGATACAGGAGTGAGTATTTATCTGAGATAATGGAGTGAGTATTTATCTGAGATACTGGAGTGTGTATTTATCTGAGATAATGGAGTGTGTATTTATCTGAGATACTGGTGAGAGTATTTATCTGAGACACGAGTGAGTATTTATCTGAGATACTGGAGTGAGTATTTATCTGAGACACTGGAGTGAGTATTTATCTGGGATACTGGAGTGACTATTTATCTGAGACACCAGAGTGAGTATTTATCTGAGATACTGGAGTGAGTATTTATCTGAGATACTGGAGTCAGTCTTTATCTGAGATACCGGAGTGAGTATTTATCTGAGATACTGGAGTGAGTATTTATCTGTGATACTGGATTGAGTATTTGTCTCAGATACTGGAGTGAGTATTTATTTGAGAAACTGTATTGAGAGTTCATCTGAGATACTGGAGTGAGTATTTATCTGAGAAACTGGAGTGAGTAATTATCTGAGACACTGGAGTGAGTATTTAACTGAGATACTGGAGTGAGTATTTATCTCAGATACTGGAGTGAGTATTTATCTCAGATACTGGAGTGAGTATTTATCTCAGATACTGGAGTGAGTATTTATCTCAGACACTGGAGTGAGTATTTATCTCAGATACTGGAGTGAGTATTTATCTCAGATACTGGAGTGAGTATTTATCTCAGATACTGGAGTGAGTATTTATCTGAGATACTGGAGTGAGAGTTTATCTGAGATACTGGAGTGAGTATTTACCTGAGACTCTGGAGTGAGCATTTAACTGAGATACTGAAGTGAATATTTATGTGAGAAACAGGAATGAGTATTTACATGAGAAACCGGATTGAGTATCTGAGACATGAGTGAATATTTATCTGAGACACTGGATTGAGTATTTAGCTCAGATACTGGAGTGGGTATTTATCTGAGACACTGGAGTGAGTATTTATCTGAGATACTAGAGTGAGTAATTATCTGATATACTGGAGGCAGTTTTTAACCTGAGATATTGGAGAGAGTATTTATCTGAGATACTGGAGTGAGTATTTATCTGAGATACTGGAGTGGGTGTTTATCTGAGATACTGGAGTGAGTAATTATCTGAGATACTGGAGTGAGTATTTATCTGAGAAATTGCAGTGAGTATTTAACTCACAAACTGGAGTGAGTATTTATCTGAGATACTGGAGTGATCATTTATCTCAGATACTGGAGTGAGTATTTATCTGAGACACTGGAGTGAATATTTATCTGAGATACTGGTGTGAGTATCAGAGATACTGGAGTGAGTATTTATCTGAGACACTGGAGTGATCTTTTCTCTGAGGAACTGGAGTGAGTATTAAGATACTGGAGTGAGTACTTATCTCACACACTGGAGTGAGTATTTATCTGAGATTCTGGAGCGAGAATTAATCTCTGATACTGTAGTGAATATTTATCTGAGATACTGGAGTATTATCTGAGGACCTGGAGTGAGCATTTATCTAACAAACTGGAGTGAGTATTTATCTGAGATACTGGTGTGAGTATTTATCTGAGATACTCAAGTGAGTTTTTATCGGAGATACTGCAGTGAGCATTTATCTGAGATACTGGAGTGAGTCTTTATCTGAGACAAGGGATTGATTAATTATCTGAGAATACGGAGTGATGTATTTATCTGAGATACTGGAGTGAGTATTTATCTCCGATACTGGAGTGAGTATTTATCTGAGATACTGGATTGAGTGTTTATCTGAGACAATGTAGGGAGTATTTATCTGAGATACTGGACGGCGTATTTATCCAGAAACTGGAGTGAATATTGATCTGAGACATGAGTGAGTATTTATCTCAGATACTGGAGTGAGTATTTATCTCAGATACTGGAGTGAGTATTTATGTGAGAAACAGGAATGAGTATTTACATGAGAAACTGGATTGAGTATTTATCTGAGACACAGGAATGAGCATTTATCTGAGACACTGGATTAAGTATTTATCTCAGATACTGGAGTGGGTATGTATCTGAGATACTGGAGTGAGTACTTATCTGAGATACTGGAGTGAGTATTTATCTGAGACATGAGTGAGTATTTATCTGAGAAACTGGAGTGAGTATTTATCTAAGAAACTGGAGTGAGTATTTATCTGAGTCTCAGGAGTGAGTATTTATCTGAAACACTGCAGTGAGTATTTAACTGAGATACTGGAGTGAGTATTTAACTGAGATACTGGATAGAGTATTTTTCTGAGATACTGGAGTGAGTATTTATCTGAGATACTGGAGTGAGTGTTTTTCTCAGATACTGGAGTGAGTATTTATCTGAGATACTGGAGTGAGTATTTATCTCAGATACTGGAATGAGTATTTATCAGAGATACTGGAGTGAGTATTTATCTGAGATAATGTAGGGAGTATTTATCTGAGATACTGGACGGAGTATTTATCTCGGATACTGGAGTGAGTATTTATCTGAGATACTGGAGTGAGTATTTATCTCAGACACTGGAGTGAATATTGATCTGAGACATGAGTGAGTATTTATCTCAGATACTGGAGTGAGTATTTATCTCAGAAGCTGGAGTGAGTATTTATCTGAGATACTGGAGTGAGTATTTATCAGAGATACTGCAGTGAGTATTTATCTGAGACACGAGTGAGTATTTATCTGAGGTACTGGAGTGAGTATCTATCAGAGATACTGTAGTGAGTATTTTCCTGAGATCCCGAAGGGTGTATTTATCGGAGATACTGGAGTGAGTATTTATCTGAGATAATGGAGTGAATATTTATCTGAGATACTGGAGTGAGTATTTAACTCACAAACTGGTGTGAGTATTTATCTGAGACATGAGTGAGTATTTTTCTCAGATACTGGAGTGAGTATTTATCTGAGATACTGGAGTGATCATTTATCTGAGGAACTGGAGTGAGGATTTAAGATACTGGTGTGAGTATTTATCTGAGATACTGGAGTGAGAATTTATCTCATACACTGGAGTGAGTATTTATCTGAGATACTGGAGTGAGTATTTATCTGAGATACAGGAGTGAGTATTTATCTGAGATAATGGAGTGAGTATTTATCTGAGATACTGGAGTGTGTATTTATCTGAGATAATGGAGTGTGTATTTATCTGAGATACTGGTGAGAGTATTTATCTGAGACACGAGTGAGTATTTATCTGAGATACTGGAGTGAGTATTTATCTGAGACACTGGAGTGAGTATTTATCTGGGATACTGGAGTGACTATTTATCTGAGACACCAGAGTGAGTATTTATCTGAGATACTGGAGTGAGTATTTATCTGAGATACTGGAGTCAGTCTTTATCTGAGATACCGGAGTGAGTATTTATCTGAGATACTGGAGTGAGTATTTATCTGTGATACTGGATTGAGTATTTGTCTCAGATACTGGAGTGAGTATTTATTTGAGAAACTGTATTGAGAGTTCATCTGAGATACTGGAGTGAGTATTTATCTGAGAAACTGGAGTGAGTAATTATCTGAGACACTGGAGTGAGTATTTAACTGAGATACTGGAGTGAGTATTTATCTCAGATACTGGAGTGAGTATTTATCTCAGATACTGGAGTGAGTATTTATCTCAGATACTGGAGTGAGTATTTATCTCAGACACTGGAGTGAGTATTTATCTCAGATACTGGAGTGAGTATTTATCTCAGATACTGGAGTGAGTATTTATCTCAGATACTGGAGTGAGTATTTATCTGAGATACTGGAGTGAGAGTTTATCTGAGATACTGGAGTGAGTATTTACCTGAGACTCTGGAGTGAGCATTTAACTGAGATACTGAAGTGAATATTTATGTGAGAAACAGGAATGAGTATTTACATGAGAAACCGGATTGAGTATCTGAGACATGAGTGAATATTTATCTGAGACACTGGATTGAGTATTTAGCTCAGATACTGGAGTGGGTATTTATCTGAGACACTGGAGTGAGTATTTATCTGAGATACTAGAGTGAGTAATTATCTGATATACTGGAGGCAGTTTTTAACCTGAGATATTGGAGAGAGTATTTATCTGAGATACTGGAGTGAGTATTTATCTGAGATACTGGAGTGGGTGTTTATCTGAGATACTGGAGTGAGTAATTATCTGAGATACTGGAGTGAGTATTTATCTGAGAAATTGCAGTGAGTATTTAACTCACAAACTGGAGTGAGTATTTATCTGAGACACGAGTGAGTATTTTTCTCAGATACTGGAGTGAGTTTTTATCTCAGATGCTGGAGTGAGTATTTATCTGAGATACTGGAGTGATCATTTATCTGAGGAACTGGAGTGAGTATTTAAAGTACTGGAGTGAGTATTTATCTGAGATACTGGAGTGAGTATTTATCTCACACACTGGAGTGAGTATTTATCTGAGATACTGGAGTGAGAATTAATCTCTGATACTGGAGTGAATATTTATCTGAGATACTGGAGTAAGTATTTATCTGAGATACTGGAGTGAGTATTTATCTGAGGTACTGGAGTGAGTATTTATCTCAGATACTGGAGTGAGTATTTATCTGAGATACTGGAGTGAGAGTTTATCTGAGATACTGGAGTGAGTATTTATCAGAGACTCTGGAGTGAGCATTTAACTGAGATACTGGAGTGAGTATCTTTGTGAGAAACAGGAATGAGTATTTACATGAGAAACTGGAATGAGTATCTGAGACACGAGTGAGTATTTATCTGAGACACTGGGTTGAGTATTTATCTGAGATACTAGAGTGAGTAATTATCTGATACACTGGAAGCAGTTTTTAACCTGAGATACTGGAGTGAGTATTTATCTGAGATACTGGAGTGAGTATTTATCTGAGACACTGGAGAGTGTATTATCTGAGGACCTGGAGTGAGCATTTATCTAACAAACTGGAGTGAGTATTTATCTGAGATACTGGTGTGAGTATTTAGCTGAGATACTCGAGTGAGTTTTTATCGGAGATACTGCAGTGAGCATTTATCTGAGATACTGGAGTGAGTCTTTATCTGAGACAAGGGATTGATTAATTATCTGAGAATCCGGAGTGATGTATTTATCTGAGATACTGGAGTGAGTATTTATCTCAGACACTGGAGTGAATATTGATCTGAGACATGAGTGAGTATTTATCTCAGATACTGGAGTGAGTATTTATCTCAGATACGGGCATGAGTATTTATCTGAGATACTGGAGTGAGTATTTATCTGAGATACTGAAGTGAGTATTAATCTAAGACACTGTAGTGAGTATTTATCTGAGATAATGGAGTGAGTATCTGATATACTGGAGTGAGTATTTATCTGAGATACTGGAGTGTTCAATTATCTGAGAAACTGGAGTGAGCATTTAAGATACTGGAGTATTTATCTGAGATACTGGAGTGAGTATTTATCTGAGATACTGGAGTGAGTATTTATCTGAGATACTGGAGACAGTATTTATCTGAGATACTGGAGTGAGTAATTATCTGAGATACTGGAGTGAGTATCAGAGATACTGAAGTGAGTATTTATCTGAGACACTGGAGTGAGTATTTATCTGAGATACTGGAGTGAGTATCAGAGATACTGGAGTGAGTATTTATCTGAGATACTGGAGTGAGTAATTATCTGAGATACTGGAGTGAGTATTTATCTCAGATACTGGAGTGAGTATTTATCTGAGACACTGGAGTGAATATTTATCTGAGATACTGGTGTGAGTATTAAGATACTGGAGTGAGTACTTATCTCACACACTGGAGTGAGTATTTATCTGAGATTCTGGAGCGAGAATTAATCTCTGATACTGTGGTGAATATTTATCTGAGATACTGGAGTATTATCTGAGGACCTGGAGTGAGCATTTATCTAACAAACTGGAGTGAGTATTTATCTGAGATACTGGTGTGAGTATTTATCTGAGATACTCAAGTGAGTTTTTATCGGAGATACTGCAGTGAGCATTTATCTGAGATACTGGAGTGAGTCTTTATCTGAGACAAGGGATTGATTAATTATCTGAGAATCCGGAGTGATGTATTTATCTGAGATACTGGAGTGAGTATTTATCTCCGATACTGGAGTGAGTATTTATCTGAGATACTGGATTGAGTGTTTATCTGAGACAATGTAGGGAGTATTTATCTGAGATACTGGACGGCGTATTTATCCAGAAACTGGAGTGAATATTGATCTGAGACATGAGTGAGTATTTATCTCAGATACTGGAGTGAGTATTTATCTCAGATACTGGAGTGAGTATTTATGTGAGAAACAGGAATGAGTATTTACATGAGAAACTGGATTGAGTATTTATCTGAGACACAGGAATGAGCATTTATCTGAGACACTGGATTAAGTATTTATCTCAGATACTGGAGTGGGTATGTATCTGAGATACTGGAGTGAGTACTTATCTGAGATACTGGAGTGAGTATTTATCTGAGACATGAGTGAGTATTTATCTGAGAAACTGGAGTGAGTATTTATCTAAGAAACTGGAGTGAGTATTTATCTGAGTCTCAGGAGTGAGTATTTATCTGAAACACTGCAGTGAGTATTTAACTGAGATACTGGAGTGAGTATTTAACTGAGATACTGGATAGAGTATTTTTCTGAGATACTGGAGTGAGTATTTATCTGAGATACTGGAGTGAGTGTTTTTCTCAGATACTGGAGTGAGTATTTATCTGAGATACTGGAGTGAGTATTTATCTCAGATACTGGAATGAGTATTTATCAGAGATACTGGAGTGAGTATTTATCTGAGATAATGTAGGGAGTATTTATCTGAGATACTGGACGGAGTATTTATCTCGGATACTGGAGTGAGTATTTATCTGAGATACTGGAGTGAGTATTTATCTCAGACACTGGAGTGAATATTGATCTGAGACATGAGTGAGTATTTATCTCAGATACTGGAGTGAGTATTTATCTCAGATATGGGCATGAGTATTTATCTGAGATACTGGAGTGAGTATTTATCTGAGATACTGAAGTGAGTATTAATCTAAGACACTGTAGTGAGTATTTATCTGAGATAATGGAGTGAGTATCTGATATACTGGAGTGAGTATTTATCTGAGATACTGGAGTGTTCATTTATCTGAGAAACTGGAGTGAGCATTTAAAATACTGGAGTGAGTATTTATTTCAGATACTGGAGTGAGTATTTATCTGAGATACTGGAGTGAGTATTTATCTCAGATACTGGAGTGAGTATTTATGTGAGAAACAGGAATGAGTATTTACATGAGAAACTGGATTGAGTATTTATCTGAGACACAGGAGTGAGCATTTATCTGAGACACTGGATTGAGTATTTATCTCAGATACTGGAGTGGGTATGTATCTGAGATACTGGAGTGAGTATTTATCTGAGACGCTGGAGTGAGTATTTATCTGAGACACGAGTGAGTATTTATCTGAGAAACTGGAATGAGTATTTATCTAAGAATCTGGAGTGAGTATTTATCTGAGACTCAGGAGTGAGTATTTATCTGAGACACTGGAGAGAGTATTTAACTGAGACACTGGAGTGAGTATTTAGCTGAGATACTGGAGAGAATATTTATCTGAGATACTGGAGTGAGTATTTATCTGAGATACTGGAGTGAGTGTTTTTCTCAGATACTGGAGTGAGTATTTATCTGAGACACTGGATTGAGTATTTATCACAGATGCTGGAGTGAGTATTTATCTGAGATACTGGAGTGAGTATTTATCAGAGATACTGGAGTGAGTATTTATCTGAGATACTGGAGTGAGTATTGTCCTGAGATCCCGAAGGGTGTATTTATCGGAGATACTGGAGTGAGTATTTATCTGAGTTAATGGAGTGAGTATTTAACTGAGATACTGGAGTGAGTATTTAACTCACAAACTGGTGTGAGTATTTATCTGAGACACAAGTGAGTTTTTTTCAGATACTGGAGTGAGTTTTTATCTCAGATGCTGGAGTGAGTATTTATCTGAGATACCGGAGTGAGAATTTATCTCATACACTGGAGTGAGTATTTATCTGAGATACTGGAGTGAGTATTTATCTGAGATACTGGAGTGAGTATTTACCTGAGATAATGGAGTGAGAATTTATCAGAGATACTGGAATGAGTATTTATCAGAGATACTGAAGTGAGTATTTATCTGAGAAACTGGAGAGAGTATTTATCTGAGAGGCTTGAGTGAGTATTTATCTGAGACACTTGAGTGAGAATTTATCTGAGATACTGGAGTGAGTATTTATCTGAGATACAGGAGTGTGTATTTACCAGAGATACTGGAGTGAGTATTTACCAGAGATACTGGAGTGAGTATTTACCAGAGATACTGGAGTGACTTTTTAACTGAAATAAATGAGTATTTATCTGAGATACTGGAGTGTGTATTTATCTGGGATACAGGAGTGACTATTTATCTGAGACACCAGAGTGAGTATTTATCTGAGATACTGGAGTGAGTATTTATCTGAGATACTGGAGTCAGTCTTTATCTGAGCTACCGGAGTGAGTATTTATCTGAGATACTGAAGTGAGTATTTATCTGTGATACTGAATTGAGTATTTATCTCAGATACTGTAGTGAGTATTTATTTGAGATACTGTATTGAGAGTTTATCTGAGATACTGGAGTGAGTATTTATCTGAGAAACTGGAGTGAGTAATTATCTGAGACACGAGTGAGTATTTAACTGAGATACTGGAGTGAATATTTATCTGAGAAGCAGGCATGAGTATTTATCTGAGATACTGGAGTGAGTATTTATCTCAGATACTGGAGTGACTATTTATCTGAAATACTGGAGTGAGTATTTATCGGAGACACTGTAGAGAGAACTTATCTGAGTTATTGAGCTGAGTGTTTACCTCAGATACTGAACAGAGTATTTATTGGTGAAACAGGGCTGAGTTTTTTCTGAGATACTGTTGTGTGTATTTATCTGAGATACTGGAGTGAGTATTTATCTGAGACACTGGAGTGAGTATTTATCTGGGAAACTGGAGTGAGTATTTATCTAAGAAGCTGGAGTGAGTATTTATCTGAGACACTGGAGTGAGTATTTATCTGGGAAACTGGAGTGAGTATTTATCTGAGAAACAGGAATGTGTATTTATCTGAGATACTGGAGTGAGTATTTATTTGAGAAACAGGAATGAGTATTTATCTGAGATACTGGAGTGAGTATTTATCTCAGATACTGGAGTGAGTATTTATCTGAGATGCTGGAGTGAGTATTTACCAGAGATACTGGAGTGAGTATTTACCAGAGATACTGGAGTGAGTATTTACCAGAGATACTGGAGTGACTTTTTAACTGAAATAAAGGAGTATTTATCTGAGATACTGGAGTGTGTATTTATCTGGGATACAGGAGTGACTATTTATCTGAGACACCAGAGTGAGTATTTATCTGAGATACTGGAGTGAGATACTGGAGTCAGTCTTTATCTGAGCTACCGGAGTGAGTATTTATCTGAGATACTGATGTGAGTATTTATCTGTGATACTGGATTGAGTATTTATCTCAGACACTGTAGTGAGTATTTATTTGAGATACTGTATTGAGAGTTTATCTGAGATACTGGAGTGAGTATTTATCTGAGAAACTGGAGTGAGTAATTATCTGAGACACGAGTGAATATTTAACTGAGATACTGGAGTGAGTATTTATCTGAGAAGTAGGCATGAGTATTTATCTGAGATACTGGAGTGAGTATTTATCTGAAATACTGGAGTGAGTATTTATCGGAGACACTGTAGAGAGAATTTATCTGAGTTATTGAGCTGAGTGTTTACCTCAGATACTGAACAGAGTATTTATTGGTGAAACAGGGCTGAGTTTTTTCTGAGATACTGTTGTGTGTATTTATCTGAGATACAGGAGTGAGTATTTATCTGAGACTCTGGAGTGAGTATTTATCTGAGAAACTGGAGTGAGTATTTATCTAAGAAACTGGAGTGAGTATTTATCTGAGTCTCAGGAGTGAGTATTTATCTGAAACACTGCAGTGAGTATTTAACTGAGATACTGGAGTGAGTATTTAACTGAGATACTGGATAGAGTATTTTTCTGAGATACTGGAGTGAGTATTTATCTGAGATACTGGAGTGAGTGTTTTTCTCAGATACTGGAGTGAGTATTTATCTGAGATACTGGAGTGAGTATTTATCTCAGATACTGGAATGAGTATTTATCAGAGATACTGGAGTGAGTATTTATCTGAGACACTGGAGTGAGTATTTATCTGAGATAATGTAGGGAGTATTTATCTGAGATACTGGACGGAGTATTTATCTCGGATACTGGAGTGAGTATTTATCTGAGATACTGGAGTGAGTATTTATCTCAGACACTGGAGTGAATATTGATCTGAGACATGAGTGAGTATTTATCTCAGATACTGGAGTGAGTATTTATCTCAGATACGGGCATGAGTATTTATCTGAGATACTGGAGTGAGTATTTATCTGAGATACTGAAGTGAGTATTAATCTAAGACACTGTAGTGAGTATTTATCTGAGATAATGGAGTGAGTATCTGATATACTGGAGTGAGTATTTATCTGAGATACTGGAGTGTTCATTTATCTGAGAAACTGGAGTGAGCATTTAAGATACTGGAGTGAGTATTTATCTCAGATACTGGAGTGAGTATTTATCTGAGATACTGGAGTGAGTATTTATCTCAGATACTGGAGTGAGTATTTATGTGAGAAACAGGAATGAGTATTTACATGAGAAACTGGAATGAGTATTTATCTGAGATACTGGAGTGAGTATTTATCTCAGATACTGGAGTGAGTATTTATCTGAGATGCTGGAGTGAGTATTTACCAGAGATACTGGAGTGAGTATTTACCAGAGATACTGGAGTGAGTATTTACCAGAGATACTGGAGTGACTTTTTAACTGAAATAAAGGAGTATTTATCTGAGATACTGGAGTGTGTATTTATCTGGGATACAGGAGTGACTATTTATCTGAGACACCAGAGTGAGTATTTATCTGAGATACTGGAGTGAGATACTGGAGTCAGTCTTTATCTGAGCTACCGGAGTGAGTATTTATCTGAGATACTGATGTGAGTATTTATCTGTGATACTGGATTGAGTATTTATCTCAGACACTGTAGTGAGTATTTATTTGAGATACTGTATTGAGAGTTTATCTGAGATACTGGAGTGAGTATTTATCTGAGAAACTGGAGTGAGTAATTATCTGAGACACGAGTGAATATTTAACTGAGATACTGGAGTGAGTATTTATCTGAGAAGTAGGCATGAGTATTTATCTGAGATACTGGAGTGAGTATTTATCTGAAATACTGGAGTGAGTATTTATCGGAGACACTGTAGAGAGAATTTATCTGAGTTATTGAGCTGAGTGTTTACCTCAGATACTGAACAGAGTATTTATTGGTGAAACAGGGCTGAGTTTATTCTGAGATACTGTTGTGTGTATTTATCTGAGATACAGGAGTGAGTATTTATCTGAGACTCTGGAGTGAGTATTTATCTGAGAAACTGGAGTGAGTATTTATCTAAGAAACTGGAGTGAGTATTTATCTGAGTCTCAGGAGTGAGTATTTATCTGAAACACTGCAGTGAGTATTTAACTGAGATACTGGAGTGAGTATTTAACTGAGATACTGGATAGAGTATTTTTCTGAGATACTGGAGTGAGTATTTATCTGAGATACTGGAGTGAGTGTTTTTCTCAGATACTGGAGTGAGTATTTATCTGAGATACTGGAGTGAGTATTTATCTCAGATACTGGAATGAGTATTTATCAGAGATACTGGAGTGAGTATTTATCTGAGACACTGGAGTGAGTATTTATCTGAGATAATGTAGGGAGTATTTATCTGAGATACTGGACGGAGTATTTATCTCGGATACTGGAGTGAGTATTTATCTGAGATACTGGAGTGAGTATTTATCTCAGACACTGGAGTGAATATTGATCTGAGACATGAGTGAGTATTTATCTCAGATACTGGAGTGAGTATTTATCTCAGATACGGGCATGAGTATTTATCTGAGATACTGGAGTGAGTATTTATCTGAGATACTGAAGTGAGTATTAATCTAAGACACTGTAGTGAGTATTTATCTGAGATAATGGAGTGAGTATCTGATATACTGGAGTGAGTATTTATCTGAGATACTGGAGTGTTCATTTAACTGAGAAACTGGAGTGAGCATTTAAGATACTGGAGTGAGTATTTATCTCAGATACTGGAGTGAGTATTTATCTGAGATACTGGAGTGAGTATTTATCTCAGATACTGGAGTGAGTATTTATGTGAGAAACAGGAATGAGTATTTACATGAGAAACTGGATTGAGTATTTATCTGAGACACAGGAGTGAGCATTTATCTGAGACACTGGATTGAGTATTTATCTCAGATACTGGAGTGGGTATGTATCTGAGATACTGGAGTGAGTATTTATCTGAGACGCTGGAGTGAGTATTTATCTGAGACACTGGAGAGAGTATTTAACTGAGACACTGGAGTGAGTATTTAGCTGAGATACTGGAGAGAATATTTATCTGAGATACTGGAGTGAGTATTTATCTGAGATACTGGAGTGAGTATTTTTCTCAGATACTGGAGTGAGTATTTATCTGAGACACTGGATTGAGTATTTATCACAGATGCTGGAGTGAGTATTTATCTGAGATACTGGAGTGAGTATTTATCAGAGATACTGGAGTGAGTATTTATCTGAGATACTGGAGTGAGTATTGTCCTGAGATCCCGAAGGGTGTATTTATCGGAGATACTGGAGTGAGTATTTATCTGAGTTAATGGAGTGAGTATTTATCTGAGATACTGGAGTGAGTATTTAACTCACAAACTGGTGTGAGTATTTATCTGAGACACAAGTGAATTTTTTTCAGATACTGGAGTGAGTTTTTATCTCAGATGCTGGAGTGAGTATTTATCTGAGATACCGGAGTGAGAATTTATCTCATACACTGGAGTGAGTATTTATCTGAGATACTGGAGTGAGTATTTATCTGAGATACTGGAGCGAGTATTTATCTGAGATAATGGAGTGAGAATTTATCAGAGATACGGGAATGAGTATTTATCAGAGATACTGAAGTGAGTATTTATCTGAGAAACTGGAGAGAGTATTTATCTGAGAGGCTTGAGTGAGTATTTATCTGAGACACTTGAGTGAGAATTTATCTGAGATACTGGAGTGAGTATTTATCTGAGATACAGGAGTGTGTATTTACCAGAGATACTGGAGTGAGTATTTACCAGAGATACTGGAGTGAGTATTTACCAGAGATACTGGAGTGACTTTTTAACTGAAATAAATGAGTATTTATCTGAGATACTGGAGTGTGTATTTATCTGGGATACAGGAGTGACTATTTATCTGAGACACCAGAGTGAGTATTTATCTGAGATACTGGAGTGAGTATTTATCTGAGATACTGGAGTCAGTCTTTATCTGAGCTACCGGAGTGAGTATTTATCTGAGATACTGAAGTGAGTATTTATCTGTGATACTGAATTGAGTATTTATCTCAGATACTGTAGTGAGTATTTATTTGAGATACTGTATTGAGAGTTTATCTGAGATACTGGAGTGAGTATTTATCTGAGAAACTGGAGTGAGTAATTATCTGAGACACGAGTGAGTATTTAACTGAGATACTGGAGTGAATATTTATCTGAGAAGCAGGCATGAGTATTTATCTGAGATACTGGAGTGAGTATTTATCTCAGATACTGGAGTGACTATTTATCTGAAATACTGGAGTGAGTATTTATCAGAGACACTGTAGAGAGAATTTATCTGAGTTATTGAGCTGAGTGTTTACCTCAGATACTGAACAGAGTATTTATTGGTGAAACAGGGCTGAGTTTTTTCTGAGATACTGTTGTGTGTATTTATCTGAGATACTGGAGTGAGTATTTATCTGAGACACTGGAGTGAGTATTTATCTGGGAAACTGGAGTGAGTATTTATCTAAGAAGCTGGAGTGAGTATTTATCTGAGACTCTGGAGTGAGTATCTGAGAAACAGGAATGTGTATTTATCTGAGATACTGGAGTGAGTATTTATTTGAGAAACAGGAATGAGTATTTATCTGAGATACTGGAGTGAGTATTTATCTCAGATACTGGAGTGAGTATTTATCTGAGATGCTGGAGTGAGTATTTACCAGAGATACTGGAGTGAGTATTTACCAGAGATACTGGAGTGAGTATTTACCAGAGATACTGGAGTGACTTTTTAACTGAAATAAAGGAGTATTTATCTGAGATACTGGAGTGTGTATTTATCTGGGATACAGGAGTGACTATTTATCTGAGACACCAGAGTGAGTATTTATCTGAGATACTGGAGTGAGATACTGGAGTCAGTCTTTATCTGAGCTACCGGAGTGAGTATTTATCTGAGATACTGAAGTGAGTATTTATCTGTGATACTGGATTGAGTATTTATCTCAGACACTGTAGTGAGTATTTATTTGAGATACTGTATTGAGAGTTTATCTGAGATACTGGAGTGAGTATTTATCTGAGAAACTGGAGTGAGTAATTATCTGAGACACGAGTGAATATTTAACTGAGATACTGGAGTGAGTATTTATCTGAGAAGTAGGCATGAGTATTTATCTGAGATACTGGAGTGAGTATTTATCTGAAATACTGGAGTGAGTATTTATCGGAGACACTGTAGAGAGAATTTATCTGAGTTATTGAGCTGAGTGTTTACCTCAGATACTGAACAGAGTATTTATTGGTGAAACAGGGCTGAGTTTTTTCTGAGATACTGTTGTGTGTATTTATCTGAGATACAGGAGTGAGTATTTATCTGAGACTCTGGAGTGAGTATTTATCTGAGAAACTGGAGTGAGTATTTATCTAAGAAACTGGAGTGAGTATTTATCTGAGACTCTGGAGTGAGTATTTATCTGAGACACTGGAGTGAGTATTTAACTGAGATACTGGAGTGAGTATTTAGCTGAGATACTGGAGTGAGTATTCATCTGACATACTGGAGTGAGTGTTTATCTGAGATACTGGAGTGAGTAATTATCTGAGACACTGGAGTGAGTATTTATCTCAGATGCTGGAGTGAGTATCTGAGATACTGGAGTGAGTATTTATCTGAGCCACTGGAGTGAGTATTTATCTCAGATACTGGAGTGTGTATTCATCTGAGGTACTGGAGTGAGTATCTATCAGAGACACTGGACTGAGTATCTTCCTGAGATCCCGAAGTGTGTATTTATCGGAGATACTGGAGTGAGTATTTATCTCAGATAATGGAGTGAGTATTTATCTGAGACACTGGAGTGAGTATTTAACTCTCAAACTGGAGTGAGTATTTATCTGAGACACGAGTGAGTATTTTTCTCAGATACTGGAGTGAGTTTTTATCTCAGATGCTGGAATGAGTATTTATCTGAGATACTGGAGTGAGTATTTATCTCACACACTGGAGTGAGAATTAATCTCTGATACTGGAGTGAATATTTATCTGAGATACTGGAGTAACTATTTATCTGAGATACTGGAGTGAGTTTTTACCTGAGATACTGGTGTGAGTATTTATCTGAGATACTGGAGTGAGTAATTATCGGACATACTGCAGTGAGTATTTATCTGAGATACTGGAGTGAGTATTTATCTGAGATAATGGAGTGAGTATTTATCTGAGATAATGGAGTGAGTATTTATCTGAGATACTGGAGTGTGTATTTACCTGAGATAATGGAGTGAGTATTTATCTGAGATACTGGTGAGAGTATTTATCTGAGACATGAGTGAGTATTTATCTGAGATACTGGAGTGAGTATTTATCTGAGATATTGTAGTGAGTATTTATCTGAGATATTGGAGTGAATATTTATCTGAGATACTGGAGAGAGTATTTATCTGAGATACTGGAGTGACTATTTATCTGAGATACTGGAGTGAGTGTTTATCTGAGATGCTGGAGTGACTATTTACCAGAGATACTGGTGTGAGTATTTAACTAAGATACTGGAGTGAGTATTTAACTGAGATACTGGAGTGAGTATTTAACTGTGATACTGGAGTGAGTATTTATCTGAGATACTGGAGTGAGTATTTATCTTGGATACTGGAGTGAGTATTTATCTGAGATACTGGAGTGAGTATTTAGCTGAGATGCTGGAGTGAGTATTTATCTGAGACACTGGATTGATTAATTGTCTGAGATACTGGAGTGAATATTTATCTGAGAAACAGGCATGAGTGTTTAGCTCAGATACTGGAGTGACCATTTACCTGAGATACTGGAGTGAGTATTTATCGGAGATACTCAAGTAATTATTTATCTGAGACACTGGAGTGAGTATTTATCTGAAATACTGGAGTGAGTATTTATCTGAGATACTGGAGCGAGTATTTATCTGAGATAATGGAGTGAGAATTTATCAGAGATACTGGAATGAGTATTTATCAGAGATACTGAAGTGAGTATTTATCTGAGAAACTGGAGAGAGTATTTATCTGAGAGGCTTGAGTGAGTATTTATCTGAGACACTTGAGTGAGAATTTATCTGAGATACAGGAGTGTGTATTTACCAGAGATACTGGAGTGAGTATTTACCAGAGATACTGGAGTGAGTATTTACCAGAGATACTGGAGTGACTTTTTAACTGAAATAAATGAGTATTTATCTGAGATACTGGAGTGTGTATTTATCTGGGATACAGGAGTGACTATTTATCTGAGACACCAGAGTGAGTATTTATCTGAGATACTGGAGTGAGTATTTATCTGAGATACTGGAGTCAGTCTTTATCTGAGCTACCGGAGTGAGTATTTATCTGAGATACTGAAGTGAGTATTTATCTGTGATACTGAATTGAGTATTTATCTCAGATACTGTAGTGAGTATTTATTTGAGATACTGTATTGAGAGTTTATCTGAGATACTGGAGTGAGTATTTATCTGAGAAACTGGAGTGAGTAATTATCTGAGACACGAGTGAGTATTTAACTGAGATACTGGAGTGAATATTTATCTGAGAAGCAGGCATGAGTATTTATCTGAGATACTGGAGTGAGTATTTATCTCAGATACTGGAGTGACTATTTATCTGAAATACTGGAGTGAGTATTTATCAGAGACACTGTAGAGAGAATTTATCTGAGTTATTGAGCTGAGTGTTTACCTCAGATACTGAACAGAGTATTTATTGGTGAAACAGGGCTGAGTTTTTTCTGAGATACTGTTGTGTGTATTTATCTGAGATACTGGAGTGAGTATTTATCTGAGACACTGGAGTGAGTATTTATCTGAGATAATGTAGGGAGTATTTATCTGAGATACTGGACGGAGTATTTATCTCGGATACTGGAGTGAGTATTTATCTGAGATACTGGAGTGAGTATTTATCTCAGACACTGGAGTGAATATTGATCTGAGACATGAGTGAGTATTTATCTCAGATACTGGAGTGAGTATTTATCTCAGATACGGGCATGAGTATTTATCTGAGATACTGGAGTGAGTATTTATCTGAGATACTGAAGTGAGTATTAATCTAAGACACTGTAGTGAGTATTTATCTGAGATAATGGAGTGAGTATCTGATATACTGGAGTGAGTATTTATCTGAGATACTGGAGTGTTCATTTATCTGAGAAACTGGAGTGAGCATTTAAGATACTGGAGTGAGTATTTATCTCAGATACTGGAGTGAGTATTTATCTGAGATACTGGAGTGAGTATTTATCTCAGATACTGGAGTGAGTATTTATGTGAGAAACAGGAATGAGTATTTACATGAGAAACTGGAATGAGTATTTATCTGAGATACTGGAGTGAGTATTTATCTCAGATACTGGAGTGAGTATTTATCTGAGATGCTGGAGTGAGTATTTACCAGAGATACTGGAGTGAGTATTTACCAGAGATACTGGAGTGAGTATTTACCAGAGATACTGGAGTGACTTTTTAACTGAAATAAAGGAGTATTTATCTGAGATACTGGAGTGTGTATTTATCTGGGATACAGGAGTGACTATTTATCTGAGACACCAGAGTGAGTATTTATCTGAGATACTGGAGTGAGATACTGGAGTCAGTCTTTATCTGAGCTACCGGAGTGAGTATTTATCTGAGATACTGATGTGAGTATTTATCTGTGATACTGGATTGAGTATTTATCTCAGACACTGTAGTGAGTATTTATTTGAGATACTGTATTGAGAGTTTATCTGAGATACTGGAGTGAGTATTTATCTGAGAAACTGGAGTGAGTAATTATCTGAGACACGAGTGAATATTTAACTGAGATACTGGAGTGAGTATTTATCTGAGAAGTAGGCATGAGTATTTATCTGAGATACTGGAGTGAGTATTTATCTGAAATACTGGAGTGAGTATTTATCGGAGACACTGTAGAGAGAATTTATCTGAGTTATTGAGCTGAGTGTTTACCTCAGATACTGAACAGAGTATTTATTGGTGAAACAGGGCTGAGTTTATTCTGAGATACTGTTGTGTGTATTTATCTGAGATACAGGAGTGAGTATTTATCTGAGACTCTGGAGTGAGTATTTATCTGAGAAACTGGAGTGAGTATTTATCTAAGAAACTGGAGTGAGTATTTATCTGAGTCTCAGGAGTGAGTATTTATCTGAAACACTGCAGTGAGTATTTAACTGAGATACTGGAGTGAGTATTTAACTGAGATACTGGATAGAGTATTTTTCTGAGATACTGGAGTGAGTATTTATCTGAGATACTGGAGTGAGTGTTTTTCTCAGATACTGGAGTGAGTATTTATCTGAGATACTGGAGTGAGTATTTATCTCAGATACTGGAATGAGTATTTATCAGAGATACTGGAGTGAGTATTTATCTGAGACACTGGAGTGAGTATTTATCTGAGATAATGTAGGGAGTATTTATCTGAGATACTGGACGGAGTATTTATCTCGGATACTGGAGTGAGTATTTATCTGAGATACTGGAGTGAGTATTTATCTCAGACACTGGAGTGAATATTGATCTGAGACATGAGTGAGTATTTATCTCAGATACTGGAGTGAGTATTTATCTCAGATACGGGCATGAGTATTTATCTGAGATACTGGAGTGAGTATTTATCTGAGATACTGAAGTGAGTATTAATCTAAGACACTGTAGTGAGTATTTATCTGAGATAATGGAGTGAGTATCTGATATACTGGAGTGAGTATTTATCTGAGATACTGGAGTGTTCATTTAACTGAGAAACTGGAGTGAGCATTTAAGATACTGGAGTGAGTATTTATCTCAGATACTGGAGTGAGTATTTATCTGAGATACTGGAGTGAGTATTTATCTCAGATACTGGAGTGAGTATTTATGTGAGAAACAGGAATGAGTATTTACATGAGAAACTGGATTGAGTATTTATCTGAGACACAGGAGTGAGCATTTATCTGAGACACTGGATTGAGTATTTATCTCAGATACTGGAGTGGGTATGTATCTGAGATACTGGAGTGAGTATTTATCTGAGACGCTGGAGTGAGTATTTATCTGAGACACTGGAGAGAGTATTTAACTGAGACACTGGAGTGAGTATTTAGCTGAGATACTGGAGAGAATATTTATCTGAGATACTGGAGTGAGTATTTATCTGAGATACTGGAGTGAGTATTTTTCTCAGATACTGGAGTGAGTATTTATCTGAGACACTGGATTGAGTATTTATCACAGATGCTGGAGTGAGTATTTATCTGAGATACTGGAGTGAGTATTTATCAGAGATACTGGAGTGAGTATTTATCTGAGATACTGGAGTGAGTATTGTCCTGAGATCCCGAAGGGTGTATTTATCGGAGATACTGGAGTGAGTATTTATCTGAGTTAATGGAGTGAGTATTTATCTGAGATACTGGAGTGAGTATTTAACTCACAAACTGGTGTGAGTATTTATCTGAGACACAAGTGAATTTTTTTCAGATACTGGAGTGAGTTTTTATCTCAGATGCTGGAGTGAGTATTTATCTGAGATACCGGAGTGAGAATTTATCTCATACACTGGAGTGAGTATTTATCTGAGATACTGGAGTGAGTATTTATCTGAGATACTGGAGCGAGTATTTATCTGAGATAATGGAGTGAGAATTTATCAGAGATACGGGAATGAGTATTTATCAGAGATACTGAAGTGAGTATTTATCTGAGAAACTGGAGAGAGTATTTATCTGAGAGGCTTGAGTGAGTATTTATCTGAGACACTTGAGTGAGAATTTATCTGAGATACTGGAGTGAGTATTTATCTGAGATACAGGAGTGTGTATTTACCAGAGATACTGGAGTGAGTATTTACCAGAGATACTGGAGTGAGTATTTACCAGAGATACTGGAGTGACTTTTTAACTGAAATAAATGAGTATTTATCTGAGATACTGGAGTGTGTATTTATCTGGGATACAGGAGTGACTATTTATCTGAGACACCAGAGTGAGTATTTATCTGAGATACTGGAGTGAGTATTTATCTGAGATACTGGAGTCAGTCTTTATCTGAGCTACCGGAGTGAGTATTTATCTGAGATACTGAAGTGAGTATTTATCTGTGATACTGAATTGAGTATTTATCTCAGATACTGTAGTGAGTATTTATTTGAGATACTGTATTGAGAGTTTATCTGAGATACTGGAGTGAGTATTTATCTGAGAAACTGGAGTGAGTAATTATCTGAGACACGAGTGAGTATTTAACTGAGATACTGGAGTGAATATTTATCTGAGAAGCAGGCATGAGTATTTATCTGAGATACTGGAGTGAGTATTTATCTCAGATACTGGAGTGACTATTTATCTGAAATACTGGAGTGAGTATTTATCAGAGACACTGTAGAGAGAATTTATCTGAGTTATTGAGCTGAGTGTTTACCTCAGATACTGAACAGAGTATTTATTGGTGAAACAGGGCTGAGTTTTTTCTGAGATACTGTTGTGTGTATTTATCTGAGATACTGGAGTGAGTATTTATCTGAGACACTGGAGTGAGTATTTATCTGGGAAACTGGAGTGAGTATTTATCTAAGAAGCTGGAGTGAGTATTTATCTGAGACTCTGGAGTGAGTATCTGAGAAACAGGAATGTGTATTTATCTGAGATACTGGAGTGAGTATTTATTTGAGAAACAGGAATGAGTATTTATCTGAGATACTGGAGTGAGTATTTATCTCAGATACTGGAGTGAGTATTTATCTGAGATGCTGGAGTGAGTATTTACCAGAGATACTGGAGTGAGTATTTACCAGAGATACTGGAGTGAGTATTTACCAGAGATACTGGAGTGACTTTTTAACTGAAATAAAGGAGTATTTATCTGAGATACTGGAGTGTGTATTTATCTGGGATACAGGAGTGACTATTTATCTGAGACACCAGAGTGAGTATTTATCTGAGATACTGGAGTGAGATACTGGAGTCAGTCTTTATCTGAGCTACCGGAGTGAGTATTTATCTGAGATACTGAAGTGAGTATTTATCTGTGATACTGGATTGAGTATTTATCTCAGACACTGTAGTGAGTATTTATTTGAGATACTGTATTGAGAGTTTATCTGAGATACTGGAGTGAGTATTTATCTGAGAAACTGGAGTGAGTAATTATCTGAGACACGAGTGAATATTTAACTGAGATACTGGAGTGAGTATTTATCTGAGAAGTAGGCATGAGTATTTATCTGAGATACTGGAGTGAGTATTTATCTGAAATACTGGAGTGAGTATTTATCGGAGACACTGTAGAGAGAATTTATCTGAGTTATTGAGCTGAGTGTTTACCTCAGATACTGAACAGAGTATTTATTGGTGAAACAGGGCTGAGTTTTTTCTGAGATACTGTTGTGTGTATTTATCTGAGATACAGGAGTGAGTATTTATCTGAGACTCTGGAGTGAGTATTTATCTGAGAAACTGGAGTGAGTATTTATCTAAGAAACTGGAGTGAGTATTTATCTGAGACTCTGGAGTGAGTATTTATCTGAGACACTGGAGTGAGTATTTAACTGAGATACTGGAGTGAGTATTTAGCTGAGATACTGGAGTGAGTATTCATCTGACATACTGGAGTGAGTGTTTATCTGAGATACTGGAGTGAGTAATTATCTGAGACACTGGAGTGAGTATTTATCTCAGATGCTGGAGTGAGTATCTGAGATACTGGAGTGAGTATTTATCTGAGCCACTGGAGTGAGTATTTATCTCAGATACTGGAGTGTGTATTCATCTGAGGTACTGGAGTGAGTATCTATCAGAGACACTGGACTGAGTATCTTCCTGAGATCCCGAAGTGTGTATTTATCGGAGATACTGGAGTGAGTATTTATCTCAGATAATGGAGTGAGTATTTATCTGAGACACTGGAGTGAGTATTTAACTCTCAAACTGGAGTGAGTATTTATCTGAGACACGAGTGAGTATTTTTCTCAGATACTGGAGTGAGTTTTTATCTCAGATGCTGGAATGAGTATTTATCTGAGATACTGGAGTGAGTATTTATCTCACACACTGGAGTGAGAATTAATCTCTGATACTGGAGTGAATATTTATCTGAGATACTGGAGTAACTATTTATCTGAGATACTGGAGTGAGTTTTTACCTGAGATACTGGTGTGAGTATTTATCTGAGATACTGGAGTGAGTAATTATCGGACATACTGCAGTGAGTATTTATCTGAGATACTGGAGTGAGTATTTATCTGAGATAATGGAGTGAGTATTTATCTGAGATAATGGAGTGAGTATTTATCTGAGATACTGGAGTGTGTATTTACCTGAGATAATGGAGTGAGTATTTATCTGAGATACTGGTGAGAGTATTTATCTGAGACATGAGTGAGTATTTATCTGAGATACTGGAGTGAGTATTTATCTGAGATATTGTAGTGAGTATTTATCTGAGATATTGGAGTGAATATTTATCTGAGATACTGGAGAGAGTATTTATCTGAGATACTGGAGTGACTATTTATCTGAGATACTGGAGTGAGTGTTTATCTGAGATGCTGGAGTGACTATTTACCAGAGATACTGGTGTGAGTATTTAACTAAGATACTGGAGTGAGTATTTAACTGAGATACTGGAGTGAGTATTTAACTGTGATACTGGAGTGAGTATTTATCTGAGATACTGGAGTGAGTATTTATCTTGGATACTGGAGTGAGTATTTATCTGAGATACTGGAGTGAGTATTTAGCTGAGATGCTGGAGTGAGTATTTATCTGAGACACTGGATTGATTAATTGTCTGAGATACTGGAGTGAATATTTATCTGAGAAACAGGCATGAGTGTTTAGCTCAGATACTGGAGTGACCATTTACCTGAGATACTGGAGTGAGTATTTATCGGAGATACTCAAGTAATTATTTATCTGAGACACTGGAGTGAGTATTTATCTGAAATACTGGAGTGAGTATTTATCTGAGATACTGGAGCGAGTATTTATCTGAGATAATGGAGTGAGAATTTATCAGAGATACTGGAATGAGTATTTATCAGAGATACTGAAGTGAGTATTTATCTGAGAAACTGGAGAGAGTATTTATCTGAGAGGCTTGAGTGAGTATTTATCTGAGACACTTGAGTGAGAATTTATCTGAGATACAGGAGTGTGTATTTACCAGAGATACTGGAGTGAGTATTTACCAGAGATACTGGAGTGAGTATTTACCAGAGATACTGGAGTGACTTTTTAACTGAAATAAATGAGTATTTATCTGAGATACTGGAGTGTGTATTTATCTGGGATACAGGAGTGACTATTTATCTGAGACACCAGAGTGAGTATTTATCTGAGATACTGGAGTGAGTATTTATCTGAGATACTGGAGTCAGTCTTTATCTGAGCTACCGGAGTGAGTATTTATCTGAGATACTGAAGTGAGTATTTATCTGTGATACTGAATTGAGTATTTATCTCAGATACTGTAGTGAGTATTTATTTGAGATACTGTATTGAGAGTTTATCTGAGATACTGGAGTGAGTATTTATCTGAGAAACTGGAGTGAGTAATTATCTGAGACACGAGTGAGTATTTAACTGAGATACTGGAGTGAATATTTATCTGAGAAGCAGGCATGAGTATTTATCTGAGATACTGGAGTGAGTATTTATCTCAGATACTGGAGTGACTATTTATCTGAAATACTGGAGTGAGTATTTATCAGAGACACTGTAGAGAGAATTTATCTGAGTTATTGAGCTGAGTGTTTACCTCAGATACTGAACAGAGTATTTATTGGTGAAACAGGGCTGAGTTTTTTCTGAGATACTGTTGTGTGTATTTATCTGAGATACTGGAGTGAGTATTTATCTGAGACACTGGAGTGAGTATTTATCTGGGAAACTGGAGTGAGTATTTATCTAAGAAGCTGGAGTGAGTATTTATCTGAGACTCTGGAGTGAGTATCTGAGAAACAGGAATGTGTATTTATCTGAGATACTGGAGTGAGTATTTATTTGAGAAACAGGAATGAGTATTTATCTGAGATACTGGAGTGAGTATTTATCTCAGATACTGGAGTGAGTATTTATCTGAGATGCTGGAGTGAGTATTTACCAGAGATACTGGAGTTAGTATTTACCAGAGATACTGGAGTGAGTATTTACCAGAGATACTGGAGTGACTTTTTAACTGAAATAAAGGAGTATTTATCTGAGATACTGGAGTGTGTATTTATCTGGGATACAGGAGTGACTATTTATCTGAGACACCAGAGTGAGTATTTATCTGAGATACTGGAGTGAGATACTGGAGTCAGTCTTTATCTGAGCTACCGGAGTGAGTATTTATCTGAGATACTGAAGTGAGTATTTATCTGTGATACTGGATTGAGTATTTATCTCAGACACTGTAGTGAGTATTTATTTGAGATACTGTATTGAGAGTTTATCTGAGATACTGGAGTGAGTATTTATCTGAGAAACTGGAGTGAGTAATTATCTGAGACACGAGTGAATATTTAACTGAGATACTGGAGTGAGTATTTATCTGAGAAGTAGGCATGAGTATTTATCTGAGATACTGGAGTGAGTATTTATCTGAAATACTGGAGTGAGTATTTATCGGAGACACTGTAGAGAGAATTTATCTGAGTTATTGAGCTGAGTGTTTACCTCAGATACTGAACAGAGTATTTATTGGTGAAACAGGGCTGAGTTTTTTCTGAGATACTGTTGTGTGTATTTATCTGAGATACAGGAGTGAGTATTTATCTGAGACTCTGGTGTGAGTATTTATCTGAGAAACTGGAGTGAGTATTTATCTAAGAAACTGGAGTGAGTATTTATCTGAGACTCTGGAGTGAGTATTTATCTGAGACACTGGAGTGAGTATTTAACTGAGATACTGGAGTGAGTATTTAGCTGAGATACTGGAGTGAGTATTCATCTGACATACTGGAGTGAGTGTTTATCTGAGATACTGGAGTGAGTAATTATCTGAGACACTGGAGTGAGTATTTATCTCAGATGCTGGAGTGAGTATCTGAGATACTGGAGTGAGTATCAGAGATACTGGAGTGAGTATTTATCTGAGCCACTGGAGTGAGTATTTATCTCAGATACTGGAGTGTGTATTCATCTGAGGTACTGGAGTGAGTATCTATCAGAGACACTGGACTGAGTATCTTCCTGAGATCCCGAAGTGTGTATTTATCGGAGATACTGGAGTGAGTATTTATCTCAGATAATGGAGTGAGTATTTATCTGAGACACTGGAGTGAGTATTTAACTCTCAAACTGGAGTGAGTATTTATCTGAGACACGAGTGAGTATTTTTCTCAGATACTGGAGTGAGTTTTTATCTCAGATGCTGGAATGAGTATTTATCTGAGATACTGGAGTGAGTATTTATCTCACACACTGGAGTGAGAATTAATCTCTGATACTGGAGTGAGTATTTATCTGAGATACTGGAGTAACTATTTATCTGAGATACTGGAGTGAGTTTTTACCTGAGATACTGGTGTGAGTATTTATCTGAGATACTGGAGTGAGTAATTATCGGACATACTGCAGTGAGTATTTACCTGAGATACTGGAGTGAGTATTTATCTGAGATAATGGAGTGAGTATTTATCTGAGATAATGGAGTGAGTATTTATCTGAGATACTGGAGTGTGTATTTACCTGAGATAATGGAGTGAGTATTTATCTGAGATACTGGTGAGAGTATTTATCTGAGACATGAGTGAGTATTTATCTGCGATACTGGAGTGAGTATTTATCTGAGATACTGGAGTGAGAATTTATCAGAGATACTGGAGTGAGTATTTATCTGTGAAACTGGAGTGAGTATTTATCTGAGATACTGGAGTGAGTATTTATCTGAGATATTGGAGTGAGTATTTATCTGAGATATTGGAGTGAATATTTATCTGAGATACTGGAGAGAGTATTTATCTGAGATACTGGAGTGACTATTTATCTGAGATACTGGAGTGAGTGTTTATCTGAGATGCTGGAGTGACTATTTACCAGAGATACTGGTGTGAGTATTTAACTAAGATACTGGAGTGAGTATTTAACTGAGATACTGGAGTGAGTATTTAACTGTGATACTGGAGTGAGTATTTATCTGAGATACTGGAGTGAGTATTTATCTTGGATACTGGAGTGAGTATTTATCTGAGATACTGGAGTGAGTATTTAGCTGAGATGCTGGAGTGAGTATTTATCTGAGACACTGGATTGATTAATTATCTGACATACTGGAGTGAATATTTATCTGAGAAACAGGCATGAGTGTTTAGCTCAGATACTGGAGTGACCATTTACCTGAGATACTGGAGTGAGTATTTATCGGAGATACTCAAGTAATTATTTATCTGAGACACTGGAGTGAGTATTTATCTGAGATACCGAAGTAAGTATTTATCTGAGATACTGGAGTGAGTATTTATCTCACACACTGGAGTGAGTATTTATCTGAGATACTGGAGTGAGTAATTATCAGACATACTGCAGTGAGTATTTATCTGAGATACTGGAGTGAGTATCTATCTGAGATAATGGAGTGAGTATTTATCTGAGATAATGGAGTGACTATTTATCTGAGATACTGGAGTGTGTATTTATCTGAGATAATGGAGTGAGTATTTATCTGAGATACTGGTGAGAGTATTTATCTGAGACATGAGTGAGTATTTATCTGAGATATTGGAGTGAGTATTTATCTGAGATATTGGAGTGAATATTTATCTGAGATACTGGAGAGAGTATTTATCTGAGATAGTGGAGTGACTATTTATCTGAGATACTGGAGTGAGTGTTTATCTGAGATGCTGGAGTGACTATTTACCAGAGATACTGGTGTGAGTATTTAACTAAGATACTGGAGTGAGTATTTAACTGAGATACTGGAGTGAGTATTTAACTGTGATACTGGAGTGAGTATTTATCTGAGATACTGGAGTGAGTATTTATCTTGGATACTGCAGTGAGAATTTATCTGAGATACCAGAGTGAGTATTTATCTGAGATACTGGAGTGAGTATTTATCTGAGATACTGGAGTGAGTATTTAGCTGAGATGCTGGAGTGAGTATTTATCTGAGACACTGTATTGATTAATTATCTGAGATACTGGAGTGAGTATTTATCTGAGAAACAGGCATGAGTGCTTAGCTCAGATACTGGAGTGACCATTTACCTGAGATACTGGAGTGAGTATTTATCGGAGATACTCAAGTAATTATTTATCTGAGACACTGGAGTGAGTATTTACCTGAGATACCGAAGTAAGTATTTATCTGAGATACTGGAGTGAGTATTTATCTCACACACTGGAGTGAGTATTTATCTGAGACACGAGTGAGTATTTATCTAAGATACTGGAGTGAGTATTTACCTGAGATACTGGAGTGAGTATTTACCTCCGATACTGGAGTGAGTATTTATCTGAGATACCAGAGTGAGTGTTTATCTGAGATACTGGAGTGAGTATTTATCTGAGACACTGGAGTAAGTGTTTGTCTGAGACACTGTAGTGAGTATTTAACTGAGATACTTGAGTGAGTATTTATCTGAGAAACAGGAATGAGTATTTATCTCAGATACTGGAGTGCGTATTTACCTGAGATACTAGAGTGAGTAATTATCTGAGATACTGGAGGGAGTTTTTAATCTGAGATACTGGAGTGAGTATTTATCTGAGATACTGGAGTGAGTATTTATCTGAGACACTGGAGTGAGTATTTATCTGCGACACTGCAGTGCGTATTTATCTGAGAAACTGGAGTGAGTATTTATCTAAGAAACTGGAGTAACTATTTATCTGAGACACTGGCGAGAGTATTTAACTGAGATACCGGAGTCAGTATTTACCTGAGAAACAGGAATGAGTATTTACATGAGATACTGGAGCGAGTATTTATCTGAGATACTAGAGTGAGTATTTATCTCCAAATGTGGAGTGAGTATTTATCTGAGATACTAGAGTGAGTAATTATCTGATATATTGGAGGGAGTTTTTCACCTGAGATACTGGAGTGAGTATTTATCTGAGATACTGGAGTGAGTATTTATCTGAGACATTGGAGTGAGTATTTATCTGAGATACTGGAGTGATCATTTATCTGAGAAACAGTAGTGAGTATTTACCTGAGATACTGGAGTGAGTATTTGTTTGAGATACTGGAGTGAGTATTTGTCTGAGATACTGGAGTGAGTGTTTTTCTGAGATACTGGAGTGAGTGTTTATCTGAGAAACAGGAATGAGTATTTCCATGAGATACTGGATTGAGTATTTATCTGAGACACGAGTGAGTATTTATCTGAGACACTGGAGTGAGTATTTATCTGAGAAACAGGAATGTGTATTTATCTGAGATACTGGAGTGAGTATTTATCTGAGATACTGTAGTGAGTATTTATCTGAGACACTGGAGTGAATATTTATTTGTGAAACAGGAATGAGTATTTATCTGAGATACTGGAGTGAGTATTTATCTCAGATACTGGAGTGAGTATTTATCTCAGATACTGGAGTGAGTATTTATCTGAGATACTGGAGTGAGTATTTATCTGAGATACAGGAGTGTGTATTTATCTGAGATACTGGAGTGAGTATTTATCTGAGATACTGGAGTGAGTATTTTTCTGAGATACTGGAGTGAGTATTTATCAGAGATACTGGAGTGAGTATTTTTCTGAGATCCTGAAGTGTGTATTTATCAGAGATACAGGAGAGAGTGGCCTAGAAATTGGGTGTAGCCTCGCTTGAGGCGTTAGAACTGGCGAAGCGCTAAGTTTATAGCCAGACGAAAGTTATTGCTGCCTGGCGAGATATTGGGTTGCATCGCCCCCAAAGGGGATTGAGGCACTAATTCAGCTGTTGCACGGTGATCTTAAGGCGCAAAAGTTCAGGCGCTACTCAATATCGACGCAGACGGGCGCAGTGCAGGTGATCTCAATAACGGGAAACCACGAGACCTCCAGGCGCCGACTGGCTCTTAAAGGGGTGTGTCAGTCAGCCTGAGCTTCAACACCCAACGCCCGGAAGGCCTCAGATTCGGCGCTCGCCCTTGTCTGGCAGTACAAACTTGTTCAGCATGGAGAAGGTTAGACAGAGAGCAGAACGCATCAGCACTGAGGCTCTGGACCACTTGGCTGCAGTTGAACGCCGTCGAGAGGTCCTATATCCGGATAATTGCAAGAGGCCGAATCAGAAGGCTTACCGACGATCTTGGAGGGAGGTTGCTGTGAGGGTCAACTCCATCAGCATGGCGACCAGGACCCCTGTTCAGTTCAGGAAGAAATTCAACGACCTCACACGGATCGTTAGGGTGAGTGATGGATTAGCAATCTTCTGATTCCCTCCACCTGCAGCTGACTTCGGGCACCCTGCTGCAATGATGCCCCAATGGCCATCTGTCAGCATGCACCCATGGCCCTTTCTGGGCACACACATGGACAGATGTCTCAAGGCCTCATGTAAGGGCTCTTGCACCATGGAGGGCATGCAATGATCTCTCAGGGCCTCATGTAAGGGCTCTTGCACCATGGGGGGCATGCGATGATCTCTCAAGGCCTCATGTTACAGAACTTCCCCTTCTTTCCCCTGCAGTCCAAACTGGCGATGATCCGAAAGGAGCAGCGTCGAACCGGTGGCGGACCTCCACAAGTGCTCACTCTGACGGACCTGGAGGAGAGAGTGCACCAGATACTTGGAGGACGTCTGTCTGGTCCTGTGACCACTGCATCTGCCGACCCCATTACCGACAGCGAGGCTAAGACTCTCACCTTTTTCACCTGTTGCCTTCCACTTGGTCCCCCCACCAGCATGCATCCTCAGTGTGCAGCCATGTCAGAGCCTTGCCGCAATCTGGCATGCCTTTCAGCAAAGCTGTCCTTTTGCTAAAGCCACTCTTCCACCTCCCACTTTCAGATGAAGCAGCACCAACTCTGGCTCAACGCGTTGAAGCTGCCAGTGCCAGTGCCACCGGAGGTGAGGACCAGGAGGAATCCGGACCAGCCGTTGCAGAATCCGGCGAGCTGACGCATCTACAGACTGGGGATAGTAGTCCCCTGGAGGGGAGGGGGGGTGGCTCTGAGGATGAACCAGTTGTCGGACCAAGCGGCATGCAGCAACGCACGGGGGATAGGCAAGTTCGGCCACCGTCTCCCCGGAGGGCAAGGCAGGTCATGATGACTGCTGCACAGAGTGCAGATGAGGTGTGTCGCCTGGCTGAGATGAGCAAGCAGGCCCGGGTCAGACACACGGAGCTGATGGCTGCAGTCGAGAAGATGCCTGAGTCAACAGATTCATTGGCTAAGAGTGTGTTGGGCTTCGGGGCAACAATGGAGAGGACTCTCCAGGGCTTTGGGGCAACAATGGACAGTACTCTGCAGGTGTTCGGGGCAACAATGGACAGGTCTATCCAGGGCTTCGGGGCAAAAATGGACAGGACTATACAGGGCTTCGGCCCAACAATGGAGAGGACTGTCCACGGCTTTGAGCCGGCTATGGAAAGGACTGTTCAGGGCTTCGGACAATCCCTGGAAAGGTCTGTGCAGGGCTTGTCTGAGGCAGTTGAGCGGTCGGCACCTGGCTTGTCCGAAGCAATGGGAAGAACTGTCCAGGCCTTCTCCGAAGCACTGGCACCTAGCACACAGGTCCTCACTGTTGCCACGCAGTCACTTGCTGGGCTCCTCCACAGCCAGATTGACGCAACGCGATCTCTCACTGTAGCCACCCTCTCTGCATCAGTTAGGATCACCCCGGGCCCTTCCAGTCCCATACAAGGCCAGCAATCAGTGGAGCATGCGATTGTGGCGGTAGAGCCGACCCACTCCCCTCAGATATCCAGTGTGTCATCCGACCATGGTGCAGGTGTCCTCTCTCGGCAGGAGACCACTGCACATGCCAGCGCTGGGACGCCTGCATTGCAGCTGCCACCACCTGCAGGCCACACTGCTTCCAGCCATGGTCACATCAAGCATCCTGCGTCTGCACCCTCCAAGCCCAGAGGTCGGCCAGGCCGTCCCTCAGGGGCTTCTGCGCTTCCAGACCGTCAGCAGACATCCCCCAGCCTTGAGGCCGCCACTGGGGTCCAATTACGTTGGAGCAGCAGGGAGGGAAGGGGCCGGGCGCGAAAGAGAAGTCGTTCTCCCTCAAGGGGCCAGTTGTAGAGTGAGGTGCTGAGACGTTTGTTTGTCCAAATGCAAGAACACCCTTACCTGTTGTTATATTTGCAGAAGGTTTGTTGAGTTTTGCGGCTTTGCCGAACAGTTCACAGTTATTTTGAAAGTTATGGTTTCTGTTGACATTACGTTGTTTTGCTGTAATGAAAGGCTTTTGTGCCAATAAACAGAAGTTTCAATGTGGCATGGTGCATGTGACTAGTTTCAGTGATGCTGGCATTCAGAGGCCCTCAAACATCCAAAGTGCGCATGAGTTAAGACTCTCATCATTCCGCCACAGGGGTCTCGACACGAGTCCAGATGAGCCTCTGACGTATGGCCCTTCCACTTTCAGCAGCCCTTCCATCTTCCTCCTCCTCCTCCTCCTCCTCCTCCGCCTGCTCTTCCTCCTCCGCCTGCTCTTCCTCCTCCGCCTGCTCTTCCTCCTCCTCCTCCTCCGCCTGCTCTTCCTCCTCCTCCTCCTCCTCATCCTCATACTCCTCCTCCTCCGCCTGCTCTGCTGGTCGTTGAGGGACAGCTGGAATTGGCTGTGTGCGTCGAATCGCCAAGTTGTGAAGCATGCAGCAGACGACGACGATGTGTCCCACTTGCTGCGGCGAGTACTGCAGGGATCCCCCCGAATCTTCCAGGCATTGGAAACGCTTTTTGACAACACCAATAGTGTGCTGTTTACTGTGCCTGGTCGCCTGATGGCCGCTGCTGATCAGCTCTTCTGCTGGGGTGTCGGCCACATGGAGTGTTGTCATCAGCCATGGCCAGAGAGGATAGCCCTTGTCCCCAGTAAGCCAGCCTCTTCTTCGAGGCAGCCCCTCAAAAAGGTTACAAACTGAGGTCAGCCGCAGGATAACGGCATCGTGGCTGCACCCTGGGAAATGCACGGTGACTGCCATGATGATTTGGCGGTGGTCACAGACCAGCTGCATGTTGAGGGAGTGCAACCCCTTGCGGTTGTGGAAGTCCTAAGGGTGATGGCATGGCGCCCTCAAAGCCATATGTGTGCTGTCACTCGCCCCCTGCACCATGGGGAAGTCCGCAATAGAAGCGACACCCTGCGCGCCCTCCGCCTGCTTGTGCAGGGTCCGAGGGAAGGTAATTGATGCGCCTCAATAACTTCAAGGCTCAAAGTTAACTGGATAAAACAAGGCTTTTATTAGCAAAGAAAGATGCCTGTGTCTTCACCTAGCATTCTGCTGTTCTGCTGCAAGACAAGCCTGGGCTTGTCTTAAGTAGGGCCAGGTATGGGCGGAGCCGACACACCCAATGGGGAGAAAGGGGGCAGTGCACTATATACAATACAAGGTAAAAACACAGGAGCAGGCAATATGAACACAGGAGCAGGCAATACAATATCTGTAGTTAAATACAGAGTCTGATGAATGACATATTTCATCACATTCACCCCTTCTACAGATTTAGTCTGTCCGGGGGTGTGATAGTCCTCTGTGACCGACGTAACGGTTGCGGTGCCGCGGGTGCCGGCTGGGTGTCCCAGGTGACCTCCTGGGTCTCTGCCGGGGGCGCCACCGGGGTTGTTGAAGGAGTAGGTGGTGGGGGTACCGTTGGCTGGTGTTCTTCCGGGGGTGATGAAAGAATAGTGGGTGGAGTGGGTGGGTAATGGTTGTTGTGGTTGTTGTCGTTGTTGCTGTTGTTGTTGTAGTCGTTGTCGTTGTTGCTGTTGTTACCGGCTGGGGCGAGGTCTTTTATGGACACAGTGTCCTCCCGTCCGTCGGCGTGCCGGACATACGCATATTGTGGGTTGGCGTGGAGCAGGTGCACTGGCTCCATGAGAGGGTCCGTCTTGTGGCCCCTCACATGCTTCCGCAAAAGTACCAGACCTGGGGTGGAGAGCCATGACGGTATCGATACGCCTGAGGTGGATTTCCGGGGAAACACAAACATTAGCTCACGAGGCGTGGCATTAGTGGCGGTACACAATAGTGACCGTATTGAGTGGAGCACATCTGGGAGGACTTCCTGCCAGCGGGAGATAGGGAGGCCCTTGGTCCTTAGAGTTAGAGTGACTGCCCTCCATACTGTCCCGTTCTCTCGCTCCACCTGACCATTACCCCGGGGGTTGTAGCTGGTGGTACGGCTCGTGGCAATCCCCTTGGACAGCATGTACTGGCGTAGCTCTTCACTCATGAAGGACGCCCCCCTATCCGTGTGGATATAGCTTGGCATACCGAACAGGCAGAACAGGCTGTTGAGGCATTTAATGACCGTGGCGCTGGTCATGTCTGGGCAGGGGAAGGCGAATGGGAAACGGGAGTATTCGTCCACAATGTTCAGGAAGTAAACATTGCGGTCGACGGACGGGAGGGGGCCCTTGAAATCTAAGCTAAGCCGCTCAAAGGGCCGTGTAGCTTTGATTAGGTGGGCTCTATCAGGGCGGTAGAACCGAGGCTTGCACTCAGCGCAAGTGCGGCAGTTCCTGGTCAGAGACCGAACTTCCTCAATCGAGTAGGGTAAGTTGCGGGAGTTTATGAAGTGGAACAGCCGTGTGACCCCTGGGTGGCAGAGGTCGTTGTGGAGGGTCTGTAGCCGATCCCCGGTGGCGTTAGCACACATCCCTCGTGAGAGGGCGTCGGGGGATTCGTTAAGGTCCCCCGGCCGGTATATGATGTCGCACTCGAAGGAGGAGAGCTCGATCCACCACCTAAGAATCTTATCATTTTTAATCTTCCCCCTCTGTTTATTATTGAACATAAACGCTACCGACCACTGGTCGGTAAGTAGGGTGAAGCGTTTGCCGGCTAGGTAGTACCGCCAGTGGCGCACTGCCTCCACGATGGCTTGGGCCTCCTTTTCCACGGAGGAGTGTCTGATCTCGGGCCCCTGGAGGGTCCTCGAGAAGAAAGCTACGGGCCGCCCCGCCTGGTTGAGGGTGGCCGCCAAGGCAAAGTCAAACGCATCACTTTCCACTTGAAAGGGAGTGTTCTCGTCCACTGCCTGTAGCGTGGCCCGCTCAATATCCTGCTTAATGCTTTTGATGGCAGCATGGGCCTCAGCAGAGAGCGGGAAAGAGGATGCTTTCAAGAGGGGGCGGGCTTTATCGGAGTAGTTAGGGACCCATTGGGCACAATACGAGAATAACCCCAGGCACCTTTTCAGGGCTTTGGGAGTGTTGGGCAGGGGCAGCTCCCATAGGGGGCGCAATCGGTCGGGGTCTGGTCCAATTTCCCCATTCTCCACCACGCTGCCTAGTATGCAGAGGCGCGTGGTGTTGAAAACGCACTTGTCCTCGTTGTAAGTGAGGTTGAGTTTTTGTGCGGTTTTCAGAAACCTCGCGATGTTTGAGTCGTGGTCCTGTTGGTTGTGGCCGCAGATGGTGACGTTGTCGAGATAGGGGAAGGTTGCCTGCAAGTGGTGGTCATCGACCATGCGGTCCATCTCCCTCTGAAAGACCGAGACCCCATTCGTCACCCCAAAGGGGACTCTGAGGAACTGGTAGAGGCGTCCGTTTGCCTCGAAGGCGGTGTACGAACGGTCCTCTGGTCTGATAGGGAGCTGGTGGTACGCTGACTTGAGGTCGATAGTGGAGAACACCCGGTATTGGGCAATTTGGTTCACCATCTCGGATATGCAGGGTAGCGGGTAGGCGTTTAGTTGGGTATAGATGTTGACTGTTTGACTATAGTCAATCACCATCCGCTTCTTCTCGCTACCCCTCACCACCACCACTTGGGCGCGCCACGGGCTGTTGCTGCGTTCAATAATGCGCTCCCTCAGGAGCCTGTCTACCTCGGTCGCGATAAACCGCCTGTCCTCCCAGCTGTACCTCCTGCTTTTGGTCGCTATTGGCCGGCAGTTAGGGGTAAGGTTCGCGAATAGCGAAGGCGGCTTTACCTTCAGGGTAGCCAGACCGCACACTGTGAGGGGCGGCTGGGACCCACCGAAATTGAGCGTGATGCTTTGGTGGTGGCACTGAAAATCCAGGCCCAAGATCACGCTCACACATAAATCCTTCATAATTAACAGTTTAAAATTATTATATACAGTGCTTTTAACGGACAATCGTACCGCGCAGTATCCCGCAATAGTCGATATCTGGGTTTTGTCGGCCATAGAGATCGTGCCCTGAGTAGGGACTATAGTTAGAGAGAGTCGTTGTACCAGACCAGGGTGAATGAAGCTCTCCGTGCTCCCGCTGTCAATTAAACATTTAACCTTGCACCCGTTTACCTCGATGTCCACCATCGATTTGGATAGTGGGTGCGGTCTGGACTGGTCCACTGTGATCGACGCCACTGTAGGGCCCTGATCGGGACAAGCTGGTGGGCCACACGAGGCCGGGTAAGATGGCGTCCATGATGTCTGCTCGCGAGATGGCGGACCCCACGAGGTCGGACAAGATGGCATCCAAGATGGCCGCTCCCACGGTGCGCACGCGTCAGTGGCGGGTTTGCCTGCGGGGTTCCCTCTGCACACCTTCCCAAAGTGCCCCTTCTTACCGCACTTACAGCAGGTGGTGCCTTTCGCCGGGCACAGGTTCCTGGTGTGCTTTGGCTGCCCGCAAAAGTAGCATTTGGGGCCCCGATGCGTCGCGGCGGTCGAAGGGCTTCTGGGGGGAGAGCAGGGCCCCGACGGTGTTGGGCTACCGGGCGGGGAAGATGTCTTCCAACATGGCGGCGCCCTTGGTGCGTACGAGGCGGCGTGGGCCGCGCGGCCTGAAGAGTAGGAGTCAGAGTTCTTCTGAGCCACATCCAGCGATCGCGCTGTGTCCACAGTCTGTGTCAGATCTAGGCCCGTTTTCTCTCGCAGTCTCTGCCGGATGTAATTAGAGCTAAGGCCTGCGATAAAGGCATCCCGAATAAGCTCGTCTGTGTATACCGTAGCCTTCACGTCTTTGCATTTGTAGTCTTTGCCAAGCACTTTTAGGGTGACTAGAAAGACCTCTAGTGACTCTCCGGGTCGCTGTGTGCAGGTAGCAAGCAGATGCCTGGCGTACACCTCGTTGGTAGGCCGCTGATAGTGGGCCTTTAGAATGTTGCAGGCATCCAGGTAGGTGGCGGCATCTTGGATGAGTGGAAAAACCCGGTGGCTTACCCGATTCTGCAGGATCCCGAGTTTCACATCTCCGGTGGCTTTAGAGGCTGTGACGGCTTCGGAGTTGACCATAAAAAATTCCAAGCACTGGAACCAGTGTCCAAACCGTGCCGATGCAGCCGAAGCATGCAGGTCCAAATCCAAGCGTTCCGGTTTCAAAAGTTGATCCATCGTTGAAAGTTTGCTAATAAAATTGATGCGCCTCAATAACTTCAAGGCTCAAAGTTAACTGGATAAAACAAGGCTTTTATTAGCAAAGAAAAATGCCTGTGTCTTCACCTAGCATTCTGCTGTTCTGCTGCAAGACAAGCCTGGGCTTGTCTTAAGTAGGGCCAGGTATGGGCGGAGCCGACACACCCAATGGGGAGAAAGGGGGCGGTGCACTATATACAGTACAAGGTAAAAACACAGGAGCAGGCAATATGAACACAGGAGCAGGCAATACAATATATGTAGTTAAATACAGAGTCTGATGAATGACATATTTCATCACAGTAATGAAATGACGCCTTCGCCTATAAAGGGCTTCTGTAACTTGCCGGATGCAACAGTGGACTGCAACCTGAGCGACAGTCCCAATGTCCCCAATGGCTGACTGAAAGGATCCGTTGGCATAAAAATGGAGGCCATCAGTCAGTTTAGCCATCACGGACAGAGAGGTTCTGCAGCGTTCACGCGGCTGCAGATCATGACCAAACAGGTGGCACAGATCAGTAACAATGTCCCTCCAGAATCGGAGCCTTCCCAAACACTGCTCCTCCGACATGTCAAGGCTTGTCACCTGCTGCCTAAAGACCCTCGCAGCTTCCCGTCGGATTGGCCGACCTCCATTGGCCCTCGTCCTTCTGGCCAATCCCGGCCCTCTCTCCCGCCTTCTCTCTGCCCCTTCACAGTGTTGGGCAATGAGGCCGTCGCCCTCCAAACAAGCTCTCATTCTGATGCCAGTTGGTCAAAAGGCTTTTAGGTGTAGTGCTGCAAGTGCTTCGGACAGGTTTGAAGGACCCAAGTACTGTAAAGCTAAATTCCCAGAACTCCGCTCCACATTAGCTCGCCAACTCTCTCTGGCAACGAGCGCAATGAGCAGGCCAAGTGGCAGAAGAATCTGCACTAAAGCTGTCCCCTTTAAATAGTGCCCCCCTACTCCGAGAAGGGCCTGTTAGCCCTCCTTCGAAATGTCACTAATAGAGCTGGGCGCTAAGGCTCCGGGCGCCACCCAATATGCGCTCAGGCGCTCCTAGAAGGCGTTGCACACTGAAATGACATCATGAACTGCTTCCGCTCGCGGGCGCGCGCAGGCGCTAAATGTATAGTCAATATCTGAGTTGTTGCTATCTTCATAGCGTCCGCCCCAACATAGGGCATCGCCCCAATTCTAGGTCTCCTTGGGTGCTCAGCGCCGGCGCTACCAACCCAATTTCTAGGCCAGTATTTATCTGAGATACTGGAGTGATTATTTATCTGAGATACTTGAGTGAGTATTTATCTGAGATACTGGAGTGAGTATTTATCTGAGATAATGGAGTGAGTATTTACCTGAGATACTGGAGTGAGTATTTATCTGAGAAACAGGAATGAGTATCTCAGATACTGGAGTGGCTACTTATCTCGGATACTAGAGTGAGTAATTATCTGAGACACGAGGCTGAGATACTGGAGTGAATAGTTATCTGAGATAGAGGAGTGAGTATTTATCTGAGATACTGGAGTGAGTATTTATCTCACACACTGGAGTGAGTATTTATCTCACACACTGGAGTGAGTATTTATCTGAGACACGAGTGAGTATTTATCTCAGATACTGGAGTGAGTATTTATCTAAGATACTGGAGTGAGTATTTATCTCACACACTGCAGTGAGTATTTATCTGAGACACGAGTGAGCATTTCTATGAGATACTGGAGTGCGTATTTATCTGAGATAATGGAGTGATCATTGATCTGAGAAACAGGAGTGAGTATTTAAGGCACTGGAGTGAGTGTTTATCTGAAATACTGGAGTGATCATTTATCTGAGAAACAGGAGTGAGTATTTAAAATACTGTAGTGAGTATTTATCTGAGATACGGGGGTGAGTATTTATCTGCGTTACTGGAGTGAGTATTTATCTCACACACTGGAGAGAGTATTTATCTGAGACACGAGTGAGTATTTATCTCAGATACTGGAGTGAGTATTTACCTGAGATACTGGAGTGAGTATTTATCTCAGATACTGGAGTGAGTGTTTATCTCAGATACTGGAGTGAGGATTTAACTGAGATACTGAGTCAGTATTTAACTGAGAAACTGGAGTGAGTATTTATCTGAGAATCAGGAATGAGTATTTATCTCATACTGGAGTGACTATTTATCTCAGACACTAGTGTGACTAATTATCTGAGATACTGGAGGGAGTTTTTAATCTGAGATACTGGAGTGAGTATTAACCTGAGATACTAGAGTGAGTATTTATCTGAGATACTGGAGTGAGTATTTATCTGAGACAATGGAGTGAGTATTTATCTGAGAAACTGGAGTGAGTATTTATCTGAGATACTGGAGTGAGTATTTATTTGAGACTCGAGTGAGTATTTATCTGAGATACTGGAGTGAGTATTTAACTGAGATACCGGAGTGAGTATTTATATGAGAAACAGGAATGAGTATTTACATGAGATACTGGAGTGAGTATTTATCTGAGCTCCTGGAGTGAATATTTATCTGAGACACTGGAGTGAGTATTTATCTGAGATATGGACTGAGTATTTAACTCAGATTCTGGTGTCAGTATTTTGCTGAGATACTGGATTGAGTATTTATTTGAGACACTGGAGTGAGTATTTATCTGAGATACTGGAGTGAGTATTTATCTGAGATACTGGAGTGATCATTTTTCTGAGAAACAGGAGTGAGTATTTAAGATACTGGAGTGAGTATTTATCTGAGATACTGGAGTGATCATTTTTCTGAGAAACAGGAGTGAGTATTTAAGATACTGGAGTGAGTATTTATCTGAGACACGAGTGAGTATTTATCTCCGATACAGGAGTGAGTATTTCCGTGAGATACTGGAGAGAATATTTATCTCAGATACTGGAGTGAGTACTTATCTCAGATACTGGAGTGAGTACTTATCTGAGACACTGGAGTGAGTCATTATCTGAGATATTGTAGTGAATATTTATCTGAGACACTGGAGTGAGTATTTATCTGAGATACTGGAGTGAGCTTTCATCTGATATACAGGAGTGTGTCTTTACCTGAAGCACTGGAGTGAGTATTTATCTGAGATACTGGAGTGAGTATTTAGCTGAAACACTGGAGTGAGTATTTACCTGAGACACTGGAGTGAGTATTTTACTGAGATACAGGAATGAGTATTTACATGAGATACTGGAGTGAGTATTTATCAGAGAAACAGGAATGAGTATTTATCTGAGACACTGGAGTGAGTATTTATCTCCGATACTGGCGTCAGTATTTATCTGAGACTCTGGAGTGATCATTTATCTGAGAAACAGGAGTTAGTATTTATCTCAGATATTGGCGTGAGTATTTATCGAAGATACTGGAGTGAGTATTTATCTGAGATACTGGAGTGATTATTTATCTCAGATACTGGAGTGAGTATTTATCTCACAGACTGCACTGAGTATTTATCTGAGACACGAGTGAGTATTTATCTCAGACACTGGAGTGAGTATTTACCTGAGATAGAGGAGTGAGTATTTATCTGAGATACTGGAGTGAGTATTTATCTGAGAAACAGGAGTGAATATTTACCTGAGACAATGGAGTGAGTATTTATCTGAGAAACTGGAGTGAGTATTTATCTGAGATAATGAAGTGAGTATTTATCTGAGACACTGGAGTGAGTATTTATCTGAGACACGGGATTGAGTATTTAACTGAGATACTGGAGTGAGTATTTATCTGAGAAACAGCAGTGAGTATTTATCTGAGAAACATAAATAAGTATTTATCTGAGACACGAGTGAGTCTTTATCTGAGATACTGGAGTGAATATTTATCTGAGATACTGGAGTGAGTATTTATCTGAGATACTGGAGTGATCATTAATCTGCGATACTGTAGTGAGTATTTATCTGAGACACGAGTGAGTATTTATCTCAGATACTGGAGTGAGTATTTATCTGAGATACAGTAGTGAGTATTTATCTGAGATATGGTGTGAGTATTTATCTAAGATAGTGGAGTGAGTATTTACCTGAGATACTGGAGTGAGTATTTATCTCACACACTGCAGTGAGTATTTATCTGAGACACGAGTGATTATTTCTATGAGATACTGGAGTGAGTATTTTTCTGAGATGCTGCAGTGAGTATTTACCTGAGATACTGGAGTATTTACCTGAGATACTGGAGTGAGCATTTATCTGAGATACTGGAGCGAATATTTATCTGAGATACCGGAGTGAGCATTTATCTCACACACTGGAGTGAGTATTTATCTGAGACATCAGTGAGCATTTATCTCAGATACTGGAGTGAGAATTTATCTGAGATAAAGCAGGGAATATTTATCTCAGATAATGTAGTGAGTATCTATCAGAGATACTGGAGTGAGTATTTATCTCACAAACTGCAGTGAGTATTTATCTGAGACACGAGTGAGTATTTCTATGAGATACTGGAGTGAGTATTTATCTGAGACACTGGAGTGAGTATTTATCTGAGATACTGGAGTGATCATTTATCTGAGAAACAGGAGTGAGTATTTAAGATACTGGAGTGAGTATTTATCTGAGACACGAGTGAGTATTTATCTCAGATACTGGAGTGAGTATTTATCTCAGATACTGGAGTGAGTATTTATCTGAGACACTGGAGTGAGTCTTTATCTGAGATATTGTAGTGAATATTTATCTGAGACAGTGGAGTGAGTATTTATCTGAGATACTGGGGTGAGTATTTATCGGAGATACTGGAGTGAGCTTTCATTTGAGATACAGGAGTCTGTATTTAGCTGAGACACTGGAGTGAGTATTTATCTGAGATATGCAGTGAATATTTATCTCAGATAATGGCGTCAGTATTTCTCTGAGATACTGGAGTGATCATTTATCTGAGAAACAGGAGGGAGTATTTAAGATACTGGAGTGAGTACTTATCTGAGATAATGGAGTGAGTATTTATCTCACACTGGAGTGAGTATTTATCTGAGACATGAGTGAGTATTCATCTCAGGTACTGGAGTGAGAATTTAACTGAGATAAAGCAGTGAGTATTTATCTCAGATACTGGAGTGAGTGTTTACCTGAGATACTGGAGTGAGTATTTATCTCAGATACTGGAGTGAGTATTTATCTGAGATACTGGAGTGAGTATTTATCTCACAGACTGGAGTGAGTATTTACCTGAGATACTGGAGTGAGTATTTATCTCAGATACTGGAGAGAGTATTTATTTGAGATACTGGAGTGAGTGTTTATCTGAGGTACTGGTGTGAGTATTTATCTCAGATGCTGGAGTGAGCATTTATCTGAGATACAGGAGTGTGTACTTAACTGAGATACTGGAGTGAGTATTTATCTGAGAAACTGGAGTGAGATTTTACCTGAGAAACTGGAGTGAGTATCTCAAATACTGGAGTGAGAATTTATCTGAGATAAAGCAGTGAGTATTTATCTCAGATACTGGAGTGAGTATTTACCTGAGATAATGGAGTGAGTATTCATCTCAGATACTGGAGTGAGTATTTATCTGAGAAACAGTAATGAGTATTTATCTCAGATACTGGAGTGGCTACTTATCTCGGACACTAGAGTGAGTAATTATCTGACATACTGGAGGGAGATACTGGAGTGAGTGTTTACCTGAGATACAGGAGTGAGTACATATCTGAGACACTGGAGTGAGTATTTACCTGAGACACTGGAGTGAGTATTTTACTGAGATACAGGAATGAGTATTTACATGAGATACTGGAGTGAGTATTTATCAGCGAAACAGGAATGAGAATTTATCTGAGACATGAGTGAGTATTTATCTGAGATACTGTAGTGAGTATTAATCTGACACACTGGGGTGAATATTTATCTCAGATACTGGAGTGAGTTTTAACTGAGATATTGGAGTGAGTAATTATCTGAGATACAGGAGTGAGTATTTATCTCAGATGCTGGTGTCAGTATTTCACTGAGGTACTGGAGTGAGTATTTATCTGAGACTCTGGAGTGATCATTTATCTGAGAAACAGGAGTTAGTATTTATCTCAGATACTGGAGTGAGTATTTATCTAAAATAATGGAGTGAGTATTTACCTGAGATACTGGAGAGAGTATTTATCTGAGATACTGGAGTGAGTGTTTATCTGAGGTACTGGTGTGAGTATTTATCTCAGATACTGGAGTGAGCATTTATCTGAGATACAGGAGTGTGTATTTATCTGAGATACTGGAGTGAGTATTTATCTGAGACACTGGAGTGAGTATTTATCTGAGACACTGGAGTGAGATTTTACCTGAGAAACTGGAGTATCTCAGATACTGGAGTGAGAATTTATCTGAGATAAAGCAGTGAGTATTTATCTCAATTACTGGAGTGAGTATTTATCTAAGATACTGGAGTGAGTATTTACCTGAGAAACTGGAGTGAGTATTCAACTCAGATACTCGAGTGAGTACTTTTCTGAGATACTGGAGTGAGAGTTTATCTGAGATACTGGAGTGAATATTTATCTGAGACAGTGGAGTGAGTATTTATCTGAGAAACAGTAATGAGTATTTATCTCAGATACTGGAGTGGCTACTTATCTCGGATACTAGAGTGAGTAATTATCTGAGATACTGGAGGGAGATACTGGAGTGAGTATTTATCTGAGACACTGGAGTGAGTATTTACCTGAGACACTGGAGTGATCATTTATCTGAGAAACAGGAGTGAGTATTTAAGATACTGGAGTGAGTATTTATCTGAGACACGAGTGAGTATTTATCTCAGATACTGGAGTGAGTATTTATCTCAGATACTGGAGTGAGTATTTATCTGAGACACTGGAGTGAGTCTTTACCTGAGATATTGTAGTGAATATTTATCTGAGACACTGGAGTGAGTATTTATCTGAGATACTGGGGTGAGTATTTATCTGAGGTACTGGAGTGAGCTTTCATTTGAGATACAGGAGTCTGTATTTAGCTGAGACACTGGAGTGAGTATTTATCTGAGATATGGAGTGAATATTTATCTCAGATAATGGCGTCAGTATTTCTCTGAGATACTGGAGTGATCATTTATCTGAGAAACAGGAGGGAGTATTTAAGATACTGGAGTGAGTACTTATCTGAGATAATGGAGTGAGTATTTATCTCACACTGGAGTGAGTATTTATCTGAGACATGAGTGAGTATTTATCTCAGGTACTGGAGTGAGAATTTAACTGAGATAAAGCAGTGAGTGTTTATCTCAGATACTGGAGTGAGTATTTACCTGAGATACTGGAGTGAGTATTTATCTCAGATACTGGAGTGAGTATTTATCTGAGATACTGGAGTGAGTATTTATCTCACAGACTGGAGTGAGTATTTACCTGAGATACTGGAGTGAGTATTAATCTCAGATACTGGAGAGAGTATTTATTTGAGATACTGGAGTGAGTGTTTATCTGAGGTACTGGTGTGAGTATTTATCTCAGATGCTGGAGTGAGCATTTATCTGAGATACAGGAGTGTGTACTTATCTGAGATACTGGAGTGAGTATTTATCTGAGAAACTGGAGTGAGATTTTACCTGAGAAACTGGAGTGAGTATCTCAAATACTGGAGTGAGAATTTATCTGAGATAAAGCAGTGAGTATTTATCTCAGATACTGGAGTGAGTATTCACCTGAGATACTGGAGTGAGTATTCATCTCAGATACTGGAGTGAGTATTTATCTGAGAAACAGCAATGAGTATTTATCTCAGATACTGGAGTGGCTACTTTTCTCGGACACTAGAGTGAGTAATTATCTGACATACTGGAGGGAGATACTGGAGTGAGTGTTTACCTGAGATACAGGAGTGAGTACATATCTGAGACACTGGAGTGAGTATTTACCTGAGACACTGGAGTGAGTATTTTACTGAGATACAGGAATGAGTATTTACATGAGATACTGGAGTGAGTATTTATCAGCGAAACAGGAATGAGAATTTATCTGAGACATGAGTGAGTATTTATCTGAGATACTGTAGTGAGTATTAATCTGACACACTGGGGTGAATATTTATCTCAGATACTGGAGTGAGTTTTAACTGAGATATTGGAGTGAGTAATTATCTGAGATACAGGAGTGAGTATTTATCTCAGATGCTGGCGTCAGTATTTCACTGAGGTACTGGAGTGAGTATTTATCTGAGACTCTGGAGTGATCATTTATCTGAGAAACAGGAGTTAGTATTTATCTCAGATACTGGAGTGAGTATTTATCTAAAATAATGGAGTGAGTATTTACCTGAGATACTGGAGTGAGTATTTATCTGAGATACTGGAGTGAGTGTTTATCTGAGGTACTGGTGTGAGTATTTATCTCAGATACTGGAATGAGCATTTATCTGAGATACAGGAGTGTGTATTTATCTGAGATACTGGAGTGAGTATTTATCTGAGACACTGGAGTGAGTATTTATCTGAGACACTGGAGTGAGATTTTACCTGAGAAACTGGAGTATCTCAGATACTGGAGTGAGAATTTATCTGAGATAAAGCAGTGAGTATTTATCTCAATTACTGGAGTGAGTATTTATCTAAGATACTGGAGTGAGTATTTACCTGAGAAACTGGAGTGAGTATTCATCTCAGATACTCAAGTGAGTACTTTTCTGAGATACTGGAGTGAGAGTTTATCTGAGATACTGGAGTGAATATTTATCTGAGACAGTGGAGTGAGTATTTATCTGAGAAACAGTAATGAGTATTTATCTCAGATACTGGAGTGGCTACTTATCTCGGATACTAGAGTGAGTAATTATCTGAGATACTGGAGGGAGATACTGGAGTGAGTATTTATCTGAGACACTGGAGTGAGTATTTACCTGAGACACTGGAGTGAGTATTTTACTGAGATACAGGAATGAGTATTTACATGAGATACTGGAGTGAGTATTTATCAGAGAAACAGGAATGAGAATTTATCTGAGACACAAGTGAGTATTTATCTGAGATACTGTAGTGAGTATTAATCTGACACACTGGGGTGAGTATTTATCTCAGATACTGGAGTGAGTTTTTAACTGAGATACTGGAGTGTGTATTTATCAGAGATATTGGAGTGAGTATTTATCTGAGATATGGAGTGAGTGTTTATCTCAGATGCTGGCGTCAGTATTTCACTGAGGTACTGGAGTGAGTATTTATCTGAGAATCTGGAGTGATCATTTATCTGAGAAACAGGAGTTAGTATTTATCTCAGATACTGGAGTGAGTATTTATCTAAAATAATGGAGTGAGTATTTACCTGAGATACTGGAGTGAGTATTTATCTGAGATACTGGAGTGAGTGTTTATCTGAGGTACTGGTGTGAGTATTTATCTCAGATACTGGAGTGAGCATTTATCTGAGATACAGGAGTGTGTATTTATCTGAGATACTGGAGTGAGTATTTATCTGAGACACTGGAGTGAGTATTTATCTGAGACACTGGAGTGAGATTTTACCTGAGAAACTGGAGTATCTCAGATACTGGAGTGAGAATTAATCTGAGATAAAGCAGTGAGTATTTATCTCAATTACTGGAGTGAGTATTTATCTCAGATACTGGAGTGAGTGTTTATCTGAGACACTGTAGTGAGTATTTATCTGAGAAACTGGAGTGAGATTTTACCTGAGAAACTGGAGTATCTCAGATACTGGAGTGAGTATTTATCTGAGACACTGGAGTGAGTATTTATCTGAGACACTGGAGTGAGATTTTACCTGAGAAACTGGAGTATCTCAGATACTGGAGTGAGAATTTATCTGAGATAAAGCAGTGAGTATTTATCTCAATTACTGGAGTGAGTATTTATCTAAGATACTGGAGTGAGTATTTACCTGAGAAACTGGAGTGAGTATTCATCTCAGATACTCGAGTGAGTACTTTTCTGAGATACTGGAGTGAGAGTTTATCTGAGATACTGGAGTGAATATTTATCTGAGACAGTGGAGTGAGTATTTATCTGAGAAACAGTAATGAGTATTTATCTCAGATACTGGAGTGGCTACTTATCTCGGATACTAGAGTGAGTAATTATCTGAGATACTGGAGGGAGATACTGGAGTGAGTATTTATCTGAGACACTGGAGTGAGTATTTACCTGAGACACTGGAGTGAGTATTTTACTGAGATACAGGAATGAGTATTTACATGAGATACTGGAGTGAGTATTTATCAGAGAAACAGGAATGAGAATTTATCTGAGACACAAGTGAGTATTTATCTGAGATACTGTAGTGAGTATTAATCTGACACACTGGGGTGAGTATTTATCTCAGATACTGGAGTGAGTTTTTAACTGAGATACTGGAGTGTGTATTTATCAGAGATATTGGAGTGAGTATTTATCTGAGATATGGAGTGAGTGTTTATCTCAGATGCTGGCGTCAGTATTTCACTGAGGTACTGGAGTGAGTATTTATCTGAGAATCTGGAGTGATCATTTATCTGAGAAACAGGAGTTAGTATTTATCTCAGACACTGGAGTGAGTATTTATCTAAAATAATGGAGTGAGTATTTACCTGAGATACTGGAGTGAGTATTTATCTGAGATACTGGAGTGAGTGTTTATCTGAGGTACTGGTGTGAGTATTTATCTCAGATACTGGAGTGAGCATTTATCTGAGATACAGGAGTGTGTATTTATCTGAGATACTGGAGTGAGTATTTATCTGAGACACTGGAGTGAGTATTTATCTGAGACACTGGAGTGAGATTTTACCTGAGAAACTGGAGTATCTCAGATACTGGAGTGAGAATTTATCTGAGATAAAGCAGTGAGTATTTATCTCAATTACTGGAGTGAGTATTTATCTCAGATACTGGAGTGAGTGTTTATCTGAGACACTGTAGTGAGTATTTAACTGAGACACTGGAGTGAGTATTTATCTGAGATACTGGAGTGAGAATTTATCTGAGATACTGGAGTGAGAATTTATCTGAGATACTGGAGTGAGTATCTGAGATACTGCAATGAGTATTTATCTCACACACTGGAGTGAGTATTTATCTGAGATACTGGAGTGAGAGTTTATCTGAGATACTGGAGTGAATATTTATCTGAGACACGAGTGAGTATCTTTCTGAGAAAAAGTAATGAGTATTTATCTCAGATACTGGAGTGGCTACTTATCTCAAATACTAGAGAGTAATTATCTGAGATACTGGAGGGAGATACTGGAGTGAGTGTTTATCTGAGATACAGGAGTGAGTATTTTACTGAGATACAGGAATGAGTATTTATCTCACACACTGGAGTGAGTATTTATCTCACACACTGGAGTGAGTATTTATCTGAGACACGAGTGAGTATTTATTTCAGATACTGGAGTGAGAATTTATCTGAGATAAAGCAGTGAGTATTTATCTCAGATATTGGAGTGAGTATGTACCTGAGACACTGGAGTGAGTATTTATCTCAGATACTGGAGTGAGTATTTATCTGAGATACTGGAGTGAGGATTTATCTGAGATACTGGAGTGAGTATTTATCTGAGATACTGGAGTGAGTATTTATCTGAGACACTGGAGAGATTATTTATCTGTGAAACAGGAGTGACTATTTATCTGAGATAAAGTGAATGAGTGTTTATCTCTGATACTGGAGTGAGCATTTATCTGAGATACTGGAGTGAGTATTTAACTGAGATAATGGAGTGAGTATCTGAGATACTGGAGTGAGTATTTAGCTGTGATACTGGAGTGAGTATTTATCTGAGATATGGAGTGAGGATTTACCTGAGATACTGGAGTGAGTATTTATCTGAGATACTGGAGTAAGTATTTATCTGAGATAATGGAGTAACTATTTATCTGAGATACTGGAATGAGTATTTATCTGAGATACTGGAGTGAGTATTTAACTGAGATACTGGAGTGAGAATTTATCTGAAATACAGGAGTGAGTATTTTTCTGAGATACTGGAATGAGTATATATCTCACATACTGGAGTGAGTATTTATCTGAGATACTGGAGTGAGAGTTTATCTGAGATACTGGAATGAGTATTTATCTCACATACTGGAGTGAGTATTTATCTGAGATACTGGAGTGAAAGTTTATCTGAGATACTGGAGTGAGTATTTATCTGAGATACTGGAATGAGTATTTATCTCACAAACTGGAGTGAGTATTTATCTGAGATACTGGAGTAACTATTTATCTGAGATACTGGAGTGAATATTTATCTGAGACACTGGAGTGAGTATTTTTCTGAGAAACAGTAATGAGTATTTATCTCAGATACTGGAGTGGCTACTTATCTCAGATACTAGGGAGTAATTATCTGAGATACTGGAGGGAGATACTGGAGTGAGTGTTTATCTGAGATACAGGAGTGAGTATTTTACTGAGATACAGGAATGAGTATTTATCTCAGTCACTGGAGTGAGTATTTATCTCACACACTGGAGTGAGTATTTTTCTGAGACACGAGTGAGTATTTATCTCAGATACTGGAGTGAGAATTTATCTTAGATAAAGCAGTGAGTATTTATCTCAGATACTGGAGTGAGTATGTACCTGAGACACTGGAGTGAGTATTTATCTCAGATACTGGAGTGAGTATTTATCTGAGATACTGGAGTGAGAATTTATCTCTGATACTGGAGTGAGTATTTACCTGAGACACTGGAGTGAGTATTTATCTGAGACACAGGAGTGAGGATTTATCTGAGAAACAGGAGTTAGCATTTAACTCAGATACTGGAGTGAGTATTTATCTAAAATAATGGAGTGAGTATTTACCTGAGATACTGGAGTGAGTATTTATCTGAGATACTCGAGTGAGTGTTTATCTGAGGTACTGGTGTGAGTATTTATCTCAGATACTGCAGTGAGCATTTATCTGAGATACAGGAGTGTGCATTTATCTGAGATACTGGAGTAAGTATTTATCTGAGATACTGGAGTGAGTATTTATCTGAGACACTGGAGTGAGTATTTATCTGAGACACTGGAGTGAGATTTTACCTGAGAAACTGGAGCATCTCAGATACTGGAGTGAGAATTTATCTGAGATAAAGCAGTGAGTATTTATCTCAATTACTGGAGGGAGTATTTATCTAAGATACTGGAGTATTTACCTGAGATACTGGAGTGAGTATTCATCTCAGATACTCGAGTGAGTACTTTTCTGAGATACTGGAGTGAGAGTTTATCTGAGATACTGGAGTGAATATTTATCTGAGACAGTGGAGTGAGTATTTATCTGAGAAACAGTAATGAGTATTTATCTCAGATACTGGAGTGGCTACTTATCTCGGATACTTGAGTGAGTAATTATCTGAGATACTGGAGGGAGATACTGGAGTGAGTGTTTATCTGAGATACAGGAGTGAGTATTTATCTGAGACACTGGAGTGAGTATTTACCTGAGACACTGGAGTGAGTATTTTACTGAGATACAGGAATGAGTATTTACATGAGATACTGGAGTGAGTATTTATCAGAGAAACAGGAATGAGAGTTTATCTGAGACACGAGTGAGTATTTATCTGAGATACTGTAGTGAGTATTAATCTGAGATATTGGAGTGAGTATTTATCTGAGATATGGAGTGAGTGTTTATCTCAGATGCTGGCATCAGTATTTCACTGAGGTACTGGAGTGAGTATTTATCTGAGACTCTGAAGTGAACATTTATCTGAGAAACAGGAGTTAGTATTTATCTCAGATACTGGAGTGAGTATTTATCTAAAATAATGGAGTGAGTATTTACCTGAGATACTGGAGTGAATAGTTATCTGAGATACTGGAGTGAGTATTTATCTCTCACACTGCAGTGAGTATTTATCTGAGACACGAGTGAGTATTTATCTCAGACACTGGAGTGAGTATTTACCTGAGATACTGGAGTGAGTATTTATCTCAGATACTGGAGTGAGTGTTTATCTGAGACACTGTAGTGAGTATTTAACTGAGATACTGGAGTGAGAGTTTATCTGAGATACTGGAGTGAATATTTATCTGAGATACAGGAGTGAGTATTTTGCTGAGATACAGGAATGAGTATTTATCTCACACACTGGAGTGAGTATTTATCTCACACACTGGAGTGAGTATTTATCTGAGACACGAGTGAGTATTTATCTCAGATACTGGAGTGAGAATTTATCTGCGATAAAGCAGTGAGTATTTATCTCAGATATTGGAGTGAGTATGTACCTGAGACACTGGAGTGAGTATTTATCTCAGATACTGGAGTGAGTATTTATCTGAGATACTGGAGTGAGAATTTATCTGTGATACTGGAGTGAGTATTTACCTGAGAAACTGGAGTGAGTATTTATCTGAGACACAGGAGTGAGGATTTATCTGAGAAACAGGAGTTAGCATTTAACTCAGATACTGGAGTGAGTATTTATCTAAAATAATGGAGTGAGTATTTACCTGAGATACTGGAGTGAGTATTTATCTGAGATACTCGAGTGAGTGTTTATCTGAGGTACTGGTGTGAGTATTTATCTCAGATACTGCAGTGAGCATTTATCTGAGATACAGGAGTGTGCATTTATCTGAGATACTGGAGTAAGTATTTATCTGAGATACTGGAGTGAGTATTTATCTGAGACACTGGAGTGAGTATTTATCTGAGACACTGGAGTGAGATTTTACCTGAGAAACTGGAGCATCTCAGATACTGGAGTGAGAATTTATCTGAGATAAAGCAGTGAGTATTTATCTCAATTACTGGAGGGAGTATTTATCTAAGATACTGGAGTATTTACCTGAGATACTGGAGTGAGTATTCATCTCAGATACTCGAGTGAGTACTTTTCTGAGATACTGGAGTGAGAGTTTATCTGAGATACTGGAGTGAATATTTATCTGAGACAGTGGAGTGAGTATTTATCTGAGAAACAGTAATGAGTATTTATCTCAGATACTGGAGTGGCTACTTATCTCGGATACTTGAGTGAGTAATTATCTGAGATACTGGAGGGAGATACTGGAGTGAGTGTTTATCTGAGATACAGGAGTGAGTATTTATCTGAGACACTGGAGTGAGTATTTACCTGAGACACTGGAGTGAGTATTTTACTGAGATACAGGAATGAGTATTTACATGAGATACTGGAGTGAGTATTTATCAGAGAAACAGGAATGAGAGTTTATCTGAGACACGAGTGAGTATTTATCTGAGATACTGTAGTGAGTATTAATCTGAGATATTGGAGTGAGTATTTATCTGAGATATGGAGTGAGTGTTTATCTCAGATGCTGGCATCAGTATTTCACTGAGGTACTGGAGTGAGTATTTATCTGAGACTCTGAAGTGAACATTTATCTGAGAAACAGGAGTTAGTATTTATCTCAGATACTGGAGTGAGTATTTATCTAAAATAATGGAGTGAGTATTTACCTGAGATACTGGAGTGAATAGTTATCTGAGATACTGGAGTGAGTATTTATCTCTCACACTGCAGTGAGTATTTATCTGAGACACGAGTGAGTATTTATCTCAGACACTGGAGTGAGTATTTACCTGAGATACTGGAGTGAGTATTTATCTCAGATACTGGAGTGAGTGTTTATCTGAGACACTGTAGTGAGTATTGAACTGAGATACTGGAGTGAGAATTTATCTGAGATACTGGAGTGAGTATTTATCTGAGATACTGGAATGAGTATTTATCTCACACACTGGAGTGAGAATTTATCTGAGATACTGGAGTGAGAGTTTATCTGAGATACTGGAGTGAATATTTATCTGAGATACAGGAGTGAGTATTTTGCTGAGATACAGGAATGAGTATTTATCTCACACACTGGAGTGAGTATTTATCTCACACACTGGAGTGAGTATTTATCTGAGACACGAGTGAGTATTTATCTCAGATACTGGAGTGAGAATTTATCTGCGATAAAGCAGTGAGTATTTATCTCAGATATTGGAGTGAGTATGTACCTGAGACACTGGAGTGAGTATTTATCTCAGATACTGGAGTGAGTATTTATCTGAGATACTGGAGTGAGGATTTATCTGTGATACTGGAGTGAGCATTTACCTGAGACACTGGAGTGAGTATTTATCTGAGATACTGGAGTGAGTATTTATCTGAGATACTGGAGTGAGTATTTATCTGAGACACTGGTGTGACTATTTATCTGAGATACTGGAGAGATTACTTATCTGTGAAACAGGAGTGACTATTTATCTGAGGTAAAGTGAATGAGTGTTTATCTGTGATACTGGAGTGAGCATTTATCTGAGATACTGGAGTGAGTATTTAACTGAGATAATGGAGTGAGTATCTGAGATACTGGAGTGAGTATTTAGCTGAGATACTGGAGAGAGTATTTATCTGAGATACTGTAGTGAATATTTATCTGAGACACTTGAGTGAGTATTTTTCTGAGAAACAGTAATGAGTATTTATCTCAGAGACTGGAGTGGCTACTTATCTCGGATACTAGAGAGTAATTATCTGAGATACTGGAGGGAGATGCTGGAGTGAGTGTTTATCTGAGATACAGGAGTGAGTATTTTACTGAGATACAGGAATGAGTATTTATCTCACGCACTGGAGTGAGTATTTATCTGAGACACAGGTGAGTATTTATCTCAGATACTGGAGTGAGAATTTATCTGAGATAAAGCAGTGAGTATTTATCTCAGATACTGGAGTGAGTATGTACTTGAGAAACTGGAGTGAGTATTTACCTGAGACACTGGAGTGAGTATTTACCTGAGACACTGGAGTGAGAATTTATCTGAGATACTGGAGAGAGTATTTATCTGCGATACTGGAATGAGTATTTATCTGAAACACTGGAGTGAGTATTTATCTGAGATAGTGGAGTGAGTATTTATCTGAGATACTGGAGTGAGAATTAATCTCTGATACTGGAGTGAGTATTTATCTGAGATACTGGAATTAGTATTTATCTGAGAGACTGGTGAGAGTATTTATCTGAGATACTGTAGAGATTATTTATCTGTGATACAGGAGTGAGTATTTATCTGAGATACTGGAGTGAGTATTCATCTGTGATACTGGAATGAGTATTTATCTGAGATAATGGAGTGAGGATTTATCTGTGATACTGGTGTGAGTATTTACCTGAGACACTGGAGTGAGTATTTATCTGAGATACAGGAGTGAGTATTTATCTGAGATACTGGAGTGAGTATTTAACTGAGATACTGGAGTGAGAATTTATCTGAGATAATGGAGTAACTATTTATCTGAGATACTGGAATGAGTATTTATCTGAGATACTGGAGTGACTATTTAACTGAGATAGTGGAGTGAGAATTTATCTGAGATACTGGAGTGAGTATTTATCTGAGATACTGGAATGAGTATTTATCTCACACACTGGAGTGAGTATTTATCTGAGATACTGGAGTAACTATTTATCTGAGATACTGGAGTGAATATTTATCTGAGACACTGGAGTGATTATTTTTCTGAGAAACAGTAATGAGTATTTATCTCAGATACTGGAGTGGCTACTTATCTCGGATACTAGAGAGTAATTATCTGAGATACTGGAGGGAGATACTGGAGTGAGTGTTTATCTGAGATACAGGAGTGAGTATTTTACTGAGATACAGGAATGAGTATTTATCTCACACACTGGAGTGAGTATTTATCTGAGACACGAGTGAGTATTTATCTCAGATACTGGAGTGAGAATTTATCTGAGATAAATCAGTGAGTATTTATCTCAGATACTGGAGTGAGTATGTACCTGAGAAACTGGAGTGAGTATTTATCTCAGATACTGGAGTGAGGATTAATCTGAGATAATGGAGTGAGGATTTATCTGTGATACTGGTGTGAGTATTTACCTGAGACACTGGAGTGAGTATTTATCTGAGATACAGGAGTGAGTATTTATCTGAGATACTGGAGTGTGTATTTATCTGAGACACTGGAGTGAGTATTTATCTGAGATACTGGAGTGAGAGTTTATCTGAGATACTGGAGTGAATATTTATCTGAGATACTGTAGTGAGTATTTATCTGGGATACTGAAGTGAGGATTTATCTGTGATACTGGTGTGAGTATTTACCTGAGACACTGGAGTGAGTATTTATCTGAGACACTGGTGTGACTATTTATCTGAGATAAAGTGAATGAGTGTTTATCTCTGATACTGGAGTGAGCATTTATATGAGATACTGGAGTGAATATTTAACTGAGATAATGGAGTGAGTATCTGAGATACTGGAGTGAGTATTAAGCAGTGATACTGGAGTGAGTATTTATCTGAGAGACTGGTGAGAGTATTTATCTGAGATACTGCAGAGATTATTTATCTGTGATACAGGAGTGAGTATTTATCTGAGATACTGGAGTGAGTATTCATCTGTGATACTGGAGTGAGTATTTATCTGAGATAATGGAGTGAGTATTTATCTGAAACAGGAGTGAGTATTTAGCTGAGATAGTGGAGTGAGTATTTATCTGAGACACTGGATTGAGTATTAATCTGAGATACAGGAGTAAGTATTTATTTGAGATACTGGAGTGAGTATTTATCTTAGGTACTGGAGTGATTATTTATCTGATACACTGGAGTAAGTATTTATCTGAGACTCTGGAGTGAGTATTTATCTGAGATACCGGAGTGAGTATTTATCTGTGATACTGGAATGAGTAATTAGCTGAGATAGTGGAGTGAGTATTCATCTGTGATACTGGTGTGAGTATTTATCTGAGATAATGGAGTGAGTATTCAACAGAAATACTGGAGTGAGTATTTTTCTGAGATACTGGAGTGAATATTTATCTGAGATACTGGAGTGAGAATTTATCTGAGATACGGGAGTGAGTATTTATCTGAGATACTGTTGTGAGTATTTATCTGATATACTCAACTCAGTATTTATCTGAGATACTGGAGTGAGTGTTTATCTGAGACTCTGGAGTGAGTATTTATCTGAGACACTGGAGTGACTATTTATCTGAGATACTGGAATGAGTATTTATCTGAGAAACTGGTGTGAGTATTTATCTGAGATAATGGAGTGAGTATTTATCTGAGGTACTGGAGTGAGTATTTATCTGTGATACCGGAGTGATTATTTTTCTGAGACACAGGACTGAGTATTTATCTGTGAAACCAGAGTGAGTATTTACCTGAGATACTGGGGTGTGTATTTATCTGAGATACAGGAGAGAGTATTTATCTGAGATACTGGAATGAGTGTTTTCTGAGAAGCTTGTGTGAGTATTTATCTGAGATAATGGAGTGAGTATTTATCTGAGATACTGGCTGGATTATTTATCTGAGATACTGGAGTGAGTATTTATCTCAGACACTGGAGTGAGCATTTATCTGAGATACCAGAGTGAGTATTTATCTGAGGCACTGGAGTGAATATTTAACTGATATACTGGAGTGAGTATGTATCTGTGATACTAGAGTGAATATTTATCTGAGAAACTGGAAAGAGTATTTATCTGAGATACTGGAGAGAATATTTACCTGAGGTGCTGGAGTGAGTATTTATCTGAGATACTGGAGTGAGTATCCATCTGTGATACTGGTGTGAGTATTTAACTGGGGTGCTGGAGTGAGTATTTACCTGCAATACTGGAGTGAGTATTTATCTGGGAAATTGGAGTGAGTATCCATCTGTGATACTGGAGTGAGTATTTAACTGGGGTGCTGGAGTGAATATTTACCTGCAAAACTGGAGTGAGTATTTACCTGGGAAATTGGAGTGAGTATTTATCTGAGACAGTGGAGTGAGTATTTATCTGAGACAGTGGAGTGAGTATTTATCTGAGATACTGGAGAGTAATTTTCTGAGATACTGGAGTGAGTGTTTATCTGAGAAGCTTGAGTGAGTATTTATCTGAGACACTGGAGTAAGTATTTATCTGAGATAATGGAATGAGTATTTATCTGAGATACTGGAGTGAGTATTTAACTGAGGAACTGGAGTGAGTATTTATCTGAGATACAGGTGTCAGTATTTATCTGAGAATCCGGAGTGAGTATTTAGCTGAGATACTGGAGTGAGTATTTATCTGAGCTACTGTAGTGAGTATTTATCTGAGATACTGGAGAGAGTACTTATCTGAGATACTGTAGAGAGATTGGCCTAGAAATTCAGTATAGCCAGTTTTGGGGCGCTAACGTTAGCGCCCGCCCGATGTTAGCGCCCGCCCCAAAGTTGCGCCCCCTTTGCGGAAATTCAGTCGCTTCACCCTAAGAGGTTGCTGGAGCGCTAAAACAGGCGTTGCACGACTATCTTCAGGCGCTAAGCCGTCAGGCCGGAGCGCAACACCCGAGCTCGGGCACAGCGCAGGTGCGGGGAGCTGGTGATTGACGGCAGACACTCTGGTGCCAGTGAGCTCTTAAAGGGGAAGGGTGCATGTGTTTTTTTCAAAGGCCGAGTCTGGGGGGGAAAAGAGGGGGAGGAGGAGGAGGAGGACGAAAATACACCGTTCACAATAACACACTGGACCCTTCCACACAACACATGCAGAGTGCCTTTTATAGTGCAGGAGGAGTGCCCTTTAATTTGCGCTACCCGGGGCCCGCGTCGGCTGTGTTGCGTTCCATTTTACAAACGCTCTGGACGCCAGCCGCACAATGGGGCAGTCCGACTGAAGTTTGAAATCGGGGCGCGCAGAGGCCGTTGCACGAGGATGTGACGTCAATTTCTGCGCGCGCAGCCGGGCGGGCGCTAAACTTTGCGCCGGCGCTAAGGGTCAACTTAATTTGGGGCGAGGCGCAAACTGCGCTGCGCCCGGGTGCTACACGCATAGCGCCCGAAATTCACTTCTCTTAAGGCGCTAACTGCTGGCGCATCCAACTGAATTTCTAGGCCTATGTATCTGAGATACTTGAGTGAGAAGTTATCCGAGATACAGGAGAGAGTATTTACCTGAGATATGGAGTGAGGATTTACCTGAGATACTGGAGTGAGTATTTATCTGAGATACTGGAGTAAGTATTTATCTGAGATAATGGAGTAACTATTTATCTGAGATACTGGAATGAGTATTTATCTGAGATACTGGAGTGAGTATTTAACTGAGATACTGGAGTGAGAATTTATCTGAGATAATGGAGTAACTATTTATCTGAGATACTGGAATGAGTATTTATCTGAGATACTGGAGTGAGTATTTAACTGAGATACTGGAGTGAGAATTTATCTGAGATACTGGAGTGAGTATTTATCTGAGATACTGGAACGAGTATTTATCTCACACACTGGAGTGAGTATTTATCTGAGATACTGGAGTAACTATTTATCTGAGATACTGGAGTGAATATTTATCTGAGACACTGGAGTGAGTATTTTTCTGAGAAACAGTAATGAGTATTTATCTCAGATACTGGAGTGGCTACTCATCTCGGACACTAGAGAGTAATTATCTGAGATACTGGAGGGAGCTACTGGAGTGAGTGTTTATCTGAGATACAGGAGTGAGTATTTTACTGAGATACAGGAATGAGTATTTATCTCACACACTGGAGTGAGTATTTATCTGAGACACGAGTGAGTATTTATCTCAGATACTGGAGTGAGAATTTATCTGAGATAAATCAGTGAGTATTTATCTCAGATACTGGAGTGAGTATGTACCTGAGAAACTGGAGTGAGTATTTATCTCAGATACTGGAGTGAGGATTTATCTGAGATAATGGAGTGAGGATTTATCTGTGATACTGGTGTGAGTATTTACCTGAGACACTGGAGTGAGTATTTATCTGAGATACTGGAATGAGTATTTATCTCACACACTGGAGTGAGTATTTATCTGAGATACTGGAGTGAGAGTTTATCTGAGATACTGGAGTGAATATTTATCTGAGATACTGTAGTGAGGATTTATCTGAGATACTGGAGTGAGGATTTATCTGTGATACTGGTGTGAGTATTTACCTGAGACACTGGAGTGAGTATTTATCTGAGACACTGGTGTGACTATTTATCTGAGATACTGGAGAGATTATTTATCTGTGAAACAGGAGTGACTATTTATCTGAGATAAAGTGAATGAGTGTTTATCTCTGATACTGGAGTGAGCATTTATATGAGATACTGGAGTGAATATTTAACTGAGATAATGGAGTGAGTATCTGAGATACTGGAGTGAGTATTTAGCTGTGATACTGGAGTGAGTATTTATCTGAGATACTGGAGAGAGTATTTATCTGAGATACTGGAGTGAGTATTCATCTGAGATATTGGAGTGAGTATTTATCTGAGAAACTGGAGTGAGAATTTATCTGAGATACTGGAGAGAGTATTTATCTGAGATACTGGAATGAGTATTTATCTGAAACACTGGAGTGAGTATTTATCTGAGATAGTGGAGTGAGTATTAATCTGAGATACTGGAGTGAGAATTAATCTCTGATACTGGAGTGAGTATTTATCTGAGATACTGGAATGAGTATTTATCTGAGAGACTGGTGAGAGTATTTATCTGAGATACTGTAGAGATTATTTATCTGTGATACAGGAGTGAGTATTTATCTGAGATACTGGAGTGAGTATTCATCTGTGATGCTGGAGTGAGTATTTAGCTGAGATAGTGGAGTGAGTATTTATCTGAGATACTGGATTGAGTATTAATCTGAGATACAGGAGTAAGTATTTATTTGAGATACTGGAGTGAGTATTTATCTGAGATACTGGAGTGAGTATTTATCTGTGATACTGGAATGAGTAATTAGCTGAGATACTGGAGTGAGTATTCATCTGTGATACTGGTGGGAGTATTTATCTGAGATAATGGAGTGAGTATATAACTGAAATACTGGAGTGAGTATTTTTCTGAGATACTGGAGTGAATATTAATCTGAGATACTCGAGTGAGAATTTATCTGAGATACTCAACTAAGTATTTATCTCTGATACTGGAGTGAGCATTTATCTGAGATACTGGAGTGAGTATTTAGCTGTGATACTGGAGTGAGTATTTATCTGAGATACTGGAGAGAGTATTTATCTGAGATACTGGAGTGAGTATTCATCTGAGATATTGGAGTGAGTATTTATCTGAGAAACTGGAGTGAGAATTTATCTGAGATACTGGAGAGAGTATTTATCTGAGATACTGGAATGAGTATTTATCTGAAACACTGGAGTGAGTATTTATCTGAGATTTTGGAGTGAGTATTAATCTGAGATACTGGAGTGAGAATTAATCTCTGATACTGGAGTGAGTATTTATCTGAGATACTGGAATGAGTATTTACCTGAGAGACTGGGGAGATTATTTATCTGAGATACTGTAGAGATTATTTATCTGTGATACAGGAGTGAGTATTTATCTGAGATACTGGAGTGAGTATTCATCTGTGATACTGGAGTGAGTATTTATCTGAGATAATGGAGTGAGTATTTATCTGAAACAGGAGTGAGTATTTAGCTGAGATAGTGGCGTGAGTATTTATCTGAGATACTGGATTGAGTATTAATCTGAGATACAGGAGTAAGTATTTATTTGAGATACTGGAGTGAGTATTTATCTTAGGTACTGGAGTGATTATTTATCTGATATACTGGAGTGAGTATTTATCTGAGACTCTGGAGTGAGTATTTATCTGAGACACTGGAATGAGTAATTAGCTGAGATACTGGAGTGAGTATTCTTCTGTGATACTGGTGTGAGTATTTATCTGAGATAATGGAGTGAGTATTTAACTGAAATACTGGAGTGAGTATTTTTCTGAGACACGAGTGAATATTTATCTGAGATACTGGAGTGAGAATTTATCTGAGATACTCAACTAAGTATTTATCTGAGATACTGGAGTGAGTATTTATCTGAGACTCTGGAGTGAGTATTTAGCAGAGATACTGGAGTGAGTATTTATCTGAGATACTGGAGTGAGTATTTATCTGAGATACTGGAGTGAGTATTTATCTGAGATACTGGAATGAGTATTTATCTGAGAAACTGGTGTGAGTATTTATCTGAGATACTGGAGAGATTATTTATCTGTGATACAGGAGTGTTTATTTATCTGAGACACTGGAGTGAGTATTTATCTGAGAAACCAGAGTGAGTATTTACCTGAGATTCTGGGGTGTGTATTTATCTGAGATACAGGACAGAGTATTTATCTGAGATACTGGAATGAGTGTTTATCTGAGAAGCTTGTGTGAGTAATTATCTGAGATAATGGAGTGAGTATTTATCTGAGATACGGGCTGGATTATTTATCTGAGATACTGCAGTGAGTATTTATCTGAGACACTGGAGTGAGCATTTATCTGAGATACCAGAGTGAGTATTTATCTGAGGCACTGGAGTGAATATTTACCTGATATACTGGAGTGAGTATTTATCTGAGCTACTGGAGTGAGTATCCATCTGTGATACTGGTGTGAGTATTTAACTGGGGTGCTGGAGTGAGTATTTACCTGCAATACTGGAGTGAGTATTTATCTGGGAAACTGGAGTGAGTATCCATCTGTGATACTGGAGTGAGAATTTAACTGGGGTGCTGGAGTGAATATTTACCTGCAATACTGGAGTGAGTATTTATCTGGGAAATTGGAGTGAGTATTTATCTGAGACAGTGGAGTGAGTATTTATCTGTGACAGTGGAGTGAGTATTTATCTGAGACAGTGGAGTGAGTATTTATCTGAGATACTGGAGAGTAATTTTCTGAGATACTGGAGTGAGTGTTTATCTGAGAAGCTTGAGTGAGTATTTATCTGAGACACTGGAGTGAGTATTTATCTGAGATACTGGAATGAGTATTTATCTGAGCTACTGTAGTGAGTATTTATCTGAGATACTGGAGAGAGTACTTATCTGAGATACTGGAGTAAGCGTTTATCTGAGATACAGGAGAGAGTATTTATCTGAGATAGGGAGTGAGGATTTACCTGAGATACTGGAGTAAGTGTTTATATGAGATACTGGAGTGGCTATTTATCTGAGATACTGGAGTAAGTGTTTATATGAGATATTGGAGTGAGTATTTATCTGAGACACTGGAGTGAGTATTTATCTGAGACACTGGAGTGAGTATTTACCTGAGACACTGGAGTGAGTATTTATCTGAGATACTGTAGTGAGTATATATCTGAGATACTGGAGAGAGTACTTATCTGAGATACTGTAGAGAGATTGGCCTAGAAATTCAGTAGAGCCAGTTTTGGGGCGCTAACGTTAGCGCCCGCCCGATGTTAGCGCCCGCCCCAAAGTTGCGCCCCCTTTGCGGAAATTCAGTCACTTCACCCTAAGAGGTTGCTGGAGCGCTAAAACAGGCGTTGCACGACTATCTTCAGGCGCTAAGCCGTCAGGCCGGAGCGCAACACCCGAGCTCGGGCGCAGCACAGGTGCGGGGAGCTGGGGATTGACGGTAGACACTCTGGTGCCAGTGAGTTCTTAACGGGGAAGGGTGCATGTGTTTTTTTCAAAGGCCGAGTCTGGGCGGGGAAAGAGGAGGAGGAGGAGGAGGAGGAGGATGAAAATACACCGTTCACAACAACACACTGGACCCTTCCACACAACACATGCAGAGTGCCTTTTATAGTGCAGGAGGAGTGCCCTTTAATTTGCGATCCCCGGGGCCCACGTCGGCTGTGTTGCGTTCCATTTTACAAATGCTCTGGACGCCAGCCGCACAATGGGGCGGTCCGACTGAAGTTTGGAATCGGAGCGCGCAAAGGGCGTTGCACGAGGATGTGACATCAATTTCTGCGCGCGCAGCCGGGCGGGCGCTAAACTTTGCGCCAGCGCTAAGGGTCAACTTAATTTGGGGCGAGGCGCAAACTGCGCTGTGCCCGGGTGCTACACACATAGTGCCCGAAATTCACTTCTCTTAAGGCGCTAACTGCTGGCGCAACCAACTGAATGTCTAGGCCTATGTATCTGAGAAACTTGAGTGAGAAGTTATCCGAGATACAGGAGAGAGTATTTACCTGAGATATGGAGTGAGGATTTACCTGAGATACTGGAGTGAGTATTTATCTGAGATACTGGAGTAAGTATTTATCTGAGATAATGGAGTAACTATTTATCTGAGATACTGGAGTGAGTATTTAACTGAGATACTGGAGTGAGCATTTAACTGAGATACTGGAGTGAGAATTTATCTGAGATACTGGAGTGAGTATTTATCTGAGATACTGGAATGAGTATTTATCTCACACACTGGAGTGAGTATTTATCTGAGATACTGGAGTGAGAGTTTATCTGAGATACTGGAGTGAATATTTATCTGAGACACTGGAGTGAGTATTTTTCTGAGAAACAGTAATGAGTATTTATCTCAGATACTGGAGTGGCTACTTATCTCGGATACTAGAGAGTAATTATCTGAGATACTGGAGCGAGATACTGGAGTGAGTGTTTATCTGAGATACAGGAGTGAGTATTTTACTGAGATAAAGGAGTGAGTATTTATCTCACACACTGGAGTGAGTATTTATCTGAGACACGAGTGAGTATTTATCTCAGATACTGGAGTGAGAATTTATCTGAGATAAAGCAGTGAGTATTTATCTCAGATACTGGAGTGAGTATGTACCTGAGACACTGGAGTGAGTATTTATCTCAGATACTGGAGTGAGTATTTATCTGAGATACTGGAGTGAGGATTTATCTGTGATACTGGAGTGAGTATTTACCTGAGACACTGGAGTGAGTATTTATCTGAGATACTGGAGTGACTATTTATCTGAGATACTGGAGAGATTATTTATCTGTTGAACAGGAGTGACTATTTATCTGAGATAAAGTGAATGAGTGTTTATCTCTGATACTGGAGTGAGCATTTATCTCAGATACTGGAGTGAGTATTTAACTGAGATAATGGAGTGAGTATCTGAGATACTGGAGTGAGTAGTTAGCTGTGATACTGGAGTGAGTATTTATCTGAGATACTGGAGAGAGTATTTATCTGAGAAACTGGAGTGACTATTCATCTGAGATATTGGAGTGAGTATTTATCTGAGAAACTGGAGTGAGAATTTATCTGAGATACTGGAGAGAGTATTTATCTGAGATACTGGAGTGAGTATTTATCTGAGACACTGGTGTGACTATTTATCTGAGATACTGGAGAGATTATTTATCTGTGAAACAGAAGTGACTATTTATCTGAGATAAAGTGAATGAGTGTTTATCTCTGATACTGGAGTGAGCATTTATCTCAGATACTGGAGTGAGTATTTAACTGAGATAATGGAGGGAGTATCTGAGATACTGGAGTGAGTATTTAGCTGTGATACTGGAGTGAGTATTTATCTGAGATACTGGAGAGAGTATTTATCTGAGATACTGGAGTGACTATTCATCTGAGATATTGGAGTGAGAATTTATCTGAGATACTGGAGAGAGTATTTATCTGAGATACTGGAATGAGTATTTATCTGAAACACGAGTGAGTATTTATCTGAGATAGTGGAGTGAGTATTTATCTGAGATACTGGAGTGAGAATTAATCTCTGATACTGGAGGGAGTATTTATCTGAGATACTGGAATGAGTATTTATCTGAGAGACTGGTGAGAGTATTTATCTGAGATGCTGTAGAGATTATTTATCTGTGATACTGGAGTGAGTATTTAGCTGAGATAGTGGAGTGAGTATTTATCTGAGATACTGGATTGAGTATTTATCTTATGTACTGGAGTGATTATTTATCTGACATACAGGAGTAAGTATTTATTTGAGATACTGGAGTGAGTATTTATCTTAGGTACTGGAGTGATTATTTATCTGATATACTGGAGTGAGTATTTATCTGAGACTCTGGAGTGAGCATTTATCTGAGATACTAGAGTGAGTATTTATCTGTGATACTGGAATGAGTAATTAGCTGAGATACTGGAGTGAGTATTCATCTGTGATACTGGTGTGAGTATTTATCTGAGATAATGGAGTGAGTATTTAACTGAAATACTGGAGTGAGTATTTTTCTGAGATACTGGAGTGAATATTTATCTGAGATACTGGAGTGAGAATTTATCTGAGATACGGGAGTGAGTATTTATCTGAGATACTGTTGTGAGTATTTATCTGAGATACTCAACTAAGTATTTATCTGATATACTGGAGTGAGTATTTATCTGAGAATCTGGAGTGAGTATTTAGCAGAGATACTGGAGTGAGTATTTATCTGAGATACTGGAATGAGTATTTATCTGAGAAACTGGTGTGAGTATTTATCTGAGATACTGGAGAGATTATTTATCTGTGATACAGGAGTGTTTATTTATCTGAGACACTGGAGTGAGTATTTATCTGAGAAACCAGAGTGAGTATTTACCTGAGATTCTGGGATGTGTATTTATCTGAGATACAGGAGAGAGTATTTATCTGAGATACTGGAATGAGTGTTTATCTGAGAAGCTTGTGTGAGTATTTATCTAAGATAATGGAGTGAGTATTTATCTGAGATACTGGCTGGATTATTTATCTGAGATACTGGAGTGCGTATTTATCTGAGACACTGGAGTGAGCATTTATCTGAGATACCAGAGTGAGTATGTATCTGTGATACTAGAGTGAATATTTAACTGAGAAACTGGAAAGAGTATTTATCTGAGATACTGGAGTGAGTATCCATCTGTGTTACTGGTGTGAGTATTTAACTGGGGTGCCGTCAGGCGCAGCGCAGCTGCGGGGAGCTGGTGATTGACGGCAGACACTCTGGTGCCAGTGAGCTCTTAAAGGGGAAGGGTGCATGTGTTTTTTTCAAAGGCCGAGTCTGGGGGGGGAAAGAGGAGGAGGAGGAGGAGGTGGAGGATGAAAATACACCGTTCACAACAGCACACTGGACCCTTCCACACAACACATGCAGAGTGCCTTTTATAGTGCAGGAGGAGTGCCCTTTAATTTGCGCTCCCCGGGGCCTGCGTCGGCTGTGTTGCATTCCATTTTACAAACGCTCTGGACGCCAGCCGCACAATGGGGCGGTCCGACTGAAGTTTGGAATCGGGGCGCGCAAAGGGCGTTGCACGAGGATGTGACGTCAATTTCTGTGCGCGCAGCCGGGCGGGCGCTAAACTTTGCGCCGGCGCTAAGGGTCAACTTAATTTGGGGCGAGGCGCAAACTGCGCTGCGCCCGGGAGCTACACGCATCGCGCCCGAAATTCACTTCTCTTAAGGCGCTAACTGCTGGCGCAACCAACTGAATTTCTAGGCCTATGTATCTGAGATACTTGAGTGAGCAATTATCCGAGATACAGGAGAGAGTATTTACCTGAGATATGGAGTGAGGATTTACCTGAGATACTGGAGTGAGTATTTATCTGAGATACTGGAGTAAGTATTTATCTGAGATAATGGAGTAACTATTTATCTGAGATACTGGAATGACAATTTATCTGAGGTACTGAATTGAGTATTTAACTGAGATACTGGAGTGAGTATTTATCTGAGATACTGGAGTGAGTATTTATCTGGAATACTGGATTGAGTATTATTCTGAGATACGGGAGTAAGTATTTATTTGAGATACTGGAGTGAGTATTTATCTTAGGTACTGGAGTGATTATTTATCTGATTTACTGGAGTGAGTATTTATCTGAGACTCTGGAGTGAGTATTTAGCTGAGATACTGGAGTGAGTATTTATCTGTGATACTGGAATGAGTATTTAGCTGAGATACTGGAGTGAGTATTCATCTGTGAAACTGGAGTGAGTATTTATCTGAGATAATGGAGTGAGTATTTATCTGAAATACTGGAGTGAGTATTTATCTGAGATACTGGAGTGAATATTTATCTGAGATACTGGAGTGAGAATTTATCTGAAATACTGGAGTGAGTATTTATCTGAAATACTGGAGTGAGTATTCATCCGAGATAATGGAATGAGAATTTATCTGAGACACTGGTGTGAGTATTTATCTGAGACACTGGAGAGATTATTTATGTGTGATACAGGAGTGTGTATTTATCGGAGATATTGGAGTGAGTATTCATCTGTGATACCGGAGTGATTATTTTTCTGAGACACAGGAGTGAGTATTTATCTGAGAAACCGGAGTGAGTATTTACCTGAGATACTGGAGTGTGTATTTATCTGAGATACAGGAGAGAGTATTTATCTGAGATACTGGAATGAGTGTTTATCTGAGAAGCTTGTGTGAGTATTTATCTGAGATACTGGCTGGATTATTTATCTGAGATACTGGAGTGAGTATTTATCTGAGACACTGGAGTGAGCATTTATCTGAGATACCAGAGTGAGTATTTATCTGAGGCACTGGAGTGAATATTTAACTGATATACAGGAGTGAGTATGTATCTGTCATACTGGAGTGAATATTTCACTGAGAAACTGGAAAGAGTATTTATCTGTGATACTGGAGTGAATATTTACCGGAGGTACTGGAGTGAGTATTTATCTGAGATACTGGAGTGAGTATCCATCTGTGATACTGGAGTGAGTATTTAACTGGGGTGCTGGAGTGAGTATTTACCTGCAAAACTGGAGTGAGTATTTATCTGAGACAGTGGAGTGAGTATTTATCTGAGACAGTGGAGTGAGTATTTAACTGAGAAACTGGAGTGAGTATTTATCTGAGATACTGGTGTCAGTATTTATCTGAGAATCCAGAGTGAGTATTTAGATGAGATACTGGAGTGAGTATTTATCTGAGCTACTGTAGTGGGTATTTATCTGAGATACTGGACAGAGTACTTATCTGAGATACTGGAGTAAGCGTTTATCTGAGATACAGGAGAGAGTATTTATCTGTGATAGGGAGCGAGGATTTACCTGAGATACTGGAGTAAGTGATTATATGAGATACTGGAGTGAGTATTTATCTGAGATACTGGAGTAAGTGTTTAAATGAGATACTGGAGTGTGTATTTATCTGAGATACTGGAGTGAGTATTTACCTGAGATACTGGAGTGAGTATTTATCTGAGCTACTGTAGTGAGTATTTATCTGAGATACTGGAGAGAGTACTTATCTGAGATACTGTAGAGAGTATGTATCTGAGATACTTGAGTGAGCAGTTATCCGAGATACTGGAGTGAGGATTTACCTGAGATACTGGAGTGAGTATTTATCTGAGATACTGGAGTAAGTATTTATCTGAGATAATGGAGTAACTATTTATCTGAGATACTGGAATGAGAATTTATCTGAGATACTGGAGTGAGTATTTATCTGAGATACCGGAGTGAGTATATATCTGAGATACTGGAGAGAGTATTTATCTGTGAAGATGGAGTGAGTATTTATCTGAGCTACAATAGTGAGAATTTACCTGAGATACTGGAGTGAGTATTTATCTGAGATACTGGTGTCAGTATTTACCTGAGAATCCAGAGTGAGTATTTATCTGAGATACTGGAGTGAGTATTTATCTGAGCTACTGTAGTGAGTATTTATCTGAGATACTGCAGAGAGTACTTATCTGAGATACTGTAGAGAGTATGTATCTGAGATACTTGAGTGAGCAGTTATCCGAGATACAGGAGAGAGTATTTACCTGAGATATGGAGTGAGGATTTACCTGAGATACTGGAGTAAGTATTTATCTGAGATAATGGAGTAACTATTTATCTGAGATACTGGAATGAGTATTTATCTGAGATACTGGAGTGAGTATTTAACTGAGATACTGGAGTGAGAATGTATCTGAGATCCTGGAGTGAGTATTTATCTGGAATACTGGAGTGAGTATTTAACTGAGATACTGGAGTGAGTATTTATCTGAGATACTGGAGCGAGTATTTATCTGAGATACTGGTGTGAGTATTTATCTGAGATACTGGAGTGAATATTTATCTGAGACTCTGGAGTGATTATTTATCTGAGAATCCAGAGTGAGTATTTATCTGAGATCCTGGAGTGAGTATTTATCTGAGATACTGGAGTGAGTATTTATCTGAGATACTGGAGTGAGTATTTACCTGAGACACTGGAGTGAGTATATATCTGAGATACTGGAGAGAGTATTTATCTGTGAAACTGGAGTGAGCATTTATCTGAGATATTGGAGTGAGTATCCATCTGTGATACTGGAGTGAGTATCCATCTGTGATGCTGCAGTGAGTATTTACCTGCAATACTGGAGTGAATATTTATCTGGGAAATTGGAGTGAGTATTTATCTGAGAGAGTGGAGTGAGTATTTATCTGAGATACTGGAGAGTAATTTTCTGAGATACTGGAGTGAGTGTTTATCTGAGAAGCTTGAGTGAGTATTTATCAGAGACACTGCAGTCAGTATTTATCTGAGACACTGGAATGAGTATTTATCTGAGAAACTGGAGTGAGTATTTAACTGAGATACTGGAGTGAGAATTTATCTGAGATACTGGAGTGAGTATTTATCTGAGATACTGGAATGAGTATTTATCTCACACACTGGAGTGAGTATTTATCTGAGATACTGGAGTGAGAGTTTATCTGAGATACTGGAGTGAATATTTATCTGAGACACTGGAGTGAGTATTTTTCTGAGAAACAGTAATGAGTATTTATCTCAGATACTGGAGTGGCTACTTATCTCGGATACTAGAGAGTAATTATCTGAGATACTGGAGGGAGAATTTATCTGAGATACTGGAGTGAGGATTTATCTGTGATACTGGAGTGAGTATTTATCTGAGATACTGGAGTGAGTATTTATCTGAGATACTGGTGTGACTATTTATCTGAGATACTGGAGAGATTATTTATCTGTGAAACAGGAGTGACTATTTATCTGAGATAAAGTGAATGAGTGTTTATCTCTGATACTGGAGTGAGCATTTATCTCAGATACTGGAGTGAATATTTAACTGAGATAATGGAGTGAGTATCTGAGATACTGGAGTGAGTAGTTAGCTGTGATACTGGAGTGAGTATTTATCTGAGATACTGGAGAGAGTATTTATCTGAGCTACTGGAGTGAGTATTTATCTGAGATACTGGAATGAGTATTTATCTCACACACTGGAGTGAGTATTTATCTGAGATACTGGAGTGAGAGTTTATCTGAGATACTGGAGTGAATATTTATCTGAGATACTGGAATGAGTATTTATCTCACACACTGGAGTGAGTATTTATCTGAGATACTGGAGTGAGAGTTTATCTGAGATACTGGAGTGAATATTTATCTGAGACACTGGAGTGAGTATTTTTCTGAGAAACAGTAATGAGTATTTATCTCAGATACTGGAGTGGCTACTTATCTCGGATACTAGAGAGTAATTATCTGAGATACTGGAGGGAGAATTTATCTGAGATACTGGAGTGAATATTTATCTGAGATACAGGAGTGAGTATTTTACTGAGATAAAGGAATGAGTATTTATCTCACACACTGGAGTGAGTATTTATCTCACACACTGGAGTGAGTATTTATCTGAGACACGAGTGAGTATTTATCTCAGATACTGGAGTGAGAATTTATCTGAGATAAAGCAGTGAGTATTTATCTCAGATATTGGAGTGAGTATTTATCTGGGATACTGAAGTGAGGATTTATCTGTGATACTGGAGTGAGTATTTACCTGAGACACTGGAGTGAGTATTTATCTGAGACACTGGTGTGACTATTTATCTGAGATACTGGAGAGATTATTTATCTGTGAAACAGGAGTGACTATTTATCTGAGATAAAGTGAATGAGTGTTTATCTCTGATACTGGAGTGAGCATTTATCTCAGATACTGGAGTGAATATTTAACTGAGATAATGGAGTGAGTATCTGAGATACTGGAGTGAGTAGTTAGCTGTGATACTGGAGTGAGTATTTAACTGAGATAATGGAGTGAGTATCTGAGATACTGGAGTGAGTAGTTAGCTGTGATACTGGAGTGAGTATTTAACTGAGATAATGGAGTGAGTATCTGAGATACTGGAGTGAGTATTTAACTGAGATAATGGAGTGAGTATCTGAGATACTGGAGTGAGTAGTTAGCTGTGATACTGGAGTGAGTATTTAACTGAGATAATGGAGTGAGTATCTGAGATACTGGAGTGAGTATTTAACTGAGATAATGGAGTGAGTATCTGAGATACTGGAGTGAGTAGTTAGCTGTGATACTGGAGTGAGTATTTATCTGAGATACTGGAGAGAGTATTTATCTGAGATACTGGAGTGACTATTCATCTGAGATATTGGAGTGAGTATTTATCTGAGAAACTGGAGTGAGAATTTATCTGAGATACTGGAGAGAGTATTTATCTGAGATACTGGAATGAGTATTTATCTGAAACACTGGAGTGAGTATTTATCTGAGATAGTGGAGTGAGTATTAATCTGAGATACTGGAGTGAGAATTAATCTCTGATACTGGAGTGAGTATTTATCTGAGATACTGGAATGAGTATTTATCTGAGAGACTGGTGAGAGTATTTATCTGAGATGCTGTCGAGATTATTTATCTGTGATCCTGGAGTGAGTATTTAGCTGAGATAGTGGAGTGAGTATTTATCTGAGATACTGGATTGAGTATTTATCTTAGGTACTGGAGTGATTATTTATCTGACATACAGGAGTAAGTATTTATTTGAGATACTGGAGTGAGTATTTATCTTAGGTACTTGAGTGATTATTTATCTGATATACTGGAGTGAGTATTTATCTGAGACTCTGGAGTGAGCATTTATCTGAGATACTAGAGTGAGTATTTATCTGTGAAACTGGAATGAGTAATTAGCTGAGATACTGGAGTGAGTATTCATCTGTGATACTGGTGTGAGTATTTATCTGAGATAATGGAGTGAGTATTTAACTGAAATACTGGAGTGAGTATTTTTCTGAGATACTGGAGTGAATATTTATCTGAGATACTGGAGTGAGAATTTATCTGAGATACGGGAGTGAGTATTTATCTGAGATACTGTTGTGAGTATTTATCTGAGATACTCAACTAAGTATTTATCTGAGATACTGGAGTGAATATTTTTCTGAGACTCTGGAGTGAGTATTTAGCAGAGATACTGGAGTGAGTATTTATCTGAGATACTGGAATGAGTATTTATCTGAGAAACTGGTGTGAGTATTTATCTGAGATACTGGAGTGATTATTTATCTGTGATACAGGAGTGTTTATTTATCTGAGACACTGGAGTGAGTATTTATCTGAGAAACCAGAGTGAGTATTTACCTGAGATTCTGGGATGTGTATTTATCTGAGATACAGGAGAGAGTATTTATCTGAGATACTGGAATGAGTGTTTATCTGAGAAGCTTGTGTGAGTATTTATCTGAGATAATGGAGTGAGTATTTATCTGAGATACTGGCTGGATTATTTATCTGAGATACTGGAGTGAGTATTTATCTGAGACACTGGAGTGAGCATTTATCTGAGATACCAGAGTGAGTGCTTATCTGAGGCACTGGAGTGAATATTTAACTGATATACTGGAGTGAGTATGTATCTGTGATACTAGAGTGAATATTTAACTGAGAAACTGGAAAGAGTATTTATCTGAGATACTGGAGTGAGTATCCATCTGTGATACTGGAGTGAGAATTTAACTGGGGTGCTGGAGTGAATATTTACCTGCAATACTGGAGTGAGTATTTATCTGGGAAATTGGAGTGAGTATTTATCTGAGACAGTGGAGTGAGTATTTATCTGAGACAGTGGAGTGAGTATTTATCTGAGACAGTGGAGTGAGTATTTATCTGAGATACTGGAGAGTAATTTTCTGAGATACTGGAGTGAGTGTTTATCTGAGAAGCTTGAGTGAGTATTTATCTGAGACACGAGTGAGTATTTATCTGAGATACTGGAATGAGTATTTATCTGAGATACTGGAGTGAGTATTTAACTGAGAAACTGGAGTGAGTATTTATCTGAGATACAGGTGTCAGTATTTATCTGAGAATCTGGAGTGAGTATTTAGCTGAGATACTGGAGTGAGTATTTATCTGAGCTACTGTAGTGAGTATTTATCTGAGATACTGGAGAGAGTACTTATCTGAGATACTGGAGTAAGCGTTTATCTGAGATACAGGAGAGAGTATTTATCTGAGATAGGGAGTGAGGATTTACCTGAGATACTGGAGTAAGTGTTTATATGAGATACTGCAGAGGGTATTTATCTGAGATACTGGAGTAAGTGTTTATATGAGATACTGGAGTGAGTATTTATCTGAGACACTGGAGTGAGTATTTACCTGAGACACTGGAGTGAGTATTTATCTGAGATACTGTAGTGAGTATTTATCTGAGATACTGGAGAGAGTACTTATCTGAGATACTGTAGAGAGATTGGCCTAGAAATTCAGTGTAGCCAGTTTTGGGGCGCTAACGTTAGCGCCCGCCCGATGTTAGCACCCGCCCCAAAGTTGCGCCCGCTTTGCGGAAATTCAGTCGCTTCACCCTAAGAGGTTGCTGGAGTGTTAAACAGGCGTTGCACGACTATCTTCAGGCGCTAAACCGTCAGGCCGGAGCGCAACTCCCGAGCTCGGGCGCAGCGCAGGTGCGGGGAGCTGGTGATTGACGGCAGACACTCTGGTGCCAGTGAGCTCTTAAAGGGGAAGGGTGCATGTGTTTTTTTCAAAGGCCGAGTCTGGGGGGGGAAAGAGGAGGAGGAGGAGGAGGAGGAGGAGGACGAAAATACACCATTCACAACAGCACACTGGACCCTTCCACACAACACATGCAGAGTGCCTTTTATAGTGCAGGAGGAGTGCCCTTTAATTTGCGCTCCCCGGGGCCTGCGTCGGCTGTGTTGCATTCCATTTTACAAACGCTCTGGATGCCAGCCGCACAATGGGGCGGTCCGACTGAAATTTGGAATCGGGGCGCGCAAAGGGCGTTGCACGAGGATGTGACGTCAATTTCTGCGCGCGCAGCCGGGCGGGCGCTAAACTTTGCGCCGGCGCTAAGGGTCAACTTAATTTGGGGCGAGGCACAAACTGCGCTGCGCCCTGGAGCTACACGCATAGCGCCCGAAATTCACTTCTCTTAAGGCGCTAACTGCTGGCGCAACCAACTGAATTTCTAGGCCTATGTATCTGAGATACTTGAGTGAGCAGTTATCCGAGATACAGGAGAGAGTATTTACCTGAGATATGGAGTGAGGATTTACCTGGGATACTGGAGTGAGTATTTATCTGAGATACTGGAGTGAGTATTTATCTGAGATAATGGAGTAACTATTTATCTGAGATACTGGAATGAGAATTTATCTGAGGTACTGAATTGAGTATTTAACTCAGATACTGGAGTGAGTATTTATCTGAGATACTGGAGTGAGTGTTTATCTGGAATACTGGATTGAGTATTATTCTGAGATACGGGAGTAAGTATTTATTTGAGATACTGGAGTGAGTATTTATCTTAGGTGCTGGAGTGATTATTTATCTGATATACTGGAGTGAGTATTTATCTGAGACTCTGGAGTGAGTATTTAGCTGAGATACTGGAGTGAGTATTTATCTGTGATACTGGAATGAGTATTTATCTGAGATACTGGAGTGAGTATTCACCTGTGAAACTGGAGTGAGTATTTATCTGAGATAATGGAGTGAGTATTTATCTGAAATACTGGAGTGAGTATTTATCTGAGATACTGGAGTGAATATTTATCTGAGATACTGGAGTGAGAATTTATCTGAGATACGGGAGTGAGAATTTATCTGAGATACTGTTGTTAGTATTTATCTGAGATACTCAACTAAGTATTTATCTGAGATACTGGAGTGAGTATTTATCTGAGACTCTGGAGTGAGTATTTAGCTGAGATACTGGAGTGAGTATTTATCTGAGATACTGGAGTGAGTATTTATCTGAGATACTGGAGTAAGTATTTATCTGAGATAATGGAATGAGAATTTATCTGAGACACTGGTGTGAGTATTTATCTGAGATACCGGAGAGATTATTTATGTGTGATACAGGAGTGTGTATTTATCGGAGATATTGGAGTGAGTATTTATCTGAGGTACTGGAGTGAGTATTTATCTGTGATACCAGAGTGATTATTTTTCTGAGAAACCGGAGTGAGTATTTACCTGAGATACTGGAGTGTGTATTTATCTGAGATACAGGAGAGAGTATTTATCTGAGATACTGGAATGAGTGTTTATCTGAGAAGCTTGTGTGAGTATTTATCTGAGATACTGGCTGGATTATTTATCTGAGATACTGGAGTGGGTATTTATCTGAGACACTGGAGTGAGCATTTATCTGAGATACCAGAGTGAGTATTTATCTGAGGCACTGGAGTGAATATTTAACTGATATACAGGAGTGAGTATGTATCTGTCATACTAGAGTGAATATTTCACTGAGAAACTGGAAAGAGTATTTATCTGTGATACTGGAGTGAATATTTACCGGAGGTACTGGAGTGAGTATTTATCTGAGATACTGGAGTGAGTATCCATCTGTGATACTGGAGTGAGTATTTAACTGGGGTGCTGGAGTGAGTATTTACCTGCAATACTGGAGTGAGTATTTATCTGAGACAGTGGAGTGAGTATTTATCTGAGACAGTGGAGTGAGTATTTAACTGAGAAACTGGAGTGAGTATTTATCTGAGATACTGGTGTCAGTATTTATCTGAGAATCCGGAGTGAGTATTTAGATGAGATACTGGAGTGAGTATTTATCTGAGCTACTGTAGTGGGTATTTATCTGAGATACTGGACAGAGTACTTATCTGAGATACTGGAGTAAGCGTTTATCTGAGATACAGGAGAGAGTATTTATCTGCGATAGGGAGCGAGGATTTACCTGAGATACTGGAGTAAGTGATTATATGAGATACTGGAGTGAGTATTTATCTGAGATACTGGAGTAAGTGTTTAAATGAGATACTGGAGTGTGTATTTATCTGAGATACTGGAGTGAGTATTTACCTGAGATACTGGAGTGAGTATTTATCTGAGCTACTGTAGTGAGTATTTATCTGAGATACTGGAGAGAGTACTTATCTGAGATACTGTAGAGAGTATGTATCTGAGATACTTGAGTGAGCAGTTATCCGAGATACAGGAGAGAGTATTTACCTGAGATATGGAGTGAGGATTTACCTGAGATACTGGAGTGAGTATTTATCTGAGATACTGGAGTAAGTATTTATCTGAGATAATGGAGTAACTATTTATCTGAGATACTGGAATGAGAATTTATCTGAGATACTGGAGTGAGTATTTATCTGAGATACCGGAGTGAGTATATATCTGAGATACTGGAGAGAGTATTTATCTGTGAAGATGGAGTGAGTATTTATCTGAGCTACTATAGTGAGAATTTACCTGAGATACTGGAGTGAGTATTTATCTGAGATACTGGTGTCAGTATTTACCTGAGAATCCGGAGTGAGTATTTATCTGAGATACTGGAGTGAGTATTTATCTGAGCTACTGGAGTGAGTATTTATCTGAGATACTGCAGAGAGTACTTATCTGAGATACTGTAGAGAGTATGTATCTGAGATACTTGAGTGAGCAGTTATCCGAGATACAGGAGAGAGTATTTACCTGAGATATGGAGTGAGGATTTACCTGAGATACTGGAGTAAGTATTTATCTGAGATAATGGAGTAACTATTTATCTGAGATACTGGAATGAGTATTTATCTGAGATACTGGAATGAGTATTTAACTGAGATACTGGAGTGAGAATTTATCTGAGATACTGGAGTGAGTATTTATCTGGAATACTGGAGTGAGTATTTAACTGAGATACTGGAGTGAGTATTTATCTGAGATACTGGAGTGAGTATTTATCTGAGATACTGGTGTGAGTGTTTATCTGAGATACTGGAGTGAATATTTATCTGAGACTCTGGAGTGATTATTTATCTGAGAATCCAGAGTGAGTATTTATCTGAGATCCTGGAGTGAGTTTATATCTGAGATACTGGAGTGAGTGTTTCTCTGTGATACTGGAGTGAGTATTTATCTGAGATACTGGAGTGAGTATTTATCTGAGATACTGGAGTGAGTATTTATCTGAGACACTGGAGTGAGTATATATCTGAGATACTGGAGAGAGTATTTATCTGTGAAACTGGAGTGAGCATTTATCTGAGATATTGGAGTGAGTATCCATCTGTGATACTGGAGTGAGTATCCATCTGTGATACTGCAGTGAGTATTTAACTGGGGTGCTGGAGTGAGTATTTACCTGCAATACTGGAGTGAATATTTATCTGGGAAATTGGAGTGAGTATTTATCTGAGAGAGTGGAGTGAGTATTTATCTGTGACAGTGGAGTGAGTATTTATCTGAGATACTGGAGTGAGTATTTATCTGAGATACTGGAGTAAGTGTTTATATGAGATACTGGAGTGAGTATTTATCTGAGACACTGGAGTGAGTATTTACCTGAGATACTGGAGTGATTATTTATCTGAGCTACTGTAGTGAGTATTTATCTGAGATACTGGAGAGAGTACTTATCTGAGATACTGTAGAGAGTATGGCCTAGAAATTGGGTTTTGGCGCAGCAACGGCTTTAGCGCCGGAAGTTAGTGCCGGAGCTAAGTCGCGCTGGTCGGGCCAAAAATTCACTACTTCTGCGCCCAAACGGCTGCCGGCGCTGCTGAAAGCTGTTAGCGCCTGAAAACTGGCGCTATGCGCTGAATTTCGGCGCTATTCCGGCGCTGCGGCGCCCGCTGCGGTGCGGCAGGTTCGGGAAGTGCAGGCCTCCTCCTTCCCTTAAGGAGTCATAGAGTCATAGAGTCATAGAGTTTTACAGCACAGAAAGAGGCCCTTCGGCCCATCGTGTCTGCGCCGCCCATCCATCCCTGTCCAGTCTAATCCCATTTTCCAGCATTTGGTCCATAGCCTTGTATGCAATGGCATTTCAAGTGCTCATCCAAATGCTTCTTGAATGTTGTGAGGGTTCCTGCCTCTACCACCCTTTCAGGCAGTGAGTTCCAGCTTCCAACCACCCTCTGGGTGAAAAAGTTCCTCCTCAAATCCCCCCTAAATCTCCTGCCCCTTACCCTGAATCTGTGCCCCCTTGTTATTGACCCCCCTACTAAGGGGAAAAGTTCCTCTTTATCTACCCTATCTATGCCCCTCATCATTTTGTACACCTCAATCAGGTCCCCCCTCAGCCTCCTTTGCTCCAAGGAAAACAACCCCAGCCTGTAGAGTCTCTCTTCATAGCTAAGGCGCTCCATCCCAGGTAACATCCTGGTGAATCTTCTCTGCACCCTCTCCAGAGCAATCACATCCTTCCTATAGTGAGGCGACCAGAACTGCACACAGTACTCCAGCTGTGGCCTCACCAGCGTTTTGTACAGCTCCATCATAACCTCCCTACTCTTATATTCTATGCCTCTGCTAATGAAGGCAAGTATCCCATATGCCTTTTTAACCACCTTATCTACCTGCTCCGCTGCCTTCAGGGATCTATGTACATGTACACCAAGGTCCCTCTGACCCTCTGTACTTCCTAGGGCCCTACCACCCATTGTGTATTCCCTTGCCTTATTTGACCGTCCAAAATGCATCACCTCGCATTTTTCCGGGTTAAATTCCATTTGCCACTTTTCCGCCCATCTGACCAACCCGTTAATATCGTCCTGTAGCCTGAGACTTTCCTCCTCGCAATTTACCACCCCACCAATTTTCGTGTCATCCGCGAACTTACTGATCATACCCTTTACATTCTCATCCAAATCGTTAATGTAGATCACAAACAGCAAGGGACCCAGCACCGATCCCTGAGGTACCCCACTGGACACAGGCTTCCAGTCACAAAAGCAACCTTCGACCATCACCCTCTGCCTCCTGCCACTCAGCCAGTTTAGGATCCAACGCGCCAAGGCCCCCTGGATCCCATGGGCTCTTACCTTCTTGACCAGTCTCCTATGCGGGACTTTGTCAAAAGCTTTACTGAAGTCCATGTAAACCACATCCACAGCATTTCCCTCATCTACACAGCTAGTCACCCCCTCGAAAAATTCAATCAGATTGGTCAGACATGATTTACCCTTGACAAAGCCATGCTGACTATCCCCGATTAATCCTTGCCTCTCCAAGTGGAGACTAATTCTGTCCCTCAGAATTTTTTCCAATAATTTCCCTACCACAGATGTTAGGCTCACTGGCCTGTAATTCCCTGGTTTATCCCTGCTACCCTTCTTGAATAATGGTACTACGTTAGCTGTTCTCCAGTCCTCTGGTACATCCCCTGTGGCCAGAGAGGTTCTGAAAATTTGTGTCAGAGCCCCCGCAATCTCCTCCCTTGCCTCACACAACAGCCTGGGATACATCTTGTCCGGGCCTGGGGATTTATCCACTTTTTGGCCTGCTAAAACCGCTAGTACCTCCTCCCTCTCGATGCTAATATGTTCAAGTATGTCACAGTCCCCTTGCCCGATTTCTATGCCTACATCATCTTTCTCCACAGTGAACACGGAGGCAAAAAATTCATTTAAAACCCCACCTACTTCTTCTGGCTCTACACACAGCTTGCCACTTTGGTCCCTAATGGGCCCTACCCTTTCCCTGGTTATCCTCTTGCCCTTAATATACTTATAAAACATCTTAGGATTTTCCTTTATCTTGCTCGCCAGTGTTATTTCATGGCCCCTCCTCGCCCTCCTAATTTCCTTTTTAAGTATGCCCCTGCACCTCTTATACTCCTCTAGGGCTTCCACCGTCTTTTGTCTTTTGTAACTGCCAAAAGCCCCCCTTTTTTTCCTAATGCATTTTTGTATGTCCTTTGTCATCCAAGGTTCCCTTTGCTTGTTGGTCCCACCCTTGACCCTTACAGGAACATGTTGGTGTTGTACTCTCTCTATTTCCCTTCTGAAAGCCTCCCACTGTTTTGATGTGGATTTTCCTATAAGTAGCTGCTCCCAGTCCACTTTGGCCAGATCCTGTCTTATCTTATTAAAATCTGCCTTCCCCCAATTTAGAACCCTTATTTCCGGGCCGTCTTTGTCTTTTTCCATGACCACCTTAAATCTCACCGAATTGTGGTCACTGTCGCCAAAATGCTCTCCTACTGATACTTCCACCACTTGCCCGGCTACATTCCCCAGAATTAGGTCCAGCACCGCTCCCTCTCTTGTAGGACCTTCTACATGTTGGCTCAAAAAGCTTTCCTGAATGCACTTTAAGAATTTTTCACCCTCCAAGCCTTTCACACTCTGACTATCCCAATTTATATTGGGGAAGTTGAAATCCCCCACTATTATTACCCTATTATTTTCGCACTTCTCTGAGATTTGCCTGCATATCTGTTCCTCTATCTCCCCCTGGCTGTTTGGGGGCCTATAGTACACTCCCAGCAAGGTGCTTGCCCCCTTTTTGTTTTTAAGTTCTACCCATATGGCCTCATTAGAGGAACCCGCTAATATATCATCCCTCCTTACAGCAGTAATAGACTCCTTAATTAATATTGCAACACCCCCTCCCCTTTTACCCCCCCCTCTGTCTCGCCTGAAGATTCTATACCCCGGAATATTCAGCTGCCAGTCCTGACCCTCCCTCAACCATGTCTCCGTGATAGCCACAATATCGTACTCCCATGTGTTCATCAACAACTTCAGTTCATCCACCTTATTTGCAAGACTCCTTGCATTAAAATAAATGCATTCCAGCCCTGCCATATTCCCTTTTGCCTTCACATCTTTGCTCTGCCTTCCCTGCTGACTTGTTTTTTCCTCCTTATTTGGCTGTACATCACCCCCTACTATAGCTCCACTCTGTATCCCATCCCCCTGCCGAATTAGTTTAAACCCCCCCCAGCAGTGCTAGCAAACCTCCCCGCAAGGATATTGGTTCCCCTCTGGTTCAGGTGTAAACCGTCCGACTTGTACAAGTCCCACCTGTCCCAGAAGCAGACCCAGTGATCCAGGAAACTAAAGCCCTCCCTCCTGCACCATCCCTTTAGCCACGCATTCATCTGTTCTATCCTCCTATTCCTATACTCACTAGCACGTGGCACCGGGAGTAATCCAGAGATTACAACCTTTGAGGTCCTGCTCCTTAATCTTGCCCCTAGCTCCCTAAATTCTTGCTGCAGGACCTCATCCCTCTTTTTACCTATGTCGTTGGTACCAATGTGGACCACGACCTCTGGCTGTTCACCCTCCCCCTCCAGAATGCCCTGCAGCCGCTCAGTGACATCCTTGACCCTGGCACCAGGGAGGCAACAAACCATCCTGGATTCACGTCTACGGCCACAGAAACGCCTATCCGTTCCCCTTACTATAGAATCCCCTACCACTATTGCTCTCCCACTCTTTTCCCTCCCCTCCTGGGCAGCAGGAGCGCCCCCAGTGCCAGGAAGCTGGCTGCTGCTGCCTACCCCTGGTGGGTCATCCCCCCCAACAGTATCCAAAATGGTATACCTGTTTGAGAGGGGAATGGCCACAGGGGTTTTCTGCATTACCTGCCTACTTCTATTGCTCCGCCTGATGGTCACCCCTTTCCTTTCTTCCTGTGTAGCCCTTCCCTGCGGTGTGACCAACTCACTAAACGTGCTATCCACCAACTTCTCAGCCTCGTGAAAGCTCCACAACCCATCCACCCGCAGCTCCAGCTCCTCAACGCGGTCTGTTAAAAGCTGCAGATGGATGCATTTCCTGCACACGTAGTCATCAGGGGCAGTGCCCCTGAATTCCCACATAGAGCAGGCGGAGCACATCACGGGGCTGGGCTCTCCTGGCATGACTTACCCCTTATTTAATTTAGATTAATTTACTATCACCAATTAAGGATATCTCTAAGGCGCTTGTGTAGTCTACCAACAGTACCTGCTACACCAGAAAAGACCCTAGTAACTATAAACTACAGAGTTAAAGTTTAAAAAAGAGAAATACTCACCAACCAATCACTTACCTGCTCCCTGGTGACGTCACACTCTAATTACTTTTTACCTCTCTCCCCGCTGTTGATTTGGTATGCCTCGGTGCTCGCGGGCTTTTAAGCCGGGCTCACCAACTCCTCTCCTCTGCTGCTCCTCCCCCGAGTGCTCTGGTCTCGGGCCTCGGTGCTCGCGGGCTTTTAAGCCGGGCTCACCAACTCCTCTCCTCTGCTGCTCCTCCCCCGAGTGCTCTGGTCTCGGGCCTCGGTGCTCGCGGGCTTTTAAGCCGGGCTCACCAACTCCTCTCCTCTGCTGCTCCTCCCCCGAGTGCTCTGGTCTCGGGCCTCGGTGCTTGCGGGCTTTTAAGCCGGGCTCACCAACTCCTCTCCTCTGCTGCTCCTCCCCCGGGTGCTCTGGTCTCGGGCCTCGGTGCTCGCGGGCTTTTAAGCCGGGCTCACCAACTCCTCTCCTCTGCTGCTCCTCCCCCGAGTGCTCTGGTCTCGGGCCTCAGTGCTCGCGGGCTTTTAAGCCGGGCTCACCAGGACCTGCCTGCACCCGGCCGCGGCCCACGATAATCTTATTAAAAATGAGCCCGGCACCTCGGACAAGTGCCGGGCTTGCTTCTGTTCCGGGGGGGGTGTGGGGGGAAGTCCGGGGAGGGAGCTGCGGCCAGGCGGGCGGCGGGAAAGTGGCCGGCCGCCGCGGGGCCTTTAATGCGCCGGCGCAAACTTGTGCAAGGCACCTCTGCCAGAACGTTGCTTGCGGCTGCCACGGGCGAGGCGGCCGCAAGTCAATTTCCCAGTTCGGGTGGGTTACCATGGCAACCGGGACGCTGCGCACACCGATGACGTCATCGGTGCCGGCGCAGTGCCACCGGTCTACCGCGGCGGAAGGGCCCCAGGCAATTTAGGCGCCGGCGCCAATTGCAGCGCTAGGCCCTCTAGCGCCGCAAAATCGGTGCTAAGGGCACTGAATTTCTAGGCCTATGTATCTGAGATACTTGATTGAGCAGTTATCCGAGATACAGGAGAGAGTATTTACCGGAGATATGGAGTGAGGATTTACCTGAGATACTGGAGTGAGTATTTATCTGAGATACTGGAGTAAGTATTTATCTGAGATAATGGAGTAACTACTTATCTGAGATACTGGAATGAGCATTTATCTGAGATACTGGAGTGAGTATTTAACTGAGATACTGGAGTGAGTATTTATGTGAGATACTGGAGTGAGTATTTATCTGGAATACTGGAGTGAGTATTTAATTGAGACACTGGAGTGAGTATATATCTGAGATACTGGAGAGAGTATTTATCTGTGAAACTGGAGTGAGTATTTATCTGAGATACTGGAGTGAGTGTTTATCTGTGATACTGGAGTGAGCATTTATCTGAGATACTGGAGTGAGTATCCATCTGTGATACTGGAGTGAGTATTTACCTGAGATAATGGAATGAGTGTAATGATCAATAACATGTCATTCTATAGTGGACACTAGGGCCTAGAAATTCACTAGGCTTAGCGCCGCTTTTGAGGCGCTAGAGGGACTAGCGCCAGAGTTATGGCCAGTTCAAAAATTCCCTGGGGCCCTAAAGCGGCGTTGCACCGGTAGCGCTGCGCCGGCACCGATGACGTCATCGGTGTGCGCAGCGTCCCGGTTGCCATGCCGACGGGCCCCAGCGCCGAAATTCAGTTGCGGCCGCCTCGCCCGTGGCAGCCGCAACTAAGACTCTGGCAACAGAGTCCAACATGTGTTTGCGCCGGCGCATTAAAGGCCCCGCGGCGGCCGAACGCTTTCCCGCCGGCCGCCTGCCCGCAGCTCCCTCCCCGGACTTCTCCCCCCCCCCCCCCCCGGAACAGATGCAAGCCCGGCACTTGTCCAAGGTGCCGGGCTCATTTTTGAAGAGATTTGCGTGGGCCGCGGCCGGGTGCAGGCAGCTCTTCCTTAACGGAAGGAGGAGGCCTGCACTTCCCGAGCCTGCCGCACCGCAGCGGGCGCCGCAGCGCCGGAATAGCGCCGCAATGCGGCGCGTTGCGCCAGTTTTCAGGCGCTAAAACACTTCAGTAGCGCCGGCAGCCGTTTGGGCGCGGCGCTACTGAATTTTTGGCGCGCGCAAAGGGACTTAGCGCCGGCGCTAACTTCCGGCGCTAAAGCCCTGGCGCAGCGCAAACTCAATTTCTAGGCCTAGGTGTAGCCGTAGAGCTGTGTAGAGCTGTATATAAGACTACACTACCCAGCTGTATATATTTTAAGGCTACATTACCCATGAGGCACTAGGCTACCCACAAGGCAACAGTCAAGATGGCAGCCTGCACACAGGAGCACAAATGCTGCATCTCTACAGATACTGTACCTAGAGAACGTGTACTGAATAAATGACTACCTAGAAGCTAGTTGTGTTCATAATAAGAATGTCTATTTATTAATGAACATAAGATGGTACCAGGATGGTAGATCTGCTGAAAATTGTGAAAAGCGACATGGAGAATTTGAAACCACCAGGAGGTTTGAATCTCGAGGGAAATGTCGACTACAATTGGCGAATTTTTAAACAACAATTCGAACTCTACATTGCTGCCATCAGATTCGGTACGAAGCCAGACGCAAGAAAAATAGCATTGCTGCTTACGGTTGCAGGCCCACAGGCGATAGAGGTATTTAATACATTTGTATTTAATCCAGCGGAGAACAGAGAAAAATTAGAAGACTTGCTAAAAAAAATTTGATGCACATTGCTCTCCCAAAAAGAATGAGACCTATGAAAGATACATCTTCTGTTCTCGGACACAGCAACAAAATGAGACTTTTGATAGCTTTATAACTGATCTGAAACTGAAAGCACAGACATGTAATTTCTCTGAGCTCAAAGCATCCATGATTCGTGACCAGATTGTGTTTGGTATTCATGATAAAAAAGTCATGGAACGTCTGTTGAGAGAAACCGAACTAAATTTGGAAAATGCGGTGAAAATATGCCAAGCCAGCGAGCTAGCTCGAAAGCACGCGAAGACTTTCAGTGAAATCAATAATGATGCGATTGTAATGAGTGATAATGCTGCTGTCGGTGCTGTGTCTTATAAGGGGAAGAAACATGGGCAGAACAGAAATGAAAAGCAATCGGAGGATGAAATTTTTAATTGTAAACGCTGTGGTTACAAACACCAGTTAAGGCAATGCCCAGCATTTGGAAAAATGTGCACAAAGTGTAATGGAAAGAATCACTTTGCCAAACAATGCTTTTCAAAAGTACAAACTAAGAAAGGGCAACGAGTTAATGTAATTGAGGACATTGATTTAAGTGAGACATTTTTTGTAGGAATGGTGTCATGTGACAATATCAAAAAGGATACAGAAAATGTGCAGCCCTCAGAAATGGACAATGCTGAACATAAAGTTAATGCAGTAAAAGAGGACAAATGGATGATCCCACTGCAGGTAAATGGAGCATTAGTTACCTTGAAACTAGACACTGGGGCAAAAGCAAACTTAATCAGTCTGAGTGACATTAACAATATGAAAGAAAAGCCCAAAATACAGAAAAAGTCAGTACTACTGAAGGACTATAATGGACAGAAAATAGATAGCTTAGGTGTATGCAGACTTAAAGTGACAGTCAAAGACAAAGTGCATCATCTCATGTTTTCTGTTGTGGCTGAAAGGCTTGATTCACTACTGGGTGACAAAGCTTGTGAGGACTTAGAACTGGTCAAAAGAGTCTACCGTATAAACTGTGACATAAGCAGACCAGATGACTCGATGGATTCTGTAGTAAATAATTTCCAGGATGTGTTCAAAGGATTTGGAGTTCTACCATTCACTTACAAGATCCAGCTAAAGCAGAATGCTCAGCCAGTGGCACATGCTCCACGAAGAGTTCCAGCACCCCTGCATGACCGGCTCAAGAATGAACTGGACAGAATGACCACACTAGGAGTCATCAGGAAAGTCGAAGAGCCAACAGACTGGGTTAACTCCATGGTATGTGTAAAGAAAAAGAACAATGATCTAAGAATATGCATGGATCCAAAGGACTTAAATGCAAACATAAAACATGAACACTACCAGATTCCCAAGCGAGAAGAAATCACCAGTGAAATGTCAGGTGCCAGATACTTTACAAAGCTCGATGCCTCACAAGGATTTTGGCAACTAAAACTGGATGAAGAGAGCACCAAATACTGTACCTTCAACACACCATTTGGCAGGTATTGTTTCCTCAGAATGCCTTTCGGGATAATATCTGCATCTGAAATCTTTCATAGAGTGATGGAACACATAATTGAAGGTCTGGAAGGAGTTCGGGTCTATGTTGATGGCATCATCATCTGGGGCTCCACACTGAAAGAACACAATGAGAGACTGACTAAAGTGCTACAGAGCATACGCCGGAATGGACTGAAGCTCAACAAAGCCAAGTGTCAGTTTGGCATCCAGGAAGTCACTTTCCTAGGAGATAATCTATCTGGTAAAGGAATAGAGCCAGATATGGAAAAAGTAAACGCCATACTCAAAATGCCCCGACCCACTGACAAAAAAGGAGTGCTACGCATCATGGGGATGATAAACTTCATTGGAAAGTTCATTCCTAACTTGTCAGCCAAGACAGCCTGTCTGCAAGACCTGCTACATAAAACAAATTAGTTTGCATGGACAGAAAGACATGAACAAGAGTGGATAAACCTCAAAACAGTGCTGACGACCACACCTGTACTCACCTTCTTTGACACAACAAAAAGAATCAAAGTGTCAACAGATGCATCAAAAGATGGCCTAGGTGCGGTCTTGCTACAAGCAGAGGGTGAAGATTGGAAGCCTGTTACCTATGCCTCCAGGTCTATGACTGATACTGAGTGTCTATACGCCCAGATAGAAAAGGAATGTCTAGGCTTGGTAGTTGGACTAGAAAAGTTTCATGGCTACATATATGGACTTCCTGTTGTGTCTGTGTGTTGATAGAGACACTGAAGACAGGAGTTGGTTTCATAGGTGTTTACTAAACAAAGTCTGGAGGGGAACTAACGGATACAACACAATAAACAAGCTTATATAGCCTGAGTGGCCATTACCAGCATTACAGTACACATGGGGCTGTTAAAGGCACATACACTACAATTCCTCCCCTTTTAGCTAACCAGTACATAATATTTTAAGTAATTATTAATTACATGTTACAAGAAAAATAATATACACATTGCTGCAGTTAATTAATTATAAGTCAGTCTCTCTGGAGGCTTCCTGACTCGTTCTGGATAATGCCTCAGTGGTGTAGTAGTTTCTGGTGGTGTAGTAGGTTCTTTTGGCAAGGCTGATTCGGCTTGAATGCCAGTGTCGGGTTCATCGGGTTCCAGTATCACCGGATCGGAGGTAGATATGGGTATCTCTACTTCATCGTTAGGCGTATAGAGTTGTGGTGTAGGTTGTCCCTTTTCGGATGACTCTATGATTTGGTCAGCATGGTGCCTTATTATGCTTTCTCCGCTGTCCACGGTATACATCAGCGGTCCGAGTCGTGTGCAGATAGTTCCAGGCTGCCATTTCTCGGTACGGTAGTCCCGGGCCAAAACTTGTTGACCTATCTGGAAGGTTCTAGTTGGCCTTTCATTCATGCCTTGAAATTGCCGGTTCTCCATGTCCCTTCTGATGTTGGGCTTGATCAAATCCAGCCGGCATCTTAGGCTTCTATTGAAGAACATCATGGCGGGAGTTTGGTTTGTAACCATATGTGTTGCATTCCTGTATGCGAACAAGAAGTTATCCACCTTGTGCTGAAGTTTTATGTCTTCATTTCCCATGGCCTTTATGGCCTTCTTGAAGGTCTGGACAAACCTTTCAGCCAATCCATTGGTGGCGGGATGGTATGGGGCGGACGTGTAGTGCTTAACCCCATTGTTTTTTAAGAACTTCCTGAATTCTTCGGACACAAATTGCGGTCCATTATCAGAACAGATCTGTTCCGGCAGCCCATTCCTGGCAAATATGGTCCTTAATACTGTGATGGTTTTTTCCATGGTGGTGGAGGACATCTTTATTACCTCCGGCCACTTGGAGTGTGCATCAACCGCGATTAAGAACATTGAGTCCATAAATGGACCAGCAAAGTCGATGTGTACCCTTTGCCAGGGAGATGAGGGCCACTCCCATGGATGTAGAGGGGCTTGGGGTGGAGCGTTTTGGACCTTCTGGCATCCTAGGCAGCTCTTGGTCATTTCTTCGATGTCTCCATTGATACCTGGCCACCATACAAACTCCACCCAGATGCCCCTCGTGAAGCTCCTTTAGCACTTTATCCTGGAGTTTGGGTGGAATCACCACTCTGGATCCACACATCAAGGTTCCTCGGCATACTGACAGCTGTTCTCTTCTTTGCGAGAATGCTGGCAACAGTGGTTCGCCATGTGCTGGCCATCCCTTCACCATTAAGTCATAGACTCGTGAGAGAGTCGGGTCATTTCTCGTTTCCTTTTCAATGGCAGAATTTGTTACTGGTAGACATTCCACTATGGTTGAGTGGAACATCTCCACTGGGTCTGCTGTAGGTGCCTCTTCTACCATTGGCAACGGTAGGCGCAATAAACCATCAGCATTCCCATGCTGTTTTGATCCTTTGTATTCTATGTTGTATTGGTGTGCCCCTAGAAATAGGGACCACCTCTGTAGCCTTAGCGCTGTCATGATGGGAACACCCTTATTAGGGTTGAATATGGAGATGAGGGGTTGATGGTCAGTCAACAAGGTAAATTTTTGTCCGTGTAGGTAATGGTTGAATTTCTTCGCTCCCCATACCAGGCTGAGTGCTTCCCTGTTGATTTGGGCTCAGCTGAGTTCAATGAGCGTGACGCAAAAGCTATCGGCCGTTCCGAGCCATCAGGGAATTTATGCGATAATACTGCTCCTATGCCGTAAGGGGGTGCATCGCACGCCAGACTGATTGGCAGTGATGGGTTGTAATGAGCCAAAACTTCTTTGGACGTGATTAAGTCTTTGCATTTATGAAAGGCACGTTTACAATCTTCGCTCCATTTCCAAATTACTCCTGTTTGTAGCAGTTCATTAAGAGGGTGTAGAAGAGTTGATAAGTTCGGTAAAAATTTATGATAGTAATTTATTAATCCCAGGAACGACCTTAATTGTGAAACATTTTCAGGTGCTGGGGCTTTTATGACCGCTTCAATTTTTTCAGGTGACTTATGCAACCCTTATTAATTATGTGGCCACAATATGATATTTGATTTTGGAAAAATTCGCACTTGGGGCGATTTGCTCGTAGGCCCCGTTCTCTCAGCCTAGTGAGCACCTGCTCCAAATTGGCAAGGTGCTCGTTGTCGTTTTCTTCTGTTACAAGGATGTCGTCTAGGTAGCATTGAGTCCCCGGAATCCATTGGAGGACTTGCTCCACAGCTCTTTGCCAGATAGCTGGAGCGGATGCTACTCCGAAAACCAGTCGATTGTACTGGTACAGACCTTTGTGTGTATTTATCGTGAGATTTTTTAGAGGCCTCTTCAACCTCCATCTGTAGATATGCCTGTGCCAAGTCAATTTTGGTGAAACGTTTCCCTCCGGATAGTGAGGCGAACATATCTTCTACCTCGGAAGAGGATACTGTACCGTGTGAAGGAGCGGGTTTACCGTCACCTTGAAGTCTCTACAGATGCGAATTTTTCTCTGTTCTTCAGATTTATCATTATTCAAAGTTTTCTTCATGACCGGGACGATGGGTGTTGCCCACTCGCTCCAATCTATTTTTGGATAATACACCTGCCTTTTCCAAATTCTCCAGCTCTGCCTCGACTGCTGGACGAATTGCGTATGGCACCGGTCTTGCCTTAAAAAACTTGGGAATTGCCGTATCTTCCACTTTTATTGAGGCGGTGATGCCTTTCAAGGTTCCTAGTTTCTCTTGAAACACTTCCTTGGCGTTGGCCAAGATGCCTTTTAATCGTTCAGGTATGACGTCATCATTTTTTTCCTTACTGGTCACCGTCAGTGCCTGAATGGAATGCCAGTCTAAACGTATTTTCCTGATCCATTCACGTCCCAACAGCGGTGGACCACCATCTTGTAGAACGTATAAAAACAACTTCTGTATTTCTTTGCTGTTGTATACAACAGGCACCCTTATTTTTCCTTTGGGGTATACTTTCTGCCCCGTATATGTTTTCAAGATAATGGATGTGTCTTTTAAAGGTATATGCGGAAATAGCCGCTCGTAATCCCGTCGATTTATGACGGTCAGAGCTGATCCTGTATCTAGCTCCATTTTATCTGGGGACCCTGCTATTGTGAGGGTAACCCAAATGGTCTGGTAATCTTCTTTGGCAATTACATTATGTAATTTGAGAGAGCTTAGTCTCTTGTTTCCGGAGTCGCTATCGCTCTTCTGGTCTTCAGAGCTAATGTCCGTCATCATTTGTACCTTTCTGTGCTTTTCCTTATTGATTTTTTTTCTTTTAGTGGATTTTTTTTTCCAGATCGGCATACACGTGTAATGTGTCCCATCTTTCCGCATTGCCTGCATGCTTTGTCTTTGAACCAGCAGTCCCTCTGGTCATGGGTGGATCTGCCGCAGCGATAACATCTCTCGAAACCCCGTGTCATTTCATGGGTGCCGACGTCCTGTGGCTTTTGCTGTATCTCTGCAGCTCCTCTTGCTGCTGCTTCGTATGATACAGCCACACTGAAAGTCTTGTCCAGTGTCAAATCTTTCTCAGAAAGTAGCCTTTTTTGTGTTCCTTCGCTTAGGAGACCGCAGACGAATTTGTCTCGTAGAGAATCTGCCAGTCCTGCCTCGAATTGGCAGTGTAGGGTATCAACAATCTCCTTAAAATTCTTGTCCATCGGTTCGGCTGGAGTGATTAAGTTTCGTAACAGCTTGTATGTCTTTGCGCCCATTAGATTTAGAAGTACTGAAGCTTTTTTTCATCTATTCCATTTGCGGTGCAATATATCTCCACTCTTTCCACATATGTGGTCCAATCCTCTATCTTGTTATCAAAAGTATCAATATTGCCAGACTTAGGCATCTTAGAAAAGATATGGCGCTTCCCGCGCTTTTCTTTCTTTTCTGCAGAAAAGATATGGCGCTTCCCGCACTTTCCCGCCGCTGCTGCCGATGACAACGCTGTTTCCCGCGGTTTCCGTTCTTTTTTTATTTATTTCTTTACAGTTGGAGACTCGTTCCCGCCGGACTTTCTCTCTAGGTCTGAACGCCGACCTGCTTGCAGCGCCGGCCGTCTCCCGAGTACTCCCGCCCCGCCTGTTGCTGCTTGCCTCCGCTTTCGCTGCTTGGCCCAGCTGTAGAGCCAGCCGCTGGAGCCCCAGCCTGACGCCCAGGAAGGATTAGCGCAGTACCTGCCACCAGCTTGGCCAGCTGGTGAAACCACAGCTTCTTTCACTTTCTTGATTCTTCTGGACGCCAGAGGAATCGATGTCCTTGAGGTGCTGTCGAATTGCAGGTAAGTCCGTTTCCACTTCATCGCCACTGTTGTGTCTGTGTATTGATAAAGACACTGAACACAGGAGTTGGTTTCACAGGTGTTTACTAAACAAAGTCTGGAGGGGAACTAACGGATACAACTCAATGGCCTAGAAATTCAGTATAGCCACTTTTGGGGCGATAAAGTCGGGCGGCCGCTAAAGTTTGCGCCCGCCGGAAAGTGGAGGCCACTTCGCCGATATTCAGTAGCTTTGGCCAAGGAGTTTGCTCGAGCGCTAAAACTGGCGTTGCACGGCTATCTTTAGGCGCTAAGCCGGCGGTGCAGACTGATACCGCCGAGGCCGGGCGCAGCGCAGGTGCGGTCATGTTTTGATTGACAGCAGACACCCTGGCGCCGGCCAGCTCTTAAAGGGGGAAGGGTCGACTTGGTCTGCTGCCACGCCCTGGGTACTGCAGCCCTCCAGCTAGGCCTAAACACTGCTGCTGGAGAGAAATAGCGCCAGGAAGGATGCAGAGGGCCCGTGAGCGAGCGCAGCACTTCTCTGCCCATGATTTAAAGGTGCTGGTTAGGGCTTTGGAGAAGAGAAGCCATATCTTGTTCCCGGACAGTGGCAAGAAGCCTCCCAAAAGGGTGTACAGGAGAGCCTGGAGGGAAATCGCCCAGAGAGTCACAGCCAACAGCGATGTCCCCAGGACTGGTGTCCAATGCCGGAAAAAGTTTAACGACCTCACTCGGATTGTCAGGGTGAGTACCCTTTCCAGTGTCCTCCTCATCCTTGCATGTGCACCTCACATTATGGGCAAAGGGACCTCAAAGGCCTAATGGCCAGCCCTCATCCAGCAGCTATGGCACTGGCATGAACACCAATTGCACTTTCTGCACTTTACACACTGGCCAAGCTATTCGACCATGGGAGGCAGTGCACACAACAACAGGGCACCACACTGGCCAAGCTATTCGACCATGGGAGGCAGTGCACACAACAACAGGGCACCACACTGTACTTAGAGGCCGTCCTTTCTCTTGCAGGCCAAGCTGGCCCAGAATCTGAAGAGCCGGGCTGTCACCGGGGGAGGCCGTGCCCAGTTCCAGCAGCTCAGTGACCTGGAGGAGCGCGTGGGTCGAGTCATGGGTGCCCGGGTGAATGGCCCCATTGCAATTGGAGATGCCGACCCTGTGCTGGGCCCCAATGGTAAGGACATGACCATTTCGACCTCTCTCGTTCCCCTTGCGCTTCAGATCTACATCCTTTGCCACTGTCCGACCAATGCGCAGAATGCCACCACTGATGCCTCCCTCGCTGACGCCCTGTCCTCACTCTAAAGCTACTCTTGTGCCTTCCTGCTTTCAGCTGGTGAGGAGGAGGTCCCTGAAGCTGCGAGTGTCAGTCCCTCGGAAGAGGAGGACGAGGAGGAGCAAGAGGAAGGCGGCACATCGGGGGAACCCTCATCCACGCCAGGGGATGGCAATGGAGGGGACACGTCTTCCCTGGAGGAGAGCCAGGGGGAAGTGTTGCAGGGGGGTGTAGCTCCTGTGCCCAGTGGCGTCCAGCCACGCGGGAAGGGTCGGGCAGCTCGGCTGCCTTCTCCCCAGAGGGGGGAAGTGTTGCAGGGGAGTGTAGCTCCTGTGCCCAGTGGCGTCCAGCCATGCGGGAAGGGTCGGGCAGCTCGGCTGCCTTCTCCCCAGAGGGGGGAGGTGTTGCAGGGGAGTGTAGCTCCTGTGCCCAGTGGCGTCCAGCCACGCGGGAAGGGTCGGGCAGCTCGGCTGCCTTCTCCCCAGAGGGGGGAAGTGTTGCAGGGGAGTGTAGTTGCTGGGCCCAGTGGCGTGCAGCCACGCGGGAAGGGTCGGGCAGCTCGGCAGCCTTCTCCCCAGAGGGAGAGTCCGGCCTCCAGTCCAGAGACGGTCCTCGCCCAGGAGGTGCGCCTCCTTGATCAAATGTCCGCGGACTCGGATCGTCGGCACACCGAGTTCATGGGGGTTGTGGCACGGTTGCCTGAGGCCATTGAGTCCCTGGCTCATAGTGTGTCCGATTTCAGGGCCTCACAGGCCAGGGGTTTCGAACAACTCGTGGCAGCACAGGCCAGGGGTCTCGAACAATTCGGGGCATCACAGGACGCGAGTCGGGCCGAATTCAGGGCATCACAGGACGCGAGTCGGGCCGAATTCAGGGCAGCACAGGCAGCGAGTGGACAGTTGATCAGTGGTGCCGTGCAGTCACTGGCTGGTCTGATGCGGGCACAGACCAGGGCAGTACGGGCACTCACTGCTGCCACACTCGCTGTGTCACGCAGGCATCGCCAGGGCACCCGCCGCGCTGCTGCAGCACAGCGGTCTGGCCTTCACCAGATTGCTGCGCTTGCTGCAGTGCCAGCCCGGCCGAGTGCCAGTGTCTCTGGCGACCAGCAAGCGCCTGGCATCAGCCAGCTTGCCCCCATTGCTGCAGCCGCCACTGCCACTCCCCCAGCAAAGCTGCGACGAGCTGCTGGAGAGACTGATGCTGCCCAGTCACAGCTGCAGCAGTCAGCAGCCGGCCCCTCGAGGGCCGGAACTCGTCTAGGCCGACCCCCAAGGGCATCTGCCGTCACGCAATGTGCCCCTCAGGAGCCTTCCCCCAGCCTTGCAACACCCACAGGGCCCAGGTTGAGGCGGAGCAGCAGGCCGGCCAGGGGCCGGAAAAGGCTGGACAAGGACTCGCCCTCTCGGCACACAAAGTAGAGTGTGTTGGCAAATGTTTTTTTATATGGGGGTGCTTGTGCTGTCTATGGCGGGGGTTCTTTTGGTAAGGCCGAGGATGAAGGCCATTTGGATGGACAAGTTTTGTTATTCCTCCCCAGGTTGTGGGAGTGAGATATGTTTTTGCCTGTTTTTTGGGGGTGTTGTCTGTTTTTGGGTTTCATGTGGGAAGGGCCCTGAGTTTGTTCAATAAAGCTTTTTCTTTATTCAGCTTGTCCATGTGTGATGTTTCAAGTGGTTGTTGCGTTAACCGGCTGAGGGCTTGCGGAGCGGCTGCATTCATGTGCCTTCATTGCCACAAGTCATTCGCTGACAGGGGGCCTAGAAGTGTCGTTCAATAAGCCGCCGACGGACGGCCCTTGGACCTTGTGGCTCCCTCCTGGGCTGGTACTCCTCCTCCTCCTCATGGTCCTCCTGCTCGTCCTCCTGAGGTGGTGGTCCAACGTGAGGTGGCAGTTCCTGAGTCCTGCGGATAGCCAGGTTGTGCAGCATGCAGCAAACGACGACGAACTGGGAGACTCTATCCGGCGAATACTGCAGAGATCCGCCGGAGCGATCCAGGCAGCGGAACCGTTGCTTGAGGGTGCCAATCATTTGCTCTATGATGTTCCTTGTGGCTTGATGGCTTTCGTTGTATGCCTCCTCAGCAGGTGTCCTGGGCGCGCGGAGCGGGGGCATGAGCCATGTACACAAAGGATAGCCTTTCTCCCCGATAAGCCATCCTCTTGGGGGAGGCTGTGCCTGGAACATGTCAGCCACAGTAGTCTGGCGCAGGATAAATGCATCGTGGCTGCTGCCTGGAAAGCGGGCATTGACAGCTAGGATGCGCTGCCTGTGGTCACACACCAGCTGTACATTGAGGGAATGGTAGCCCTTCCGGTTGCGGTAATCCTCGGCATTGTCGATAGGTGCCCGCAAAGCCACATGCGTGCAGTCAATGGCGCCCTGCACCATGGGGAAGTCGGCGATCCTCGCAAATCCGACTGCACGCTGCTCCTGCCTCTCTAGGGTCATGGGGAAGGAGATGAATTGGTGTCTCCTTGTGAAAAGGGCATCGGTGACCTGCCGGATGCAGCGATGCACGGCGAACTGGGAGATGTTAGCTATGTCCCCAGCAGCGGCTTGGAAGGAGCCGCTTGCATAAAAGTTCAGAGCCACCGTGACCTTCACTTCCACCGACAGAGACGTCCTGCACATCAGCTGTGGACGCAGATCTCTGTGAAGCAGCTGGCAGATCTCTGCAACCACCTCCCTTCTGAAGCGCAGCCTCTTAACACACTGCGTGGCAGTCATGGTGAGATAGGACACCTGCTGGCGGTATTCCCTGAGTGGGTAAGGCCTACGTTGCCGACGCCTGATGGCCCCTCTGCGTCTAGGCATGGCTGCCCCTCTCACACAGCGTCTGCGAGCCCTTCGCACATAATGCTGGAACTGAGGGTTGGAACCCCATGCAGCCCCCATAATATACTTGCAAACAGTGAAATCACAATGAGTCAAATTTCCAAGCTCTGGCCAGAAGCCAAAAATACCTCTCCTATGTTGGCCCAAATCAGTAAGGTCTCTTCCTTGGTCTCTGTCCAGAAATCCGTTGCATTAAAGTCATTGCAGCAAAATGGCTGGCCTTTATAGTTCAGTCTAAGTGCCCTTTAATTAGCGCTCCCCGAGGCCCGCAGGGCCTCTGCTGCGTTCCACTTCACAGTTCTTAACAGCGCCACGCCCACATTGGGCCGGCACCACTGAAGTGCCGGTTTGGGGCGCACAAACGGCGTTGCATGACGAAATGACGTCATAAGTTGCGCGCGCAGCTGAGCACGCGCAAACACTTTGCGCCGGCGCTAAATGTCTACTGAAGTTGGGCGTAGGCGCAGATCGTTCTGCGCCCAGCCGCTAAGTGCCTAGCGCTCGAGATCTACTCCTCTTATGGCGCTAACGGCTGGCGAACGCAACTGAATTTCTAGGCCCATGTGTTTTTTTCAAAGGCCGAGTCTGGGGGGGAAAAGAGGAGGAGGAGGAGGAGGACGAAAATACACCGTTCACAACAACACACTGGACCCTTCCACACAACACATGCAGAGTGCCTTTTATAGTGCAGGAGGAGTGCCCTTTAATTTGCGCTCCCCGGGGCCCGCATCGGCTGTGTTGCGTTCCATTTTACAAACGCTCTGGACGCCAGCCGCACAATGGGGCGGTCCGACTGAAGTTTGGAATCGGGGCGCGCAAAGGGCGTTGCACGAGGTTGTGATGTCATTTTCTGCGCGCGCAGCCGGGCGGGTGCTAAACTTTGCGCCGGCACTAAGGGTCAACTTAATTTGGGGCGAGGCGCAAACTGCGCTGCGCCCGGGCGCTACACGCATAGCGCCCGACATTCACTTCTCTTAAGGCGCTAACTGCTGGCGCAACCAACTGAATTTCTAGGCCTTAATCTTTGAGTACAATGTAAAGCTTTGAAAATGAGTTGACTGTTTTGAAAATGTTTATGTTTATAGAGCACTAACAAAAGTGTTACTGATATCTTTATTGTTTTCTTGAAAGTTGAATGATATTGATTTTGTTAAACCTCAAAGAAAGGGGGATGTAATGATCAATAACGTCATTCTATAGTGGACACTAGGTGGAGCCGTAGAGCTGTGTAATGCTGTATATAAGACTACACTACCCAGCTGTATATATGTTAAGACTACATTACCCATGAGGCACTAGGCTACCCACAAGGCAACAGTTAAGATGGCAGCCTTCACACAAGAGCACACATGCTGCATCTCTACAGATACTGTACCTAGAGAACGTGTACTGAATAAATGACTAGAAGCTAGCTGTGTTCGTAATAAGAATGTCTAGTTATTAATTAACATAAGAGTGAGTATTTATCTGAGATACTGGAGTGAGTATCTATCTGTGATACTGGGTGAGAATTTATCTCAGATACTGGAGTGAGTATTTATCTGAGATACTGGAGTGAGTATTTACCTGAGATACTGGAGTGAGTATTTATCTGAGACACTGAAGTGAGAATTTATCTGAGACAGTGTAGTGAGTATGTATCTGAGATACTGGAGAGAGTATTTTTCTGATATACTGGAGTGATTGTTTATCTGAGAAGCTTGTGTGAGTATTTATCTGAGATAATGGAGTGAGTATTTATCTGAGAAACTGTAGTGAGTATTTAACAGAGACACTGGAGTGAGTATTTACCTGAGATACTGGAGTGCGTCCTCAACTCAGATACTGGAGTGAGTATTTTTGTGAGATACTGGAGTGAGTATTTATCTGAGCTATTGGATTGAGTATTTATCTGAGATACAGGAGTGAGTATTTATCTGGGATACTGGAGTGAGTATTTATCTGAGAAACTGGAGTGAATATTTATCTGAGAAACTGGAGTGAGTATTTAACTGAGAAACTGGAGTGAGTATTTATCTGAGATACTGGAGTGAGTATTTCTCTGAGCTACTGTAGTGGGTATATATCTGAGATACTGGAGAGACTATTATCTGAGATACTGTAGAGAGTATGTATCTGAGATACTTGAGTGAACAGTTATCCGCGATACAGGAGAAAGTATTTATCTGAGATACTGGAGTGAGGATTTACCTGAGATACTGGAGTGCATACTTAACTCAGATACTGTAGTGAGTATTTATCTGAGACACTGTAGTGAGTATTTAACTGAGATACTGGTGTGAGTATTTATCTAAGATACTCAAGTAAGTATTTATCTGAGATTCTGGAGTGATTATTTATCTGAGAATCCAGAGTGGGTATTTATCTGAGATACTGGAGTGAGTATATATCTGAGATACTGGAGTGAGTGTTTCTATGTGATACTGGAGTGAGTATTTATCTGAGATACTGGAGTGAGTATTCATCTGAGATACTGGAGTGAGTATTTATCTGAGACACTGGCGTGAGTATTTACCTGAGATAATGGAGTGAGTATTTATCTGAGACACTGGAGTGGGTATCTATCTGAGATACTGGAGTGAGTATTCATCTGAGATACTGGAGTGAGTATTTATCTGAGACACTGGAGTGAGTATTTACCTGAGATAATGGAGTGAGTATTTATCTCAGATACTGGAGTGAGTATTTATCTGAGATACTGGAGTGAGTTTTTACCAGAGATACTGGAGTGAGTATTTATCTGAGACACTGAAGTGAGAATTTATCTGAGAGAGTGGAGTGAGTATTTATCTGAGATACTGGAGAGAGTATTTTTCTGATATACTGAAGTGATTATTTATCTGAGATACTGGATTGAGTATTTATCTGAGGCACTGGAGTGTGTATTTATCTGAGATACCAGAGTGAGTATTAATCTGAGGCACTGGAGTGAATATTTAACTGAGATCCTGGAGTGAGTATTTATCTGTGAGACTAGAGTGAATATTTAACTGAGAAACTGGAGAGAGTATTTATCTGAGATACTGGTGTGAGTATTTATCTGAGATACTGGAGTGCATACTTAACGCAGATGCTGGAGTGAGTCTTTTTCTGAGAAACTTGGAGTGAGTATTTATCTGAGAAACTGTAGTGAGTATTTATCTGAGATACTGGAACGAGTATTTATCTGAGGTACTGGAGTGAGTATGTATGTGAGATACTTGAGTGAGCAGTTATCCGAGATACAGGAGAGAGTATTTACCTGAGATAGGGAGTGAGGATTTACCAGAGATACTGGAGTGAGTAATTACCTCAGATACTGGAGTGAGTATTTACCTGAGACACTGGAGTGAGTATTTAACTGAGATACTGGAGTGAGTATCTATCTGTGATACTGGGTGAGTATTTATCTCAGATACTGGAGTGAGTATTTATCTGAGCTCCTGGAGTGAGTATTTACCTGAGATACTGGTGTGAATATTTATCTGAGACACTGAAGTGAGTATTTTTCTGATATACTGGAGTGATTGTTTATCTGAGATACTGGAGTGAGTATTTACCTGAGATACAGGAGTGAGTATTTATCTGAGATACTGGATTGAGTATTTATCTGAAATACTGGAGTGACTATATTTAGCTGAGGTATTGGAGTGAGTATTTAACTGAGATACTGGAGTGAGTATTTATCTGAGGTACTGGAGTGAGTATCCATCTGTGATACTGGAGTGAGTATGTATGTGAGATACTTGAGTGAGCAGTTATCCGAGATACAGGAGAGAGTACTTACCTGAGATAGGGAGTGAGGATTTACCAGAGATACTGGAGTGAGTATTTATCTGAGGTACTGGAGTGAGTATCCATCTGTGATACTGGAGTGAGTATGTATGTGAGATACTTGAGTGAGCAGTTATCCGAGATACAGGAGAGAGTATTTACCTGAGATAGGGAGTGAGGATTTACCAGAGATACTGGAGTGAGTATTTATCTGAGGTACTGGAGTGAGTATCCATCTGTGATACTGGAGTGAGTATGTATGTGAGATACTGGAGTGAGTATTTATCTGAGACACTGGAGTGAGTATTTATCTGAGATAGCAGATTGAGTATTTATCTGAGGCACTGGAGTGAATATTTAACTGAGATAAAGGAGTGAGTATTTACCTGAGATACTGGAGAGAGTGTTTATCTGTGATACTGGAGTGAGTATTTATCTGAGATACTGGAGTGAGTATTTAACTGTGATACTGGAGTGAGTGGTTATCTGTGATACTGGAGTGAGTATTTATCTGAGATACTGGAATGAGCATTTTTCTGAGATACTGGAGTGAGTATCCATCTGTGATACTGGAGTGAGTATTTACCTGAGATAATGGAGTGAGTATTTATCAGACACACTGGAGTGAGAATTTATCTGAGACAGTGGAGTGAGTATTTATCTGAGATACTGGAGTGAGTATTTATCTGAGATACTGGAGTGAGTATTTTTCTGAGATACTGGAGTGAGTGTTTATCTGAGAAGCTTGTGTGAGTATTTATCTGAGATAATGGAGAGATGAGATAGTCCAGCTGATGAGATGGTGCATTGACAACAACCTTGCCCTGAACGTTGGCAAGACTAAGGAGCTCATCGTAGACTTCAGAAGCCACCGAGGGAACCATTGCCCCATCAGCATAGACGGGATATCAGTGGAAGTCGTCAGTTGCTTCCGATTCCTGGGACTGCAGATCTCTGATGACCTGGCCTGGAACCATAATACTGAGGCTATGCTGAAGAAGGCACACCAGCGCCTCTACCCTCTATGGTGCCTGAGGAAATGCGGCATAAGCACACAGTGGCTTGTGAACATTTACCGCAACACCATAGAGAGTGTCTTGACGAGTGGTGTCAATGTGTGGTATGGTAACACCACTGCTCAGAACAAGAAAGCCATCCAGAGAGTTGTGAATATGGCAGAAAAGGTCATCGGGTGTGCACTTCCGTCCATCGAGGAGATCTTCCAGACCAGGTGCCGGAACAAGGCCCACTCCATCACCAAGGACCCCAATCACCCTGGGCACAAACTGTTCTCCCTCCTGCGGTCTGGACATCGGTATCGCAGCATCCGAACCAGGACCAGCAGGTTTAAGAATAGTTTCTATACACAGGCAATGCGCCTACTGAACTGCTAACCGCACTGCCCCACATATTATAGTTATATGTTTATGTAAATATATATATTATACTTATATTACCATATATTTATCATATTACATTACGATGATTTCCAGTGGTATTTGAGGCTTTTTTGCACTATTCATCATATCCTGCAACTTGGACTGTTATTGCTATACTTTCTGCTTATATGCTTATTGTTTTTATTTATACTTGTTTTTATTTTTAGCTTTTATATTTATATGCTTGTATTGTGGGAGTGAATGGGGAGTAAGCATTCCATTGTACTAGTTGCATATGGCAATAAAATGATCTTGAATCTTGAAAATGATCTTGAATCTTGAATCTTGAGTGAGTATTTATCTGAGATACTGGTTGGATTATGTATCTGAGATACTGGAGTGAGTATTAATCTGAGACAGTGGAGTGAGTATTTACCTGAGATACTGGAGTGAGTATTTAACTGAGATACTGGAGTGAGTTTTTATCTGAGATACTGGAGTGAGTATTTATCTGAGATACTGGAGTGAGTATTTATCTGAGATACTGGAGTGAGAGTTTCTCTGCGATACTGCAGTGAGTACTTATCTGAGATACTGGAGTGAGTATTTATTTGAGATACTGGCGTGAGTATTTACTTGAGAGACTGGAATGAGTATTTATCTGAGAAACTGGAGTGAGTATTTAACTGAGATAATGGAGTGAGTGTTTATCTGTGATAATGGAGTGAGAATTTATCTAAGATACTGGAGTGAGTATCCATCTGTGATACTGGAATGAGTATTTACCTGAGAAACTGGAGTGAGTATTTATCTGAGACAGTGGAGTGAGTATATATCTGAGATATGGGAGAGAGAATTTTCTGAGATACTGGAGTGAGTATTTATCTGAGATTCTTGAGTGAGTATTTATCTGAGACACTGGAGTGAGTATTTATCTGAGATACTGGTTGGATAATTTATCTCAGATACTGGAGTGAGTATTTATCTGAGACACGAGTGAGTATTTATCTGAGATACCAGAATGAGTATTAATCCGAGGCACTGGAGTGAATATTTAACTGAGATACTGATGTGAGTATTTACCTGAGAAACTGTAGTGAGTATTTAACTGAGTAACTGGAGTGAATATTCAACTGAGATGCAGGTGTGAGTATTTATCTGAGACACTGTAGTGAGTATTTAACTGAGGTACTGGAGTGAGTATTTATCTGAGATACTGGAGTGAGTATTTATCTGAGATACTGGGGTGAGTATTAATCTGAGACACTGGAGTCAGTATTTACCTGAGTTACTGGAGTGAGAATTTATCTGAGACACTGGAGTCAGTATTTATCTGAGAATCCGGAGTGAGTATTTACCTGAGATACTGGAGTGAGTATTTATCTGAGCTATTGTAGTGAGTATTTATCTGAGATACTGGAGAGAGTATTTATCTGAGCTACTGAATTAAGTATTTATCTGAAATACAGGAGTGAGTATTTATCTGGGATACTAGAGTGAGTATTTACCTGAGATACTGGAGTGAGTATTTATCTGAAATACTGGAGTGAGTATTTATCTGAGAGACTGGAGTGAGTATTTAACTGAGAAACTGGAGTGAGTATTTACCAGAGATACTGGAGTGAGTATTTACCAGAGATACTGGAGTGAGTATTTACCAGAGAAACTGGAGTGAGTATTTATCTGAGATACCAGAGTGAGTATTTATCTGAGATACCAGTGTGAATATTAATCTGAGATACTGGAGTGGGTATCCATCTGTGATACTGGAGTGAGTATTTATCTGAGCTACTATAGTGAGTATTTATCTGAGATACTGGAGTGAGTATGTATCTGAGATACTTGAGTGAGCAGTTATCTGAGATACAACAGAGAGTATTTATCTGAGATAGAGAGTGAGGATTTACCTGAGATACTGGAGAGAGTATTTATCTGAGATACTGGAGTAAGTATTTATCTGAGATACTGGAGTGAGTATTTATCTGAGATACTGGGTGAGTATTTGCCTGAGATACTGGAGTGAGTATCCATCTGTGATACTGGAGTGAGTATTTGCCTGAGATAATGGAGTGAGTATTTATCTGAGATACTGGAGTGAGTATTTATCTGAGATACTGGAGTGCATACTTAACTCAGATACTGGAGTGAGTATTTATCTGAGATACTGGATTGAGTATTTAACTGAGATACTGGAGTGAGTATTTATCTGAGATACTGGTGTCAGTATTTATCTGAGAATCCGGAGTGAGTATTTATCTGAGATACTGGAGTGAGTATTTATCTGAGTTACTATAGTGAGTATTTATCTGAGATACTGGAGAGAGTGCTTATCTGAGATACTGGAGTGAGTATTTATCTGAGATACTGGTGTCAGTATTTATCTGAGAATCCGGAGTGAGTATTTATCTGAGATACTGGAGTGAGTATTTATCTGAGTTACTATAGTGAGTATTTATCTGAGATACTGGAGAGAGTGCTTATCTCAGATACTGTAGAGAGTATGTATCTGAGATACTTGAGTGAGCAGTTATCCGAGACACAGGAGAGAGTATTTATCTGAGATACAGAGTGAGGATTTACCTGAGATACTGGAGTGAGTATTTATCTGAGATACTGGAGTGAGTAGCCATCTGTGATACTGGAGTGAGTATTTACCTGAGCTGATGGAGTGAGTATTTATCTGAGATACTGGAGTGAGTGTTTATCTGTGATACTGGAGTGAGTATTTATCTGAGATACTGGAGTGAGTATTTATCTGAGATACTGGAGTGAGTATTTATCTGAGATACTGGAGTGCATACTTAACTCAGATACTGGAGTGAGTATTTATCTGAGATACTGGATTGAGTATTTAACTGAGATACTGGAGTGAGTATTTATCTGAGATACTGGTGTCAGTATTTATGTGAGAATCCGGAGTGAGTATTTATCTGAGATACTGGAGAGAGTGCTTATCTGAGATACTGTAGAGAGTATGTATCTGAGATACTTGAGTGAGCAGTTATCCGAGATACAGGAGAGAGTATTTATCTGAGATACGGAGTGAGGATTTACCTGAGCTGATGGAGTGAGTATTTATCTGAAATACTGGAGTGAGAATTTATCTGAGATACTGGAGTGAGTGTTTATCTGTGAAACTGGAGTGAGTATCCAACTGTGATACTGGAATGAGTATTTACCTGAGAAAATGGAGTGAGTATTTAACTGAGATACTGGAGTGAGTATTTATTTGAGATACTGGAGTGAGTATTTACCTGAGAGACTGGAATGAGTATTTATCTGAGATACTGGAGTGAGTATTTAACAGAGATACCGGAGTGAGTATTTATCTGTGATGTTGGAGTGAGTATTTATCTGAGATACTGGAGTGAGTATCCATCTGTGATACTGGAATGAGTATTTACCTGAGAAACTGGAGTGAGCAGTTATCCGAGGTACTGGAGAGAGTATTTATCTGAGATATTGGTGTGAGTATTTATCTGAGAATCCAGAGTGAGTATTTAGCTGAGCTACTGGAGTGAGTATCGATCTGTGATACTGGAGTGAGTATATATCTGAGAGACTGGAGTGAGTATTTAACTGAGATACTGGAGTGAGTATTCACCTGAGATACTGGAGTGAGTATTTACCTGAGATACTGGAGTGAGTATTTACCTGAGATACTGGAGTGAGTATTTATCTGAGATACTGGAGAGAGTATTTATCTCTGATAATGGAGTGAGTATTTATCTGAGATACTGGAGTGAGAATTAATCTGAGGCACTGGAGTGGATATTTAACTGAGATACTGGAGTGAGTATTTAGCTGAGATACTGGAGTGAGTATTTATCTGAGATACTGGATTGAGTATTTTACTGAGATACTGGAGTGAGTATTTATCTGAGATACTGGAGTTTGTATTTATCTGAGACACTGGAGTGAGTATTTAGCTGAGATACTGGTGTGACTATTCATCTAAGATACTGGAGTGAGTATTTATCTGAGATACTGGAGTGAGTATTAAACTGAGATACTGGAGTGAGTGTTTATCTGTGACACTGGAGTGAGTATTTATCTGAGATACTGGAGTGAGTATTTATCTGAGACACTGGAGTGAGTATTTATCTCATATACCGAAGTGAGTGTTTATCTGAGGCACTGGAGTGAATATTTAACTTATATACTGGAATGAGTTTTTACCTGAGATACTGGAGTGAGTATTTATCGGAGATAATGGACTGAGTATTTATCTGAGAAACTGGAGTGAGTATTTATCTGGGAAAATGGAGTGAGTATTTATCTGAGATACCGGAGTGAGTACATATCTGAGATACTGGAGTGAGGATTTACCTGAGATACTGGAGTGAGTATTTATCTGAGAGACTGGAGTGAGTATTTAACTGAGATACTGGAGTGAGTATTTATCTGAGAGACTGGAGTGAGTGTTTATCTGAGATACTGGAGTGAGGCCTAGAAATTCAGTTGGGCGCACCAGCCGTTAGCGCCTTAGGAGGAGTAGATTTCGAGCGCTAGGTGCTTAGCGCCCGGGCGCAACGCGATCTGCGCCTCGCCCCAACATCTGTACACATTTAGCGCTGGCACAAAGTCTTAGCGCGCGCCCTGTTGCGCGCGCATATCATGACGTCATTTCGTCGTGCAACGCCCTTTGTGCGCCCCGAACCGGAACTTCACTCGCGCCGGCACATTGTGCGCCGGGCGGCCCTAACGACTGTGAAGTGGAACGGTACGCAGCCGATGCGGGCCGCGGGGAGCACAAATTAAAGGGTCCTCCTGTACTAGAAATGGTACGGCTGGCTGGGGGTGGGGGGGGAGGAGGAGGAGGAGGAGGAGGACTTCTTTGCGCCGGCCGCAAACTTTATCGCCCCACAAGTGGCTATACTGAATTTCTAGGCCATGGCCTTTTTGAACGTTTGTACAAATCTCTCGGCCAACCCAATTGTAACCAGACGATATGGGGCAGATGCATAGGCCTAGAAATTCATTACGGCACTGCCAGCTTTGCGTCCAGTTACCGTCTAAAGAGGGCTTCTGCGCCAAAAATGAGTTTGCGCTGATATTCAGCGCAGCGGTATTGGCAGCAGTAGCCATTAGCGCTGCGCCGCCACCGATGACGTCATCGGTGTGCGCAATGCCCCGGCACTGGCCTGATCCCCATATTTAGTAGCGGCCACAAACAGCGACCAGAAAATGGGGCCGTGCTGCAGCCTTAGTAGGGCACTTTAAAGGGGAAGGTGCGGCCGGCCGCTTTTTTGGCGGCTGCCTGGCCACACCTCCTCCACCCCCCCCCCCCGCGGCATTGCCGGCTGCTTTCCGCAAACCCGGCACTTCTCCGTGGTGCCGGGCTCATTTGCCGGCGCTCTCCAGCGGCGATCTCCCCGTTGCAGGCAGCTCCCCCTTAAGAGAAGGAGGCCTGCAGTACCGCAGCCTGCCGCTCCGCAGCGGCTGACGCAGCAGCGCCAAGAGCGCTGAAATTCAGTGTCAGCGCCCCAAGCGGAGGCGGGCACACCCTGGTATAGCGCCCGGTTCCGAATTGGGGCGCAAACACTGAGGCCTAGAAATTCACTATGGCCCCGCCAGCTGGCTAGCGCCCAAAAGTTAGTGCTGGGCGGGAAGCCTATAGCGATCGTCAGATATTCATTGTTAACGCCCCAATTCGGAAGCGGGCGCTATACCAGGGTGTGCCCGCCTCCGCTTGGTGCGCTGACACTGAATATCAGCGCTCTTGGCGCCGCTGCGCCAGGCGCTGCGCAGCGGCAGGCTGCGGTACTGCAGGCCTCCTCCTTCTCTTAAGGGGGAGCTGCCTGCAACGGGGAGATCGCCGCTGGATAGTGCCGGTAAATGAGCCCGGCACCACGGAGAAGTGCCGAGCTCACGGAAAGCAGCCGGCAATGCCGTGGGGGTGGGGGTGGAGGAGGCCGGGGAAGGAGGTGCGAGCAGGCGGCCGCCGCAAAAGTGGCCGGCCGTACCTTCCGCTTTAAAGTGCCCCACTAAGGCAGCAGGACGGCCCCGTTTTCTGGTCGCTGTTTGCGGCCGCTTCGGAGGAGGCGGCCGCAACTAAATATGGGGATCGGCGCGGTTTCGGGGCGGAACCGGGGCACTGCGCACACCGATGACGTCATTGGTGCCGGCGCAGTGCTAACGGCTACCGCCGCCAATACCGCTGCGCTGAATATCTGCGCAAACTCATTTTTGGCGCAAAATCACCCTTTAGGCGTTAACTGGGCGCAAAGCTGGCAGCGCCTTAATGAATTTCTAGGCCTGAATATCTGACGTTCGCTAATGGCTACCCGCCCAGCGCTAACTTTTGGGCGCGAGCGAGCTGGCCACCCCAAAGTGAATTTCTAGGCCATAGTGTTTCACCCCATTCTTTTTCATGAATTTCTGGATTCTTCTGGCATGAACTGTGGTCCGTTGTCTGAACATATTTGCTCCGGCAATCCATTCCTTGCAAATATGGTTCTTAGAACTGCAATCGTCTTCTCAGAGGTAGTGGTCGACATCTTAATCACTTCTGGCCATTTAGAATGTACGTCTACTGCTATCAAAAACATGTAATCTGTGGTATCTTGAGCTGGCCGTAGATGGAGATGGACACCGGTTAACTCCGTAACATGGTTTAATCAACCCTTGCACATAAAAGCTTCTGCCATGAGGCAGCAAAAACAAAGAGTAGAACCGTACAGATCAGACTTAACTCAGGAGAGCAATTGCCACAGCACCACCTGGTGGATCAGGTTACTCATAACCTCCCAGGTTACTACACTCCTCCCCCCTTAAGATTGCCGTATCCAATTCTTAAACAATAACCCTTACTAGGTGCTACGTTTTAATTAACCAGTATGCTCTAACCATGGTTAACCCCTGACTAATTTAACAGGTTTGTATAAGTCTTTCTGGTTGCTTGCAAATCCTTTGTGAACGTCTTAATTCCACTTGTGGTGGATTCTCAGATTCATTCGCACTTGAGATTGGAGTAGTCTCTGATGTTGGTTTTACTCTGTCCCGCTGTGGCCTGGCAGTACCAGTGTCCACTGGCACCTTATAAGCCGTGCTGGGTCCTGGAACAGCCTCCTCTACTGCCCTTTGTTCCATCTGAGGCAGTTCCCCCTGCTACCAGCTGAAAAGCTGATCCACATGTCGACAAACCCCTCGACCATCCCCTAGTAACACGGAGTACGACACAGGTCCTGTAATGTCCTGGATTAGTCCTGGTATCTATTTAGGTCCATAACCAAAGTTCCGGGTGTACACAGAGTCCCCTATGGCGAAATGGCGAGCTTTAGTATGTTTGTCATGGTACGCTTTTTGGTTTGTTTGTTTTGTCTCAACCTTGCTTTTGAGATCTGGGTGTATCAGGTCTAACGTGCACCGCAACTTTCTCCCCATCATCAACTCAGCCGGAGAAAGCCCCGTGGTAGCTTGGGGTGTTATACGATAACTAAACAAGGCTCTATTGAGCTTGGTCTCCAGGGTGTCACCTGAGCTCTTCCTCATGAGCTCCTTAAAAGTCTGCATGGCTCGCTCGGCTAACCCATTTGAGGCTGGGTGATATGGAGCCGAGGTGACATGTGTGATTCCATTCCTTACCATGAATTATTTGCTCCCTTCACTAACAAAACACTGTGCATTGTCGGATACAATCATTTCTGGAATACCATGCGTGCTGAAGCTGTTCCTGAGACAATTCAGTGTGGCATCAGTCGTTGCAGAGCTCACTGGATAAACGTCAATCCATTTTGAGTGAGCGTCAACCAGCACCAAAAACATTTTGCCCATAAAAGGTCCCGCATAGTCTATGTGAATTCTCCTCCAGGGTTTGCTGGGCCACTCCCAGGGATGGAGTGGTGCCCCGGCAGGTGCTTTCCTCTGTTCCTGACATATAGTGCATGACTTTACCTTTGACTCAATTTCAGTATCCAAGTTAGGCCACCACAGGTAGCTCCTAGCCAGTCCTTTCATTCTAGTCATTCCTGGGTGCGATTGATGCAACTGTTCCATCAAAGTAGAGCGTCCCCGCTCTGGGACTATGATGCATGCTCCCCATAGCACACATCCATCTTGGACACTGAGCTCGTGCTGTCTCTGTCTGTACGGCGTGAACTCCGGTCCCTCACGGTGATCTGGCCAGCCTTTCAACACATACTCACGGACCCTTGACAGAACAGGGTCCTTGGCTGTCCAGCCCTGGATTTGTGCTGTAGTCATCAGGGGACTGATCTCCTGATCCAGCATCAGGACGTGCTCCTCAGGGGAAGTACTGCGAGGAGATTTTGAGAGGGGCAGGCGGCTGAGAGCATCCGCGTTCCCGTTTTCCTTGCTGGCTCTGTACGTGATCACATATTCATTGGCCTAGAAATTCAGTAAGGCGCTGCAAGCTTTGCACCCAGTTACCACCTAAAGAGGGCTTCTGCGCCAGTATAGGAGGTTGCGCTGATATTGAGATTGGCGGTAATGGCGGCGGTAGCCGGTAGCGCTGCGCCGGCACCGATGACGTCATCGGTGTGCGCAGTGCCCCGTTTCCGCCCCGATGCCGGCCCGACGCCCATATTCAGTAGCCGCCGCCTCCTCCGTGGCAGCCGCTACTAACATCTGGAGACCAGGGCCTTACTGCAGCCTTAGTGGGGTGCATAAAGGTGGAGGTGCGGCCGGCCGTTTTTTCGGCGGCCGCCTGCCCGCACCTCCTTCCCCGGCCTCCTCCACCCCCCCCCCGCGGCATTGTCGGCTGCTTTCCGCGAGCCCGGCACTTCTCCGTGGTGCCGGGCTCATTGGCCGGCACAATCCAGCGGCGATCTCCCCGTTGCAGGCACCTCCACCTTAAGAGAAGGAGGAGGCCTGCAGTACCGCAGCCTGCCGCACCGCATCGGGTGGCGCAGCGGCACTTAGAGCACTGAAATTCAGTTTCAGCGCCCCAAGCGGGGGCGGGCACACCCTGGAATAGCGCCCGGTTCCGACTTGGGGCGCAAAAAGTGAATATTTGACGGTCGCACATGGCTCCGCGCCCAGCGCTAACTTTTGGCCGTTAGCCAGCTGGCGGGGCCATAGTGAATTTCTAGGCCATATGCTCTTAGTATTACTGCCCATCTCATTATTCTCTGTGATGCCATTTGAGGCACCGCTTTCATCTCATTCAGTAAGCTAATAAGAGGCTTGTGGTCAGTACTGATTACAAACTTCCTCCCATATATGTACTTATGGAATTTCTTTACTCCAAATATAATGGCCAACCCCTCTTTATCAAGCTGTGAATAGTTCTTTTCCGCAGCTGTGAGCGTGCGTGAAACAAACCCGATGGGCCTTTCTGCTCCATCTGGCATGCGGTGGGCCAACACTGCCCCCACTCCATAGGGTGATGCGTCGCAGGACATTATCAGCTCCTTCTTCTCGTCGTAATGCACCAACACCCTGCTGGACTGAAGTAGCTCCTTTGACTGCTGAAACGCTTTCGCTTGCTCTGGCCCTCAACGCCATGGCTCCTCCTTTCTCAGCAGTTTGTGCAGGGGTGCCAGCAGCATCGATAGGTTTGGAAGAAACCGGTTATAATAATTCAGGAGCCCTAGATAGGCTTTCAGTTCAGTCACTGAGGTGGGTGCAGGTGCATCCTGCACTGCCCGCACTTTCCCTGGTAATGGATGGAGGCCTGTGGCATCCACCCGATGTCCCAGGAATGTAACTTCCTTCTCCATGAAACTACACTTACTCCGTTTCAGGCGTAGCCCCGCCTCTTCCAGCCGCTGTAGCACTTTGTCCAGTGTTTTTAAGTGATCCTGATCATCACTTCCTGTTAGCAGAATATCATCCAAGGACACAGCCACCTTTGGAATGCCCTGCAGAATGCCCTCCATAGTCCGTTGGAATATTGCTGGGCTAGAACTGACACCAAATGGTAACCTGGCATACGTGAACAGCCCCTTGTGCGTGTTCACTGTGACAAACTTTTTTGATTCTTCATCTAGCAATATCTGCTGATACGCATGACTCATGTCCAGTTTGCTGAATCTTTCTCCCCCAGCGAGCGATGTTAATATGTCCTCCATTCTCGGAATGGGGTACTGTTCCAGTGATGATACTCTGTTCACTGTTAACTTATAGTCACCACACACCCTTACGTTACCGTCGGGCTTCAATACCGGGACTACTGGTGCCGCCCAGTCTGAAAATTTCACTGGTTCTATTACTTTGTCCCTTAGCAGGCGATCTAGTTCCACCTCAACCTTGGTTTTCATTGCAAAAGGTACCGACCTTGGTTTAAAGAAACGAGGCGTGGCATCACTGGCTACATGAATCTTGGCTGTGGCTCCCCTTAAGGTGCCCAGTTCGTCCTTGAACACTAACTCATGCTTCATCAGCACTTCTTGCAGTGCCTCTGCACTGTCCTCCATTTTATTCATTGCCTGCCAGTACACACTCAACTCACTGATCCACCCTCGCCCTAACAGGTTTGGCCCTGACCCTGCTACCACTACCACCGTAAGCTCTTTGGTGACTCCTTTGTGTTCCACTTGTACTTCGGCCGCCCCCAAAATGTCCACCTTCTGTCCTGTGTAGGTTTTGAAACTAATGGGGCATGTACCTAGCTCTGGTACTTTTGCTTCCCCCCATAGCTTGGCGTACTCAGTCTGCGACATTATGGTTACACTGCATCCGGTGTCAATCTCAAACTTTACTTGACCTCCGTTCATGATCAAATACTGAGTGAGAGGGGGTACGTTGGGCCTTGAAGTGTCTATACTGTATACAGTGAAAACCGACTCACTAGACTCTTCCTCCTCTTGTATGTAATTTGCCCGCTTTGTATACTTCTCCCTCCCCCCTTTTTCATGCTTTGCCCCTTTAGCACTGCTTCTCTCACTCACTGCCCTTTTACAGACTTTCTTTAAGTGCTCTATTTTTCCACAATTGTGGCACTTTGCCTTTGCAAACCTGCAGTCCTTTGCATAATGGCTCGTCCCGCCACATCGGTAGCAATCCCCAACCCCGACTGGTGGACTTTTCGCGCCAGCTTCCATCTTGAAAACAGCTCCTCCCCCTGGTTTACTCCATTTCTCCTTGCTCATACTGTTTAAGTCCTTAATGTCCTTGTTAGCCGTCTCCATGGCTTGTACTTTTTTAAGTGCCGTCTCAAACGTTAATCCTTCTTCTGACAGCAACCTTTGCTGTATACTGTCGTCGTTAACTCCGCATACTAGTCTGTCCCTTAACATGACTGTGAGCGCATTTCCAAAATTACAGTCCTGTGCGAGCTTCCGAAGCTCCTCCACATACTCAGTAACGCTTTCTTCCGGCCTCCTAATCCTTGAATTGAATTTCCATCTCTGTACTATTTCACTAGGTTTCGGATTGAAATGATTCTTTAGCAGACTCACCAACTCGTCAAAAGATTTTTCTCCTGGCCGCTCCGGGCTCAGCAGATTCCTCACCCGTGTATAGGTTTGCGCTCCCACACAACTCAGTAAAATGGCCCTTTTCTTTTCAGCACTGTCCACCTCGTTTGCCATAAAGAAATGGCTCAGTATTTCAATATGCTCCTCCCAAGACTGCGACTTGCTGTCAAAAGGTGCCACGGAGCCTACCGTTCCTGCCATCCTTGGAGTCCGGTCACTTCAGCCAAAAAATCAAACTCTGTTTCGACTCCCGCGGCCTAGCCTCGTGCTTTTCCGACTAGTTTGCTAACCAACCCGAGCACCTCATCCGAATACTCCAAAACTTTTCCGTCCTTTATCCTCGTCGCCATATGTGGTATCTTGAGCTGGCCATAGATGGAGACGGACACCGGTTAACTCCGTAACATGGTTTAATCAACCCTTGCACATAAAAGCTTCTGCCATGAGGCAGCAAAAACAACGAGTACAACCGTACAGATCAGACTTAACTCAGGAGAGCAATTGCCACAGCACCACCTGGTGGATCAGGTTACTCATAACCTCCCAGGTTACTACAGAATCCATGAATGGACCTGCAAAGTCGATATGCACATGTTGCCATGGGGCTGAAGGCCATTCCCACGGATGCAGCGGTGCAATTGGAGGTGCGTTCTGAACTTTTTGGCACCCTGAGCAGCTTTTAGCCAGATCCTCTATTTGTTTGTCGATACCTGGCCACCACACATAAGCCCAAGCAAGGCTTTTCATCTTGGCTCCCCCCAGATGACCTTCGTGCAATTCTTTTTGAACTCTCTCCCTTAATTTAGGAGTAAGAAATCACACAACACCAGGTTATAGTCCAACAGCTTTATTTGAAATCACAAGCTTTCGGAGCGCTGCTCCTTCTTCAGGTGAAGTGGAGAAATGCATAAAGACACAGCTTATATAGTCAGAGAATCATGTCAGATGTTTACAGGTAACCTTTCCAACTGCCATTTATCACAGTTTAGTTGGAAAGGTTACCTGTAAACCTGTAAACATCTGACATGATTCTCTGACTATATAAGCTGTGTCTTTATGCATTTCTCCACTTCACCTGAAGAAGGAGCAGCGCTCCGAAAGCTTGTGATTTCAAATAAAGCTGTTGGACTATAACCTGGTGTTGTGTGATTTCTTACATTTGTCCACCCCAGTCCAACTCCGGCATCTCCACACCTTAATTTAGGAGGAATAATCACCCTTGTTCCATACATCAATGTTCCTTGACATACGGACAGCTGTTCTCGTCTGGCTGAGAATGCTGGTAACAGTGGTTCGCCATGTGCTGGCCATCCCTTCACTGTCAAATCGTAGACCCGAGACAGTGTCGGGTCATTTCGGGTCTCTCTCTCAATACCCGCATTGGTGACTGGTAAGCATTCGATGATGGTCGAGTGAAATATCTCGACAGGGTCAACTGCCGGTGCCTCTTCCGCTGTAGGTAGTGGCAGGCGCAACAGCCCATCAGCATTACCATGCTGCTTTGTACCTTTGAACTCAATATCATACTGATGTGCCCCTAGGAAAAGGGACCATCTCTGAAGCCTCTGCGCCGTCATTACCGGAACACCCTTCTTAGGGTTAAAAATGGAAACCAACGGCTGGTGATCTGTCAGCAGCGTAAACTTTTGGCCGTGCAGGTAATGGTTAAATTTCTTAACTCCCCACATGAGGCTGAGAGCCTCCCTATCTATCTGAGCATAATTGCACTCAGCGGAGGTCAATGATCTGGATGCAAAAGCGACTGGCCTTTCCGAGCCATCTGGAAACTTATGTGAGAGCACTGCCCCGATACCATATGGAGATGCATCACAAGCTAAGCGAATAGGTAGCATTGGGTTAAAGTGAGCCAACACTTCCTTAGAGGTGATCAATGCCTTGCTCTTTTGAAAAGCCCGCTTACAATCATCGCTCCACTTCCATGGTATTCCCGTTTGCAAAAGAGTGTTTAGTGGGTGTAACACCGTGGATAAATTTGGAAGAAACTTGTGGTAATAGTTAACCAACCCGAGGAACGACCTCAACTGGGATACATTTTCCGGTGCTGGAGCTTTGACTACAGCTTCGATCTTGTCAGGGGACTTATGGAGCCCCTCCTGGTCAATGACGTGGCCGCAGTACGAGATTCGCTCTTGAAAGAACTCGCATTTCTGGCGATTAGCTCTTAGCCCATATTCTTTCAATCTGATGAGCACCTGCTCCAAATTCGCGAGGTGATCATTATCGTTATCTCCTGTAATCATGATGTCCTCCAGGTAGCATTGTGTGCCTGGGATTCCCTGCAATACCTGCTCCATGGCCCTTTGCCAAATCGCTGGAGCCGATGCCACTCCAAAAACCAGCCTATTATACTGATATAAGCCCTTATGTGTGTTGATCGTGAGATATTGTCGTGACGCTTCATCAACTTCCATCTGTAGGTACACCTGTGCCAGGTCTATCTTGGTGAAGTGCTTTCCACCAGACAGCGAAGCAAAGATATCTTCGATCCGCGGAAGCGGATATTGCACCGTGTGAAGAACTGGATTAACAGTGATCTTGAAATCGCCACAGATGCGAACCTTCCCAGGTTCCCCAGGCTTGTTGCTCAACGAACGCTTCATGACAGGAACAATGGGTGTAGCCCATTCGCTCCAGTCCACCTTCGACAGTACCCCTGAATGTTCTAGCCCTTCCAGCTCTGCTTCCACAGCAGGTCGTATCGCATAGGGCACTGGTCTGGCTTTGAAAAATTTTGGGTTTGCTTGTTCTTCAACCTTGATGGTTGCAGTAATTCCTTTCAGTGTTCCCAGTCCCTGTTGGAACACCTCCCTAGCATTGTCTAAGATTTTGGACAGTCATTTAGGTTTGACGTCGTCCTCCTTACAGGCATCCACAGTCAGTGCTTTTATGGAATGCCAGTCCAATTTTATTCGCCTGATCCATTCCCGTCCTAGTAGTGGTGGACCTCCATCAGGTAACACGTACAAGTCCATTTTCTGACTTTCTTTACCATTTTAGACCACATTTACTTTTATTTTTCCTTTGGGGTATACTTTTTGCCCCGTGTATGTTTTCAATACAATCTTCGTATCCCTCAGGGGAAAATGCGAGAATAACGTTTTGTAGTCTTGCTTATTTATGACCGTTAATGCCGACCCTGTGTCCAGCTCCATCTTCACTTGGACTCCTGCTATCTGGAGCATGATCCAGATAGTTTGGTGGCCTGCTGTGTTACCCACATTATGTATTTTCAGACAACCCAGTTCCTTGCTGCTGGAGTCTGAATCCGTCTTCTGTTCATCCGAACTGTTCTCTGTCACCTTGTGTACTTTTTTGTACTTCTCCTGTGGTGACTTTTTGCTGCTGGTCTTCTTTCCTGACCGGCATACTCTCGCTATGTGACCAAGTTTGCCACATTGCCTGTATTCTTTGTTTTTGAACCAGCACTGGTTCTGGTCATGCGTTGTCCTTCCGCAACGATAGCACTTTACTGCGCCCAATGCCATTTCATTGGTGCTGAATTCCAGTGGCCTTTGCTGTATCTCTGCAGCGCCCCATGCTGCTGCCTCGTGGGATGCTGCAATGCTGAAAGCTTTGTCCAGCGTAAGATCCTTTTCCTCTAGCAGTCGCTTCTGGGTTCCTTCCCTTAGGACCCCACACACAAACTTATCTCTCAGTGCGTCTGCTAGTCCTGTTCCGAACTGGCAGTACTTTGCTAACTTGCGCAGTTCTGTTAGGAATTCAGCGTTGCTTTCTTCTTTATGTTGAATTCTTCTGTAGAATTTAAACCGTTCCGCTATCAACAGCGGTGTGGGGTTTAAATGCTCTTGCAGGATAGTAACAATATCCGCGAAACTCTTTTCTACCGGTTTGTCTGCGGTTACCAGGTTCCTTAATAACCCGTACGTCTTCGCACCCATCGAGTTGAATAGGGTTAGTGCTTTCTTATCATCCGGTACATCATTCGTACTACAGTAAACTTCGATGCGTTCCACATAAGTGGCCCAATCTTCCACATCGTTGTCGAAGGCAGTGATGTTACCCATTTTCGGCATCCTTGCTGAGTTTCTTCTTTCCCTTTGGATATTATTTAATATGATGACTTTTTTTTTAAAGATGGCGGCTTTTCCTGCGCTTGTCTTCTTGCCCCGCCGACTCAAGATGGCGATTTCCGCACTGTTGCTGTCCACGCCTCCCAGCGGTCCTTCCTGCCTTTCTTTTCCCGTGTATACGCTTCCTTGCGCTGCTGCTCTTGTTGCCCCGCCGCTCCCGTGGTCCTTGAGGCAATAAAGTGCCTTCCTGGCTGCTGCGCGTCTCTGCCCCGATTGCAGTTTATTTTAAAACTGCTTCTCAGCGCTTCTTCTGCGCTGTTGCGCTGTTGCCCCGCCACTCCCGCGGTCCTTGTGGCAATAAAGCGCCTTTCTGGCTGCTGCGCGTCTCTGCCAAGATTGCAGTCCGGCCCCTGACACCGGCTGCGGTCATGTCCTCCGCCTTTTCTCTTTGTTTTTCCTCCCCTTCTCCCTCTGACAACTCGGCCGACTTCCCCCCCGTGCCGCTTGATCGGGCTTACCCGCCACTGTCGAAGAAGGGATGATCACTGCCTGTTGCTGATTTTGGACTTTGTGGCCAGAAGACCAGACCGGGTTCTCGATGGCCTCCCGTGCGATCCTCCTTGGAATGGACCCCAGAATCAGTACTGGGGGAGGTGATGCAAAACTGCCGCTAGGTACGATCAGACTCGTCGCCACTGTTGAGTCTGTGTTTACAAGTGCAGTTATGATGAATAACAGGACACAGACAACAGAAGTAAGTAAACAGGTGATTGAGGGTCAAGGTGGGAACTGAGGTACACTTGCTCCGCAGGGTTTATATACCGGTGTGGTCACCACCAGTACTACAATGTACAGGAGCCATTAAAAAGTAGTCCATCACTTTAAGGTATCCTCTTAAGGTAGTACAGGTTATATACACTACACTGGAGTCAGTATTTAACTGAGAATCCGGAGTGAGTATTTATCTGAGATACTGGAGTGAGTATTTATCTGAGAGACTTGAGTGAGTATTTATCCAAGATACAGGAGAGAGTACTTCTCTGTGATACTGGAGACAGTATTTACCTGAGAAACTGGAGTGAGTATTTATCTGATCTGCTGCAGTGAGTAATTATCTGAGATACTGGAGAGAGTATTTATCTGAGATACTGGAGTGAAAATTTATATGAGATACTGTAGTGTGTATTTATCTGAGATACTGGAGTGAGAAGTTATCCGGGATAAAGGAGAGAGTATTTATCTGAGATACTGGAGAGAGTATTTATCTGAGATACTGGAGAGAGAATTTATCTGAGATACTGGAGTGAGTATCTATCTGAGATACTGGAGAGAGTATTTATCTGAGATACTGGAGTGAGTATTTATCTGAGATACTGGAGAGAGTATTTATCTGAGAAACTGGAGTGAGTATTTATCTGAGAAACTGGAGAGAGTATTTATCTGAGACACAGGAGTGAGTATTCATCTGCGATACTGGAGTGTGTATTTATCAGAGACACTGGTGTGAGTATTTATCTGAGACACTGGAGTAAGTATTTATCTGAGATACTGGAGTGAGTATCTGAGATACTGGAGTGAGTATTTATCTGAGATACTGGAGTGAGTATTCATCTGAGATACTGGAGTGAGTATTTACCTGAGAAACTGGAGACAGTATTTAACGGAGATACTGGAGTGAGTATTTATCTGAGATACTGGAGTGAATATATATCTGAGATACAGGAGTGAGTATTTATCAGAGATACCTGAGTCAGTATTTATCTGGGATACTGGAGTGAGTATTTATCTGAGAAATTGAAGTGAGTATTTAACTGAGACACACGAGTATGTATCTGAGATACTGGAGTCAGTATTTATCTGAGATTCTGGGGTGAGTATTTATCTGAGATACTTGAGTGAGTATTGATCTGAGATACTGCAGTGAGTATTTATCAGAGAAACTGGAGTGAGTATTTTTCTGCGATACTGGAGTGAGTATTTATCAGAGATACTGGAGTGAGTAATTATCTGAGATACTGGAGTGAGTATTTAACTGAAATACTGGAGTGAGTATTTATTTGAGAAATTGGAGAGAGTATTTATCTGAGAAACTGGAGTGAGTATTTATCTGAGATACTGGAGAGAGTATTTATCTGAGAAACTGTAGTGAGCATTTAACTGAGATACTGGGGTGAGTATTTATCTGAGATACTGGAGTGAGAATTCATCTGGGATACTAGAGTGAGCATTTATCTGAGAAAGTGGAGTGAGTATTTATCTGAGATACTGGAGTGAGTATTTATCGGAGATACTGAAGTGAGTTTTTACCTGAGAAACTGGAGTGAGTATTTATCTGAGATAATGGAGTGAGTATTTATCTGAGATACTGGAGTGAGTATTTATCTGAGACACTGAAGTGAGTATTTATCTGAGATACAGGAGTGAGTATTTCTCTCAGATACTGGAGTGACAATTTATCAGAGATACTGGAGTGAGTATTTATCTGAGATCCTGAAGTGAGAATTTATCTGAGATACTGGAGTGAGTATTTCTCTGAGATACTGGAGTGAGTATTCAACTGAGATACTGGAGTAAGTATTTATCTGTGATACTGGAGTGAGTATTTATCAGAGATACTGGAGTGAGTATTTACCTGAGATACTGGATTGAGTATTTAACGGAGATACTGGAGTGAGTATTTAGCTAAGATACTGGAGTGAGTATTTATCTGAGATACTTGAGTGAGTATTTATCTGAGATGCTGGCGAGAGTATTTATCTGAGAAACTGGACCAAATATTTATCTGAGATACTGGAGTGAGAATTTATCTGAGATACTGGAGTGAGTATTTATCCAAGATACAGGAGAGAGTACTTATCTGAGATACTGGATTGAGAAATTATTTGAGACACTGTAGTGTGCATTTATCTGAGATACTGGAGTGAGTAGTTATCCGGGATACAGGAGTGAGTATTGATCTGAGATACAGAAGTGAGTATTTAACTGAGATACTGGAGTGACAATTTATCAGAGATACTGGAGTGAGTATTTATCTGAGATCCTGAAGTGAGAATTTATCTGAGAGACTGGAGTGAGTATTTATCTGCGATACTGGAGTGAGTATTTATCAGAGATACTGGTGTGAGTATTTATCTGAGATACTGGAGTGAGTATCTGAGATACTGGAGTGATTATTTATCTGAGATACTGCAGTGAGTATTTATCTGAGATACAGGAGAGAGTATTTATCTGAGACACTGGAGTGAATATTTATCTGAGAAACTGGAAAGAGTATTTATCTGAGATACTGGAGTGAGTATTTACCTGAGACACTGGAGTGCGTACTTAACTCAGATCATGGAGTGAGTGTTTTTCTGAGATACTGGAGTGAGTATTTCTCAGAGATACTGGTGTGAGTATTTATCTGAGATACTGGTGTGAGTGGAGTGAATTTTTAACTGAGAAACTGGAGTGAGTATTTAACTGAGATAATGGAGTGAGTATTTATCTGAAATACTGGAGTGAGTATCTGAGATACTTGAGTGAGTATTTATCTGAGATACTGGAGAGAGTATTTAGAGTCATAGGGCTAGATTTTCAGTTGCTTGCGCCAGCAGTTAGCGCCTTAAGAGAAGTGATTTTCGGGCGCTATGCGTGTAGCGCCCGGGCGCAGCGCAGTTTGCGCCCCGCCCCAAATTAAGTTGCCCGTTAGCGCCGGCGCAAAGTTTAGCGGCCGCCCGGATGCGCGCGCAGAAAATGATGTCACATCCTCGTGCAACGCCCTTTGGCCGCCCCGAATCCAAACTTCAGTCGGACCGCCCCATTGTGCGGCTGGCGTCCAGAGCGTTTGTAAAATGGAACGCAACACACCCTGGGGAGCGCAAATTAAAGGGCACTCCTCCTGCACTATAAAAGGCAGTCTGCATGTGTTGTGTGGAAGGATCCAGTGTGTTGTTGTGAACGGTGTATTTATGTTTCCGGCCACCACCACCTCCACCACCACCACCACCACCTCCTCCTCCTCCTCCTCCTCCTCCTCCTCCTCCTCCTCCTGCTGTTTTCCCCCCCAGACTCTGCCTTTGAAAAAAACACATGCACCCTTCCCCTTTAAGAGCTCACTGGCACCAGAGTGTCTGCCGTGCGCTGCGCCCGAGCTCGGGTGTTGCGCTCTGCACCGCCGGCTTAGCGCCTAAAGATAGTAGTGGAACGCCTCTTTTAGCGCTCCACCAACCTCTTAGGGCGAAGCCACTGAATTTCCGGCAACGGGGCGCTACTTTGGGGCGGGCGCTAACTTCGGGCGGGCGCTAAGGTTAGCGCCCCAAAACTGTCTATACTGAAAATCTAGCCCATAGAGTTTTACAGCACAGAAAGAGGCCCTTCGGCCCATCGTGTCTGCGCCGCCCATCCATCCCTGTCCAGTCTAATCCCATTTTCCAGCATTTGGTCCATAGCCTTGTATGCAATGGCATTTCAAGTGCTCATCCAAATGCTTCTTGAATGTTGTGAGGGTTCCTGCCTCTACCACCCTTTTAGGCATTGAGTTCCACATTCCAACCACCCTCTGGGTGAAAAAGTTCCTCCTCAAATCCCCTCTAAATCTCCTGCCCCTTACCCTGAATCTATGCCCCCTTGTTATTGACCCCCCTACTAAGGGGAAAAGTTCCTCTTTGTCTACCCTATCTATGCCCCTCATCATTTTGTACACCTCAATCAGGTCCCCCCTCAGCCTTCTTTGCTCCAAGGAAAACAACCCCAGCCTGTTTAGTCTTTCTTCATAGCTGAGGCGCTCCATCCCAGGTAACATCCTGGTGAATCTTCTCTGCACCCTCTCCAAAGCAATCACATCCTTCCTATAGTGAGGTGACCAGAACTGCACACAGTACTCCAGCTGTGGCCTCACCAGCGTTTTGTACAGTTCCATCATAACCTCCCTGCTCTTATATTCTATGCCTCGGCTAATGAAGGCAAGTATCCCATATGCCTTTTTAACCACCTTATCTACCTGTTCCGCTGCCTTCAGGGATCTATGTACATGTACACCAAGGTCCCTCTGACCCTCTGTACTTCCTAGGGTCCTACCACTCATTGTGTATTCCCTTGCCTTATTTGTCCGTCCAAAATGCATCACCTCGCACTTTTCAGGGTTAAATTCCATTTGCCACTTTTCCGCCCATCTGACCAACCCGTTTATATCATCCTGTAGCCTGAGGCTTTCCTCCTCGCAATTTACCACCCCACCAATTTTCGTGTCATCTGCGAACTTACTGATCATACCTTTTAAATTCTCATCCAAATCATTTATGTAGATCACAAACAACAAGGGACCCAGCACCGATCCCTGAGGCACCCCACTGGACACAGGCTTCCAGTCACAAAAGCAACCTTCGACCATTACCCTCTGCCTCCTGCCACTCAGCCAGTTTAGGATCCAACGCGCCAAGGCACCCTGGATCCCATGGGCTCTTACCTTCTTGACCAGTCTCCTATGCGGGACTTTGTCAAAAGCTTTACTGAAGTCCATGTAAACCACATCCACAGCATTTCCCTCATCCACCCCCCTAGTCACCCCCTCGAAAAATTCAATCAGATTTGTCAGACATGATTTACCCTTGACAAAGCCATGCTGACTATACCTGATTAATCCTTGCCTCTCCAAGTGGAGACTAATTTTGTCCCTCAGAATTTTTTCCAATAATTTCCCTACCACAGATGTTAGGCTCACTGGCCTGTAATTCCCTGGTTTATCCCTGCTACCCTTCTTGTATAATGGTACTACATTAGCTGTTCTCCAGTCCTCTGGTACATCCCCTGTGGCCAGAGAGGTTCTGAAAATTTGTGTCAGAGCCCCTGCAATCTCCTCCTTTGCCTCCCACAGCAGCCTGGGATACATCTCATCCGGGCCTGGGGATTTATCCACTTTTTGGCCTGCTAAAACCACTAGCACCTCCTCCCTCTCGATGCTAATATGTTCAAGTATGTCACAGTCCCCTTGCCCGATTTCTATGTCTACATCGTCTTTCTCCATAGTGAACACAGATGCAAAAAATTCATTTAAAACCCCGCCTACATCATCTGGCTCTACACACAGATTGCCACTTTGGTCCCTAATGGGCCCTACCCTTTCCCTGGTTATCCTCTTGCCCTTAATATACTTATAAAACATCTTAGGATTTTCCTTTATTTTGCTCGCCAGTGTTATTTCATGGCCCCTCCTCGCCCTCCTAATTTCTTTTTTAAGTATGCCCCTGCATTTTTTATACTCCTCTAGGGCTTCTTCCGTCTTTAGTCTTTTGTAACTGCCAAAAGCCCCCCTTTTATTTCTAATGCATTTTTGTATATCCCTTGTCATCCAAGGTTCCCTTTGCTTGTTGGTCCCACCCTTGACCTTTACAGGAACATGTTGGCGTTGTACTCTCTCTATTTCCCTTCTGAAAGTCTCCCACTGTTTTGATGTGGATTTTCCTATAAGTAGCTGCTCCCAGTCCACTTTGGCCAGATCCTGCCTTATCATATTAAAATCGGCCTTCCCCCAATTTAGAACCCTTATTTCCGGGCCGTCTTTGTCTTTTTCCATGACCACCCTAAATCTCACCGAATTATGGTCACTGTCGCCAAAATGCTCTCCTACTGATACTTCCACCACTTGCCCGGCTACATTCCCCAGAATTAGGTCCAGTACCGCCCCCTCTCTTGTAGGACTTTCTACATGTTGGCTCAAAAAGCTCTCCTGGATGCACTTTAAGAATTCTGCACCCTCTAAGCCTTTCACACTCTGACTATCCCAATTTATATTGGGGAAGTTGAAATCCCCCACTATTATTACCCTATTATTTTCACACTTCTCTGAGATTTGCCTACATATCTGTTCCTCTATCTCCCCCTGACTGTTTGGGGGCCTATAGTACACTCCCAGCAAAGTGCTTGCCCCCTTTTTGTTTTTAAGTTCTACCCATAAGGCCTCATTAGAGGAACCCGCTAATATATCATCCCTCCTTACAGCAGTAATTGACTTCTTAATTAATATTGCAACACCCCCTCCCCTTTTACACCCCCCTCTGTCTCGCCTGAAGATTCTATACCCCGGAATATTGAGCTGCCAGTCCTGACCCTCCCTCAACCATGTCTCCGTGATAGCAACAATATCAGATACTGGAGTGAGTATTTAGCTGAGATATTGGAGTGAATATATATCTGAGATACAGGAGTGAGTATTTATCACAGATGCCTGAGTCAGTATTTATCTGAGATACTGGAGTGAGTATTTATCTGAGATACTGGAGTGAGTATTTATCTGGGAAACTGGAGTGAGTATTTATCTGGGAAACTGGAGCGAATATTTATCTGAGATACTGGAGTGAGTATTTATCTGAGATACTGGAGTGAGTATTTATCTGAGATACTGGAGACAGTACTTATCTCAGACACTGGAGTGAGTATTTATCTGAGAGACTTGATTGAGTATTTATCCAAGATACAGGAGAGAGTACTTATCTGAGATACTGGAGTGAGAATTTATCAGAGATACTGGAGTGAGTATTTATCTGAGACACTGGAGTGAGTAGTTATCTGAGACTCAGGAGTGAGTATTTCTCTGAGATACTGGAGTGCAATTTATCAGAGACACTGGAGTGAGTATTTATCTGAGATCCTGAAGTGAGAATTTATCTGAGATACTGGAGTGAGTATTTATCTGAGACATTGGAGTGAGTATTTATCTGCAATACTGGAGTGAGTATTTATCAGAGATACTGGTGTGAGTATTATCTGAGATACTGGAGTGAGTATCTGAGATACTGGAGTGAGTATTTATCTGAGATACTGGAGTGAGTATTTATCTGAGATACTGGAGTGAGTATTTACCTGAAATACTGTAGTGAGCATTTATCTGAGACACTGGAGTGAGTGTTTAGCTGAGAGAATTGATTGAGTATTTATCCAAGATACAGGAGAGAGTACGTATCTGAGATATTGAGGTGAGAATTTATCTGAGACACTGTAGTGTGCATTTATCTGTGATACTGGAGTGAGTGTTTATCTGAGATACTGGAGTGAGTATTCATCTGGGATACTAGAGTGAGTATTTATCTCAGATAAAGGAGACAGTATTTATCAGAGATAATGGAGAGATTATTTTTCTGAGATAATGGAGAGAGTATTTTTCTGAGCTACTGGAGTGAGCATTTATCTGAGATACTGGAGTGAGAGTTTATCTGAGACACTGAAGTGAGTATTTATCTGAGAAAGTGGAGCGAGTATTTAGCTGAGATACTGGAGAGAGTATTTATCTGAGATACTGGAGTGAGAATTTATCTGAGATACATGAGTGAGAATTCATCTGGGATACTGGAGTGAGTATTTATCTGAGATACTGGAGTGAGAATTTAGCTGTGATACATGGGTGAGAATTCATCTGGGATACAAGATTGAGTATTTATCTGAGAAACTGGAGTGAGTATTTATCTGAGATACTGGAGTGAGTATTTATCTGAGATACAGTAGTGAGTATTTTTCTGCGATACTGGAGTGAGTATTTATCAGAGATACTGGAGTGAGTATTCATCTGAGATACTGGAGTGAGTATTCATCTGAGATACTGGAGTGAGTATTTATCTGAGATACCGGAGTGAGTATTTATCCAAGATACGGGAGTGAGCATTTATCTGTGATACTGGAGAGAGTATTTACCTGAGATACTGGTGTGAGTATTTATCTGAGCTGCTGTAGTGCATATTTATCTGAGATACTGGAGAGAGTATTTACCTGAGATACTGGAGTGAGAATTTATCTGAGACACTGGAGTGAATATTTAACTGAGATACTGGAGTGATGACTTCTCTCAGATACTGGAGAGAGAATTTATCTGAGATACTGGAGTGAGTATTTATCTGAGATACTGGAGTGAATATTTATCTGAGATACTGGCGTGTGTATTCAGCTGAGATACTGGAGAGAATATTTAGCTGAGATACTGGAGTTAATATTTAACTGAGACACTGAAGTGAGTATTTATCTCAGACACTGGAGTGAGTATTTACCTGTGATACTGGAGTGAGTATTTACCTGTGATACTGGAGTCAATATTTAACTGAGATACTGGAGTGAGTATTCATCAGAGATACTGGAGTGAGTATTTATCTGAGATACTGTTGAGTATTTATCTGATATATTGGAGTGAGTATTTACCTGAGACACTGTCGTGAGAATTTAATTGTAATACTGGAGTGAGTATTTATCTGAGATACCGGAGAGAGTATTTAACTGTGATACTGGAGTGAGTATCAGAGATACTGGAGTGAGTATTTATCTGAGCTGTTGTAGTGAATATTTGTCTGAGATACTGTAGTGTGTATTTATCTGAGATACTGGAGTGAGTATTTATTTGAGACACAGGAGACAGTATTGATCTGAGATAGTGGAGTGAGTAGTTATCCGGGATACAGGAGAGAGTATTTTTCTGAGATACTGGTTTGCGTATTTAATGGAGATACTGGAGTGAGTATTTATCTGAGATACTGGAGTGAGTATTTATCTGAGATACTTCAGTATTTATCTGAGGTACTGGTGTGAGTATTTATCTGAGATACTGGAGTGAGTATTGATCTGAAACACTGCAGTGAGTATTTATCTGAGATACTGGAGTGAGTATTTTCCTGAGAAACTGGAGTACGTATTTATCTGAGATACTGGAGGGAGTACTTATCTGCGAAACTGGACTGAGAATTTATCTGAGATACTGGAGTGAATATTTATCTGAGATACTGGCGTGAGTATTTATCTGAGATACTGGAGTGAGTATTTAGCTGAGATCCTGGAGTGAGTATTTATCTGAGAAACTGGAGTGAGTATTTATCTGAGATACTGGAGTAAATATTTATTTGTGATACAGGAGTGAGTATTTATCAGAGATACAGGAGTAAGTGTTTATCTGCGATACAGGAGTGAGTATTTATCAGGTATACTGGAGTGAGTATTTATCTGAGATACTGGTATGAGTATATGGCCTAGAAATTCAGTTGGGCGCACCAGCCGTTAGCGCCTTAGGAGGAGTAGATCTCGAGCGCTAGGCGCTTAGCGCCCGGGCGCAGCGCGATCTGCGCCTCGCCCCAACTTCAGTACACATTTAGCGCCGGCGCAATGTCTTAGCGCGCGCGCCCTGCTGCGCGCGCAGATCATGACGTCATTTCCTAGTGCAACGCCCTTTGTGTGCCCCGAACCGGAACTTCACTCGCGCTGGCCCATTGTGCGCCGGGCGGCCCTAACGACTGTGAAGTGGAACGGTACACAGCCGAGGCGGGCCGCGGGGAGCGCTAATTAAAGGGCACTTACCCTGCACTATAAAGGCCAGCCATTTTGCAGCATTCACTCTTGTGCAACGGTTTTTTGGAGAGAGACCAAGGAGGAGAGCTTACTGGTTTGGACCAACACTAGGACAGGTATTTTTGGCTCAGGCCAGAGCTTAGCAATTATCTTTGCCTTCATTGAGAGCTCAGTGTTTGCCAGCATATAATGGGGGCTGCATTGGGTGCCAACGCTGACTTTCAGCCTTATGCCAGAAGGGCTTACAGACGCCGTGAGAGAGTGGCAGACCTGGCTAGATGCAGAGGGGCAACAGGCGTCGCCAACTGAGGCCTTACCCACCCAGGGTATACCGCCAGCAGTCCTCCTATCTGACCATGTCTGCCGCGATGTGTGTTAGGAGGCTGCGATTCAGAAGGGAGGTGGTTGCAGACATCTGCCAGCTGCTTCACAGAGATCTGCAGCCACAGCTGATGCGCAGGACATCTCTGTCGGTGGCAGTGAAGGTGACAGTGGCTCTCAACTTCTATGCCACCGGCTCCTTCCAATCCGCTGCTGGGGACATCGCTAACATCTCCCACTTCGCCGTGCATTGCTGCATCCGCCAGGTGGCCGATGCCCTTTTCAGAAGGAGACATCAATTCATCTCCTTCCCCATGACCCTGGACAAGCAGCAGCAGCGTGCAGTGGGATTTGCAAGAATAGCGGGCTTCCCCATGGTGCAGGGCGCCATTGACTGCACGCATGTGGCTTTGCAGGCACCTCTGGAGCATGCCGAGGATTACCGCAACCGGAAGGGCTACCATTCCCTCAACGTACAGCTGGTGTGTGACCACAGGCAGCGCATCCTAGCTGTCAATGCCCGCTATTCCAGGCAGCAGCCACGATGCATTTATCCTGCGACAGACAACTGTGGCTGACATGTTCCAGGCACAGCCTCCCCCAAGAGGATGGCTTATCGGAGACAAAGGCTATCCTTTGTGTACCTGGCTCATGACCCCACTCCGCGCGCCCACGACCCCTGCTGAAGAGGCATACAACGAGAGCCATCAAGCGACTAGGAACATCATAGAACAAACAATCGGTGTCCTCAAGCAACGGTTCCGCTGTCTCGATCGCTCCGGGGGAGCCCTCCAGTATTCGCAGGAGCGAGTCTCCCAATTCGTCATCGTTTGCTGCATGCTGCACAACCTGGCTATCCGCAGGACTCAGGCACTGCCACCTCACGTTGGACCACCACCTCAGGAGGAGGAGCAGGAGGAGCATGAGGAGGAGGAGGACGAGGAGTACCAGCCCAGGAGGGAGGCAGAAGGTCCAAGGGCCGCCCGTCGGCGGCTTATTGAACGTCACTTCGAGGCCCCCTGTCAGGGAATGGCTTGTGCCAATGAAAGAACATGATTGCAGCCGCTCCGCAAGCCCTCAGCCGGTTAAGGCAACAAACACTTCAAAGATCAAACATGGACAATGTTAATAAATAAAAGGCTTTATTGTACAAACTCAGGGCCCTTCCCACATGAAAACCAAAAAACACTCAAACACATTACTCGCTCCCACAACCTGGAGAGGATTAACAAAACAGTGCAACTAAAATGGCCGTCATCCTCGGCCTTCGTAAAAAACAAACATCACATCCTCGGCCTTCAAAAAACAAACATCCAAATCTCGGCGTCAAAAAACAAACATCCAATTCTCGGCCTCAAAAAACAAACACAACTGGCCACACATTCGACTTTTTGGCCCGCTAGGGCGATGCCTTGGCCATCTTTGTGTGGCCCCTGCCCGCCCTGCTGCTCCTCCTCAAAGTAAGGCCATTGGCTGCTGCAAGGCTGGGGGCAGGCTCCTGAGGGGCACATGTCATGACGGCAGATGCCCTTGGGGGTCGGCCTAGTCGAGGCCTGGCCGTCGAGCGGGCGGCTGTTGAATGCTGCAGCTGTGGCTGGCCAGCATCAGTCGCTGCAGCAGCTCCTGGCAGCTCCACTGGGGGAGTGGCAGTGGTGGCTGGAGGAATGGTGGCAAGCTGGCGGATGGCAGACGCTCGCTGGTCGCCTGAGACACTGGCACTCGCCCGGGCCAGCACTGCAGCATGCGCACCAATCTGCTGAGGGACAGACCGCTGTGCTGCTGCAGCGCGCCGGGTGCCCTGGCGATGCCTGGCTGACACAGCAAGTGTGGCAGCAGTGAGTGCCCGTGCTGACCTGTTCAGTGACCTCGTCAGAGCACCCAGTGACTGCACGGCACCACTGATCAGCTGCCCACTCGCTGCCTGAGCTGCCCCGAATGCCGCCCGACTCGCTGCCTGATCTGTCCCGAATGCCGCCCGACTCGCTGCCTGCTCTGCCCCGAATTCCGCCAAACTGATGGCCTGTGAGGCCCCGACATCGGTCACACTCCGAGAGAGGGACTCGATGGCCTCAGGCAACCGTGCCACTACCCCCATGAGCTCCGTGTGCCGGCGCTCCGAGTCCGCGGACAAGTCCTCGAGGCGTTCCATCTCCTCGGCGAAGACCATCTCCGGACTGGAGGCCGGACTCTCCCTCTGGGGAGAAGGCCGCCGAGCTGGCCGACCCTTCCTGCGTTGCTGGACGCCGCTGGGCCCAGCAATTGGACTCCCCTCCGACCCTTCCCCCCTCTGGGGAGAAGGCCGCTGAGCTGGCCGACCCTTCCTGCGTTGCTGGACGCCGCTGGGCCCAGCAATTGGACTCCCCTCCGACCCTTCCCCCCTCTGGGGAGTAGGCCGCTGAGCTTCCACCCCCCTCCCGCGTTTCTGCAGGCCGCAGGTCCCATGAGCTCCCCTCCCCTCTGACACTTCCGCCACGCTCCCCTCCAGGGAAGACGTGTCCCCTACATTCGCATGGGTTGCCGTGGCTGAGGGTTCCCCTGATGGGCCGCCTTCCTCTTGCTCCTCCTCCTCCTCCTCTTCTGAGGGGCTGTCACTGGCAAGTTCAGGGACCTCCTCCTCACCATCTGAAAGCAGGAAGGCACAAGAGTAGCTTTAGAGTGAGGAGAGGGCGTCAGCGAGGGATGCATGAGTGGTGGCATTCAGCGCATTGGTCGGACAGTGTCAAAGAATGTAGATCTGATGCGCAAGTGGGACGAGAGAGGTCCAAAAGGTGATGTCCTTACCATTGGTGCCCAGAACAGGGCCGGCATCTCCACATGCAACGGGCCCAATCACCCGGCCACCCATGAGGCGCTCCACGCGATGTTGCAGCTCGGTGAGCGGCTGGATCTGGGGTCGGCCTCCCCCGGTCGCAGTCCGGCTCTTCTTATTATTGGCCAGCTTGGCCTGCAAGAGAAAGGACGGCCTCTAAGTACAGTGTGTCGCCCTGATCTTGTGTGCACTGCCTCCCATGGTGGAATAGCCTGGCCAGTGTGTCGCCCTGATCTTGTGTGCACTGCCTCCCATGGTGGAATAGCCTGGCCAGTGTGTAGCCCTGATCTTGTGTGCACTGCCTCCCATGGTGGAATAGCTTGGCCAGTGTGTTAAGTGCAGAATGTGCAATTGATGTTCATGCCTGTCCCATAGCTGCATGAGGGCTGGCCATTAGGGCTTTCAGGTCCCTTTGCCCATAATGTGAGGTGCACTTGCAAGGATGAGGAGGACACTGGAAAGGGTACTCACCCTGACAATCCGAGTGAGGTCATTAAACTTTTTGCGGCATTGGACACTGCTCCTGGGGACCTCGCTGTTGGCTGACACCTTGCTGGCGACATGCCTCCAGGCTCTCCGGTAGACGTGGACCGGCGCTTTCCTGCCATTGTCCGGGTACAAAATATGGCGCCTCTTCTCCACAGCACCAACCAGCACACTCAGATCAAGCTCTGGGAAGTGCTGCGCTCGTTCACGGGCCTTCTGCATGGCTTCAGGCGCTATTTGGGTCCAGCAGCAGTGTTCAGGCCTAGCTGGAGGGCTCCACTATCCAGGGCGTGGCAGCAGACCAAGTCGACCCTTCCCCCTTAAGAGCTGGCCGGCGCCAGGGTGTCTGCTGTCAATCACGAGATGGCCGCACCTGCGCTGCGCCCGGCCTGGGCGCTCTCGCTCAGCACCTCTGACTTAGCGCCTAAAGAGAGGCGTGCAGCGCCAGTTTTAGCGCTCGAGCAAACTCTTAGGGCGAAGCTAATGAATATCGGAGAAGTGGCCTCGATTTTGCGCCGGGCGCAAACTTTAGCGGCCGCCCGACTTTACCGCCCCAAAAGTGGCTACAATGAATTTCTAGGCCTATATCTGAGATACTGGAGTGAATATCGGAGATACCAGAGAGAGTATTTATCTGAGATACTGGAGTGAGTATTTATCTGAGAGACTTGAGTGAGTATTTATCCAAGATACAAGAGAGAGTATTTATCTGTGATACTGGAGAGAGAATTTATCTGAGATACTGGAGTGGAGATTTATCTGTGAAACTGGAGTGAGTATTTATCTGAGATACTGGAGTGAGTATTTATCCGAGAAACTGGAGTGAGCATTTATCTGAGATACTGGATGGAGTATTTATCTGAGAAACTGGAGTGAGAATTTATCTGAGATACTAGAGTGAATATTTATCTGAGATACTGGAGTGAGTATTTATCTGAGATACTGGAGTGAGTATTTATCTGGTATACTGGAGTGAGTATTTATCAGAGATACTGCAATGAGTATATATCTGAGATACTGGAGTGAGTATCGGAGATACTGGAGTGAGTATTTATCTGAGATACTGGAGTGAGTATTCATCTGAGATACTGGAGTGAGTATTTATCTGAGATACTGGATGGAGTATTTATCTGAGAAACTGGAGTGAGAATTTATCTGAGATACTAGAGTGAATATTTATCTGAGATACTGGAGTGAGTATTTATCTGAGATAATTGAGTGAGTATTTATCTGAGACACTGGTGGGAGTATTTATCTGAGATACTGGAGTGAGCATTTATCTGAGAAACTGAAGTGAGTATTTATCTGAGATACTGGAGAGAGTATATATCTGAGAGACTTGAGTGAGTATTTATCTGAGATACTGGAGTGAGCATTTATCTGTGATACTGGAGTGAGTATATATCTGAGAGACTTGAGTGAGTATTTATCTGAGATACTGGAGTGAGCATTTATCTGTGATACTGGAGTGAGTATTTATCCGAGACACAGGAGACAGTATTGATCTGAGATACTGGAGTGAGTAGTTATCCAGGATACAGGAGAGAATATTTTTCTGAGATACTGGATTGAGTATTTAATGGAGATACTGGAGTGAGTATGGCTTAGAAATTCACTATGGCCCCGCCAGCTGGCTAGCGCCCAAAAGTTAGCGCTGGGCGCGGAGCCAGTTGTGACCGTCAGATATTCAGTTTTTGCGCCCCAAGTCGGAACCGGGCGCTATTCCAGGGTGTGCCCGCCCCCGCTTGGGGTGCTGAAACTGAATTTCAGCTCTCTAGGCACCGCTGCGCCACCCGCTGCGGAGCGTCAGACTGCGGTACTGCAGGCCTCCTCCTTTTAAGGGGGAGGTGCCTGCCACGGGGAGATCGGTGCTGGATAGTGCTGGCAAATGAGCCTGGCACGACAGAGAAGTGCCGGGTTCGCGGAAAGCAGCCGGCAATGCCGCGGGGGGGGGTGGAGGAGGCCGGGGAAGGAGGTGCGGGCAGGCGGCCGCCGAAAAAGCGGCCGGCCGCACCTCCACCTTAAAGCGCCCCACTAAGGCTACAGTACGGCCCCGTTTTCTGGTCGCTGTTTGCGGCCGCTGCGGAGGAGGCGGCCGCAACTAATATGGGGATCGGGCCGGTATCGGGGCGGAACCGGGGCACTGCGCACACCGATGACGTCATCGGTGCCGGCGCAGCGCTAACGGCTACCGCCGCCATTTCCGCTGCGCTGAGTATCAGCGCAAACTCCTGTATTGGCGCAGAAGCCCTCTTTAGGCGGTAACTGGCCGCAAAGCTGCCGGCGCCTTAATGAATTTCTAGGCCTATATATCTGAGATACTGGAGTGAATATTTATCTGAGATACAGGAGTGAGTATTTATCAGAGATACTTGAGTGAGTGTTTATCTGAGATACTGGGGTGAGTATTTATCTGAGACACTGCAGTGAGTATTTAACTGAGATACTGGAGGGCATACTTAACTCAGATCATGGAGTGAGTGTTTTTCTGAGACACTGGAGTGAGTATTTATCTGAGATACTGGAGTGAGAATATATCTGAGATACATGAGTGAGAATTCATCTGTGATACTGGAGTGAGTATTTATCAGAGATACAGGAGTGAGTATTTACCTGAGAAACTGGAGTGAGTATTTATCTGAGAAAGAGGAGTGGGTATTTAGCTGAGAAACTGGAGTGAGTATTTATCTGAGATACTGGAGTGAGTATTTATCTGAGATACTGGAGTGAGTATTTACCTGAGAAACTGGAGTGAGTATTTATCTGAGAAACTGGAGTGAGTATTTATCTGAGATACAGGAGGGAGTATTTATCTGAGAAACTGGAGTGAGAATTTATCTGAGAAACTGGAGTGAGTATTTATCTGAGATACTGGAGTGAATATGTATCTGAGATACTGGAGTGAGTATTTATCTGAGATACAGGAGGGAGTATTTATCTGAGAAACTGGAGTGAGAATTTATCTGAGATACTGGAGTGAGTATTTATCTGAGATACTGGAGTGAGTATTTACCTGAGAAACTGGAGTGAGTATTTATCTGAGAAACTGGAGTGAGTATTTATCTGAGATACTGGAGGGAGTATTTATCTGAGAAACTGGAGTGAGTATTTATCTGAGAAACTGGAGTGAGTATTTATCTGAGATACTGGAGTGAGTATTTACCTGAGAAACTGGAGTGAGTATTTATCTGAGAAACTGGAGTGAGAATTTATCTGAGATACTGGAGTGAATATGTATCTGAGATACTGGAGTCAGTATTTATCTTAAATACTGCAGTGAGTATTTCTCTGAGATACTGGAGTGGGTATTTAACAGAGATACTGGAGTAAGTATTTTTCTGCGATACAGGAGTGAGGCCTAGAAATTCAGTATAGCCACTTTTGGGGCGGTAAAGTCGGGCGGCCGCTAAAGTTTGCGCCCGGCGCAAAGTCGCGCCCCCTTCGCCGATATTCAGTCGCATCGCCCCAAGAGGTTGCTGCTGCGCTAAAACAGGTGATGCACGACTATCTTTAGGCGCTAAGCCGGCGGTGCTGAGCGATACCCCCGAGGCCGGGCGCAGCGCAGGTGCGGCGAGTTCTTGATTGACGGCAGACAATCTGGCGCCGGTCAGCTCTTAAAGGGGGAGGGTGGATTTGTTTGCCTGCCACGCCCTGCACACTGCAGCCCTCAACCTAGGCCTGACCACTTCAGCTTCACCTGTACAACGCCCAGGACTATGGAGAAGGCCAGGGAGAGAGCGCAGCGCTTCAGCGACGGTGACCTGAGGCTGCTGGTTGGCGGAGTGGAGCGCAGGCGCCATGTTTTGTTCCCAGAAGGTGGCAAGAGGCCGCTGCCCAGCGCCTACCGGAAAGCCTGGAGGGAGGTGTCCAACAGGGTGTCTTCCAACAGCGTGGTTGCCAGGACTCCTGTGCAATGCCGGAAGAAGTTCAACGACCTCACTCGGGTTGTCAGGGTGAGTACCCTTTCCAGTGTCCTCCTCATCCTTGCATGTGCACCTCACATTATGGGCAAAGGGACCTGAAAGCCCTAATGGCCAGCCCTCATCCAGCAGCTATGGGACTGTCATGAAAATCACTTGCACATTCAGCACTTTACACACTGTCCAAGCTATTCAACCATGGGAGGCATTGCAGACAAGATCAGGGCTTCACACTGTACTAGCTATTCGACTATGGGAGGCAGTGCAGACAAGATCAGGGCTTCACACTGTACTAGCTATTCGACCATGGGAGGCAGTGCAGACAAGATCAGGGCTTCACACTGTACTTAGAGGCCGTCCTTTCTCTTGCAGGCCAAGGTGGCGCACAACCGGCGCAACCGAACTGAGACTGGGGGAGGCCGTCCTGACCTCAAAGAGCTCTCCGACCTCGACCAGCGTGTGGAGCGCATTATGGTAGGCCGGCTGATTGGCCCCGTCGCCAGTGGAGATGCCGACCCTGTTCTGGGCACCAATGGTAAGGGCATCACCTTTTGGACCTCTCTCATTCCACTTGCGCATCAGATCAGCATCCTTTGCCACTGTCCGACCAATGCAGTGAATGGCAGCACTCATGCCTCCCTCGCTGCCGCCCTGTCCTCTCTCTAAAGCTACTCTTGTGCCTTCCTGCTTTCAGATGGTGAATCGCCAGGTGAGGAGGCGGGCCCTCAAGCTGCCACTGTCAGCCCTTTGGATGACGAGGAGGAGGAAGAGGAAGCCGGCCCATCAGTGCCACCCTCAGCCGCGCCAGCCCATGGCGATGTAGGGGACACGTCTTCCCTGGAGGGGAGCCGGGGGGAAGGGTCGGAGGAGAGTGACGCTCCGGGGCCCAGCGGCCTGCAGCAACGCGGGAGGGGTGGGGAAGCTCGGCGGACTTCTCCCCAGAGGGTGAGTGCAGCCTCCAGTCCTGCGACGGTGAGTGCAGAGGAGGTGCGCCTCCTAGAGGAAATGGCCGTCCAGGCTGAGCGCAGGCACACTGAGCTCATGGCTGCAGTGGCAAGGATGCCTGACTCCATAGAGTCTCTGTCAAGGAGTGTGCAGCAATTTGGAGCAGCACAGGCCAGGAGTCTGCAACAATTCAGTGCAGCACAGGCCAGGAGTCTGGAACTATTCAGTGCAGCACAGGCCAGGAGTCTGCAGGACTTCGCGGCAGCACAGTCGGCTTCTAGCCAAGTGCTCAGTCGTGCCGTCCATTCACTGGCTGGTGTCATGCGGACACAGACCAGGGCCACACGGGCACTAACTGCTGCCACCCTCGCTGGATCGGCCAGGCATCGCCAGGGCACTCGCCGCGCTGCAGCAGCCCAGCAGTCTGTTCTTCAGCTGTTTGCTGCGCATGCTGCAATGCTGGCCCGTGCAAGTGCCAATGTCTCAGGCGACCAGCGAGCACCTGCGATCTGCCAGGTTGCCACCATTCCTGCAGCCGACACTGCCACTCCGCCATTGCAGCTGCCACGAGCTGCTGGACAGACTGCTGCCGCCCAGCCAGAGTTGGAGCAGTCAGCAGCCGGCCACTCCAAGGCCAGAGCTGGTGCAGGCCGACCCCCAAGGGCATCTGCCGTCTCGCCATCTGCCCCTCAGCAGCCTTCCCCCAGCCTTGCTGCAGCCACTGGGCTCCCATTGAGGAGGAGCAGCAGGGCGGGCAGGGGCCAGGCAAGGATGCGCAAGGCATCGCCCTCGCAGGGCAAAAGGTAGAGGTATGCACAAATGCCTGGTGCTTGTTGTAAGGCCGACATTGGTGCAGTTGTTTTTGTGTAAGGCCGAGACTGGTGTCTTTCTTTCTTTTTGTAAGGCCGAGACTGGTAGTTTTGTGTTTTTGGAGGGGGCTTCTCCACATGAGCATGTAATGTGGGAAGGGCAGAGGTTTTCAATAAATTATTGCTGTTAAATTGCAGTGTGCATGGTTTTTTGGCTAAGTCCTGGTTGCCCTGCTCGGCTGAGGGCTTGTGGAGCGGCTACATTCATCTGCTGACATTGGCAGAAGCCAGTCCCTGAGAGGGGGCCTAGAACCGACGTTCAATAAGCCGGCGACGGGCGGCCCTAGCACTTTCTGCCTCCCTCCTGTGCTGGTCCTCCTCCTCCTCCTCCTCCTCCTCAGGTGGTCCTCCAATCTCTGGTGGCAGTGACTGAGTCCTGCAGATAGCCAGGTTGTGCAGCATGCAGCAAACGACCACGAAATGGGAGACTCGCTCCGGCGAATACTGTAGGGCTCCACCGGAACGACCCAGACAGCGGAACCGTTGCTTCAGGACGCCGATTGTTTGTTCGATGATGTTCCTGGTCGCTTGATGGCTCTCGTTGTATCCCTCTTCAGCAGGGGTGCTGGGCGCCCGGAGCGGGGTCATCAGCCAGGTACACAAAGGATAGCCTTTGTCCCCGATAAGCCATCCTCGTGGGTGAGGCTGTGCCTGGAACATGTCTGCCACAGAAGTCTGGCACAGGATGAAGGCATCGTGGCTGCTGCCTGGAAAGCGGGCATTGACAGCTAGGATGAGCTGCCTGTGGTCACACACCAGCTGGACGTTGAGCGAATGGTAGCCCTTCCGGTTGCGGTAATCCTCGGCATTCTCCAGAGGTGCCCGCAAAGCCACATGCATGCAGTCAATGGCGCACTGCACCGTGGGGAAGCCCGCGAATGCTGCAAAGCCCATTGCACGCTGTTGCTGCTTGGCAAGGGCCATGGAGAGGGAGATGAACTGACGTCTCCTTTTGAAAAGGGCATTGGTCACCTGGTGGATGCAGCAATGCACGGCGAACTGGGAGATGTTGGCAATGTCCCCAGTAGCGGATTGGAAGGAGCCGGTGGCATAGAAGTTGAGAGCCACCATCACCTTCCCTGCCACCGACAGAGACGTCCTGCTCCTCAGCTGTGGCTGCAGATCACCGCCAAGCAGCTGGCAGATCTCTGTGACCACGTCCCTTCTGAATCGCAGCCTCCGAACACACTGCTCCTCAGACATGTTGAGATAGGAGAACTGCTGGCGGTATACCCTGGGTGGGTAAGGCCTCCTTTGCCGACGCCTGTTGCCCCCTTTCCGTCTAGCCAGGGCTGCCACTCTCTCACGGCGTCTGTGAGCCCTTTGGATGTAATTGAGAAAGCCAGCGTTGACACCCATTGCAGCCCCCATAATATGCTGGCAAACAATGAGATGTACATTGAAGGCAAAGACAAGTGGAAAGCTGTGGCCTGAAGCCAGAAGTACCTGTCCGAGTGTTGGGCCAAAGCAGAAAGCTATCTACCTTGGTCTCTCTCCAAAGATCCGTTTCTCAAGAAGGAGTGCTGCGAAATGGCAGCTTTTTATATTGCAGGAGGAGTGCCCTTTAATTTGCGCCCCCCGCGCCCCGCATCGGCTGAGCATCGATCCACTCTAACAGTCGCTAGGGGCGACAGGCGCACAATGGGGCATCGCCACTGAATTTCCGGTTGGGGGCGCACAAAGGGCGTTGCACGAGGAAATGACGTCATGATCTGCGCGCGCAGCTGAGCGCGCACAAAGACTTTGCGCCGCCGCTAAATCTCTAGTGAAGTTGGGGCGAGGCGCAGTTCGCGCTGCGCCCGGGTGCTAGCCGCCTAGCGCCCGACATCTACTCCTCCTAAGGCGCTAACGGCTGGCGCAACCAACTGAATTTCTAGGCCTGAGTATTTATCTGGTATACTGGAGTGAATATTTATCTGAGATACTGGAGTGAGTATTTACCTGAGAAACTGGAGAGAGTATTTATCTGAGAAATTGGAGTGAGTATTTATCTGAGATACTGGAGTGAATATTTATCTGAGACACTGGAGTGAGTATTTAACTGAGATACTGGAGTAAGTATTTATCTGCGATACAGGAGTGAGTATTTATCTGTGAAACTGGAGTGAATATTTATCTGAGATACTGGTATGAGTATTTATCTGAGATACTGGAGTGAGTATCGGAGATACTGGAGTGAGTATTTATCTGAGACACTGGAGTGAGAATTTATCTGAGACACTGGAGAGATTATTTATCTGAGATACTGAAGTGAGTATTTATCTGAGATACTGGAGTGAGTATTTATCTGAGATACTGGAGTGAGTATCTGAGATACTGGAGTGAGTATTTATCTGAGATACTGGAGTGAGAATTTATCTGAGATACTGGAGTGAGTATTTATCTGAGACACTGGAGTGAGTATTTATCTGGGATACTGGGGTGAGTATTTATCTGAGACACATGAGTGAGTACTTATCTGAGATACAGGAGTGAGTATTTATCTGAGATGTTGGGGTGAGTATTTATCTGAGATACTTGAGTGAGTATCTGAGATACTGGAGTGAGTACTTATCTGAGATACTGGAGTGAGTATTTAACTGAGATACTGGAGTGAGTATTTATCTGAGAAACCAGAGAGAGTATTTATCTGTGATACTGGAGTGAGTATTTACCTGAGATACTGGAGTGTGTATTTAACTCAGATCATGGAGTGAGTGTTTATCTGAGATACTGGAGTGAGAATTTATCTGTAATACATGAGTGAGAATTCATCTGGGATCCTAGAGTGAGTATTTAACTGAGAAACTGACGTGAGAATTCATCAGAGATACTGCAGTGAGTATTTATCTGAGACACTGGAGTGAGTATTCATCTGAGATACTGGAGTGAGTATTTATCTGAGAAACTGGAGTGAGTATTTAGCTGAGATACTGGAGTGAGCATTTATCTGAGATACTGGAGTGAGTATTTATCTGAGAGACTTGAGTGAGTATTTATCCAAGATACAGGAGAGAGTATTTAACTGTGATACTGGAGAGAGAATTTACCTGAGATACTGGTGTGAGTATTTATCTGAGATACTGGAGAGATTATTTACCTGAGATACTGGTGTGAGTATTCATCTGAGCTGCAGTGGTGAGTATTTATCTGAGATACTGGAGTGAGGATTTATCTGAGATTATGTAGCGAGTATTTATCTGAGATACTGGAGTGAGTATTTACCTGTGATACTGGAGTGAATATTTAACTGAGATACTGGAGTGAGTATTTATCGGAGATACTGGAGTGAGTATTTAATGGAAATACAGGAGTGAGTATTTATCAGAGATACTGGTGTGAGTATTTATCTGATATACTGGAGTGAGTACTTACCTGAGACACTGTAGTGAGAATTTAACTGAGATACTAGAGTGGGTATTTATCTGAGAAACTGGAGTGAGTATTTATCTGATATACAGGAGTGAGAATTCATCTGGGATACTAGAATGAGAATTTATCTGAGACACTGCAGAGAGTATTTATCTGCGATTCCGGAGTGAGCATTTATCTGAGAGACAGGAGAGAATATTTATCTGAGATACTGGAGAGAGGATTTATCTGAGATGCAGGAGTGAGCATTTATCTGAGATACTGAAGTGAGTATTTACCTGAGAAACTGGAGTGAGTATTTATCTGAGAAACTGGAGTGAGCATTTATATGAGATACTGGAGTGAGTATTTATCTGAGATCTTGGAGTGAGTATTTCTCTGACGTACTGGAGTGGGTATTTATCTGCGATACTGGAGTGAGTATTTATCTGAGACACTAGAGTGATTATTTATCTGAGATACTCGAGTGAGTATTTATCTGAGATACTGGAGTGAGCATTTATCTGAGATAATGGAGTGAGTATATATCAGAGATACTGGAGTGAGTATTTATCAGAGATACTGGAGTGAGTATTTAGCTGTGATACTGGAGTGAGTATTGATCTGAGACAATGTAGTGAGTATTTAACTGAGATACTGGAGTGAGTATTTATCTGAGATACTGGAGTGAGTATTTATCTGAGATACTGGAGTGAGTATTTCTCTGAGATACTGGAGTGAGTATTTATCTGAGATACTGGATGTTGTATCCGTGTGTTAATGGAGACACGGAATGCAGGAATTGGTTTAACAGGTGTTTACTGAACAAAGTCTGGAGGTGAACGAAAAGATACAAGACACTATACAGGCTTATATACCCGAGTGGTCACTACCGTAATTACAGTACACAGGGGCTCTTAAAGGTACATACACTACAATTCCTCCCCTTTTAGATAATTGGTACATAACATTTTAAGTAATCATTAATTAACATGTTTACAAGAACAATAATCTACACATTTGCTGCAGTTAATCAATTATACGTCAGTCTCTCTGGAGGCTTCCTGACTCGGTCCGGATAACGCCTCGGTGGTGTAGTAGTTTTCGGTGGTGTAGTAGGTTCTTTTGGCAAGGTCGATTCGGCTTGAATGCCAGTGTCGGGTTCATCTGGTTCCAGTATCACCGGATCGGAGGTAGATACTATGGGTATCTTTACTTCATCATTAGGCATATAGAGTTGTGGTGTAGGTTGTCCCTTTTCAGATGACTCTATGATCTGTTCAGCATGGCGCCTTATTATACTTTCTCCAATGTCCACGGTATACATCAGCGGTCCTAGTCGTGTGCAAATAGTTCCAGGCTGCCATTTCTCGGTACGGTAGTCCCGGGCCAAAACTTGTTGACCTATCTGGAAGGTTCTAGTTGGCCTTTCATTCATGCCTTGAAATTGCCGGTTCTCTACGTCCCTTCTGATGTTTGGCTTGATCAAATCCAGCCGACATCTTAGTCTTCTATTGAAAAACATCATGGCGGGAGTTTGGTTTGTAACCACATGTGTTGCATTCCTGTACGCAAACGAGAAGTTATCTACCTTATGTTGTAGATTTATGTCTTCATTACCCATGGCATTTATGGCCTTCTTGAAGGTCTGGACAAACCTTTCAGCTAATCCATTGGTGGCGGGATGGTATGGGGCGGACGTTTAGTGCTTAACCCCATTGTTTTTTAAGAACTTCCTGAATTCTTCGGACACAAATTGCGGTCCATTATCAGAACAGATCTGTTCAGGCAGCCCATTCCTGGCAAATATGGTCCTTAATACCATGATGGTTTTTTCCGTGGTGGTGGAGGACATCTTTATTACCTCCGGCCACTTGGAGTGTGCATCAACCACGATTAAGAACATTGAGTCCATAAATGGACCAACAAAGTCGATATGTACCCTTTGCCATGGAGATGAGGGCCACTCTCATGGATGTAGAGGGGCTTGTGGTGGGGCGTTTTGGACCTTCTGGCATCCTAGACAGCTCTTGGTCATTTCTTCGATGTCTCCATCGATACCTGGCCACCACACAAACGCTCTGGCTAGGTTCTTCATTTTCACTCCACCCAGATGCCCCTCGTGAAGCTCCTTTAGCACTTTATCCTGGAGTTTGGGTGGAATCACCACTCTGGATCCACACATCAAGGTTCCTCGGCACACTGACAGCTGTTCTCTTCTTTGCGAGAATGCTGGCAACAGTGGTTCACCATGTGCTGGCCATCCCTTCACCGTTAAATCATAGACTCGTGAGAGAGACGGGTCATTTCTCGTTTCCTTTTCAATGGTAGAATTTGTTACTGGTAGGCATTCCACTATGGTTGAGTGGAACATCTCCACTGGGTCCACTGTAGGTGCCTCTTCTACCGTTGGCAATGGTAGGCGCGATAAACCGTCAGCATTCCCATGCTGTTTTGATCCTTTGTATTCTATGTCATATTGGTGTGCCCCTAGGAAAAGGGACCACCTCTGTAGCCTTTGCCCTGTCATAATGGGAATGCCCTTTTTAGGGTTGAATATGGAGACGAGGGGTTGATGGTCAGTCAACAAGGTAAATTTTTGTCCGTGTAGGTAATGGTTGAATTTCTTCACTCCCCACACCAGGCTGAGTGCTTCCCTGTTGATCTGGGCATAGTTACGCTCAGCTGAGTTCAATGAGCGTGACGCAAAAGCTATCGGCCGCTCCGAGCCATCAGGGAATCTATGCGATAATACCGCTCCTATGCCGTAAGTGGATGCATCGCACGCCAGTCTGATTGGCAGTGATGGGTTGTAATGAGCCAACACTTCCTTGAACGTGATCAAGCCTTTGCATTTATGGAAGGCACGTTTACAGTCTTCGCTCCATTTCCAGATTACTCCTGTTTGTAGCAGTGCGTTAAGAGGGTGCAGAACAGTTGACAAGTTCGGTAAAAATTTATGATAGTAATTTATCAATCCCAGGAATGACCTTAATTGTGAGACATTTTCAGGTGCTGGGGCTTTTATGACCGCTTCAATTTTTTCAGGTGACTTATGCAACCCTCCTTCGTTAATTATATGGCCACAATATGATATTTGTTTCTGGAAAAATTCGCACTTGGGGCGATTTGCTCGTAGGCCCCGTTCTCTCAGCCTTGTGAGCACCTGCTCCAAATTGGCAAGGTGCTCGTTGTCGTTTTCTCCTGTTACAAGGATGTCGTCTAGGTAGCATTGAGTCCCCAGAGTCCCTTGCAGGACTTGCTCCATAGCTCTTTGCCAGATAGCTGGAGCTGATGCTATTCCGAAAACCAGTCGATTGTACTGGTACAGGCCTTTGTTTGTGTTTATCGTGAGATACTTTTTAGAGGCCTCCTCAACCTCCATCTGTAGATATGCCTGTGCCAAATCAATTTTGGTGAAACGTTTCCCTCCAGATAGTGAGGCGAAAATATCTTCTAGCCTCAGAAGAGGATACTGTACCGTGTGAAGGACCGGGTTTACAGTCACCTTGAAGTCCCCACAGATGCGAATTTTTCTCTTTTCTTCAGATTTATCATTATTCAACGTTTTCTTCATGACCGGGACGATGGGTGTTGCCCACTCGCTCCAGTCTATCTTGGATAACACGCCTGCCTTTTCCAAATTCTCCAGCTCTGCCTCGGCTGCTGGACGAATTGCGTATGGCACAGGCCTTGCCTTAAAAAACTTGGGAATTGCCGCATCTTCCACTTTTATTGAGGCGGTGATGCCTTTCAAGGTTCCTAGTTCCTGTTGAAACACTTCTTTGGCGTTGGCCAAGATGTCTTTTAATCGTTCAGGTATGACGTCATCATCATTTTTTTTCTTACTGGTCACCGTCAGTGCCTGAATGGAGTGCCAGTCTAAACGTATCTTCCTGATCCATTCACATCCCAACAGCGGTGGACCACCATCTTGCAGAACGTATAAATACAACTTCTGTATTTCCTTGCCGTTGTATACAACAGGCACCCTTATTTTCCCTCTAGGGTATACTTTCTGCCCCGTATATGTCTTCAAGATAATGGAGGTGTCTTTCAAAGGTATATGCGGAAATAGCCGCTCGTAATCCCGTCGACTTATGACGGTCAGAGCTGATCCTGTATCTAGCTCCATTTTAACTGGGGACCCCGCTATCATGAGGGTAACCCAAATGGTCTGGTAATCTTCTTTGGCAATTACATTATGTAATTTGAGACAGCTTAGTCTCTTGTTTCCGGAGTCGCTATCGCTCTTCTGGTCTTCAGAGCTACTGTCCGTCATTATTTGTACCTTTCTGTACTTTTCCTTATTGATTTTTTTTCTGTCAGTGGATTTTTTATTTCCAGATCGGCATACACGTGCAATGTGTCCCATCTTTCCGCATTGCCTGCATGCTTTGTCCTTGAACCAGCAGTCCCTCTGGTCATGGGTGGATCTGCCGCAGCGATAACATCTCTCGAAACCCCGTGTCATTTCATGGGTGCCGAAGTCCTGTGGCTTTTGCTGTATCTCTGCATCTCCTCTTGCTGCTGCTTCGTATGATACAGCCACACTGAAAGCCTTGTCCAGTGTCAAATCTTTGTCAGAAAGTAACCTTTTCTGTGTTCCTTCACTTAGGAGACCGCAGACGAATTTGTCTCGTAGAGAATCTGCCAGTCCTGCCCCGAATTGGCAGTGCTTTGACAGCTTTCTTAATTCGGTGAGGTAATCAGCGTTACTTTCATTCTTGTGCTGATGCCTCCTGAAGAATATGAATCGTTCCGCTATCAGCAGCGGTGTTGGGTTTAATTGCTCCTGTAGGGTATCAACAATCTCCTTAAAATTCTTGTCCATCGGTTTGGCTGGAGTGATTAAGTTTCGTAACAGCCCGTATGTCCTTGCGCCCATCAGATTTAGAAGTACCGATGCCCTTTTATCATCCTCTACTTCATTTGCTGTGCAATATACCTCCACTCTTTCCACATATGTGGTCCAATCCTCTATATCACTATCGAAAGCAGTAATATTGCCAGTCTTAGGCATCCTGAAAATCAAAAATGGCGCCTCCCGCGCTTTCCTTTCTTCCCTGCCGAGAAAAAAATGGCGCCTCCCGCGCTTTCCCGCCGCTGCCGCTGCTGACAATGCTGTTCTCCGCGGTTTTTAGTTACACAGATATTTTTAATAGTTGGAGACTCGTTCCCGCCGGACTCTCTGGGACATTTCCCTCCCTCTGCTTGCCCCGAACGCCGACCTGCTTTGCAGCGCCGGCCGTCTCCCGAGGGCTCCACCCTCCGTCTCTGTTTGCCTCCGCCTTCCGACTCGCTGCTCGGCCCCGCTGCAGAGCCACCCGATCGAGCCCCAGCCCGCCGACCAGGAAGGATTAGTGAAGTACCTGACACCAGCCCGGCTAGCTGGTGAAACCACAGCTTATCTTTTTTTTTTTCTTCGACCTTCGTCTGAGGAATCGATCTCCTTGAGGTGCTGCCGAATTGCAGGTAAGTCCGTTTACAATTCGTCGCCACTGTTGTATCCATGTGTTAATGGAGACACGGAATGCAGGAGTTGGTTTAACAGGTGTTTACTGAACAAAGTCTGGAGGTGAACTAAAAGATACAAGACACAATACAGGCATATATACCTGAGTGGTCACTACCGGTATTACAGTACACAGGGGCTCTTAAGGGTGCATACACTACACTGGAGTGAGTATTTAACTGAGATACTGGAGTCAGTATTTAACTGAGAATCCGGAGGGAGTATTTATCTGAGATACTGGAGTGAGTATTTATCTGAGAGACTTGAGTGAGTATTTATCCAAGATACAGGAGAGAGTATTTATCTGTGATACCGGAGAGAGAATTTATCTGAGATACTGGAGTGGGTATTTATCTGAGAAACTGGAGTGAGTATTTATCTGAGATACTGGAGTGAATATTTATCTGAGATACTGGAGTGAGTATTTATCTGAGATACTGGAGTGAGTATTTATCTGCGATACTGGAGTGAGTATTTATCAGAGATACTGGTATGAGTATTTATCTGAGATACTGGAGTGAGTATAGGAGATACTGGAGTGAGTATTTATCTGAGATACTGGAGTGAGTATTTATCTGAGGTACTGGAGTGAGAATTTATCTGAGACACTGGAGTGAGTATTTATCTGAGAAACTGAACTGAGTATTTATCTGAAATACTGGAGAGAGTATATATCTGAGAGACTTGAGTGAGTTTGTATCTGAGATACTGGAGTGAGCATTTATCTGAGATACTGGAGTGAGTATTTATCTGAGGTCCTGGAGTGAGTTTTTCTCTGACATACTGGAGTGGGTATTTAACTGAGATACTGGAGTAAGTATTTATCTGCGATACAGGAGTGAGTATTTATCAGTGATACTAGTGTGAGTATTTATCTGAGATACTGGAGTGAGTATTTATCTGAGATACTGGAGTGGGTATTCATCTGAGATACTGCAGTGAGTACTTATCTGAGACACTGGAGTGAGTATTTATCTGAGACACTGGAGAGAGTGTTTATCTGAGATACTGGAGAGAGTAATTATCTGAAATACTTGAGTGAGTATTTATCTGAGATACTGGAGAGAGTATTTATCTGAGATACTGGAGTGAGCATTTATCTGAGAAACTGAAGTGAGTATTTATCTGAGATACAGGAGAGAGTGTTTAACTGAGAATCCGGAGTGCGTATTTATCTGCGATACTGGAGTGAGTATTTATCTGAGATACTGGAGTGAGTATTTATCTGAGATACTGGAGTGGGTATTCATCTGAGATACTGGAGTGAGTATTTATCTGAGATACTGAAGAGAGTATTTATCTGAGAAACTTGAGTCAGGATTTATCCAAGATACAAGAGAGAGTATTAATCTGTGATGCTGGAGAGAGAATTTATCTGAGATACTGGTGTGGGTATTTATCTGAGATACTGGAGAGAGTATTTACCTGAGATACTGGAATGAGTATTTATCTGAGCTGCTGTAGTGGGTATTTATCTGTGATACTGGAGAGAGTATTTATCTGAGATAATGGAGTGAGAATTTATCTGAGATACTGTAGTGTGTATTTATCTGAGATACTGGAGTGAGTATTTATCCGAGACACAGGAGACAGTATTGATCTGAGATACTGGAGTGAGTAGTTATCTGGGACACAGGAGATAGTATTTATCAGAGATACTTGTGTGAGTATTTATCTGAGATACTGGAGAGAGTACTTCTCTCAAACACTGGAGTGAGTGTTTTTCTGAGATACTGGAGTGAGTATTTATCTGAGAAACTGTAGTGAGTATTTAACTGAGATACTTGAGTGAGTATTTATCTGAGATACTGGAGTTAGAATTTATCTGAGATACATGAGTGAGAATTCATCTGGGATACTAGAGTGAGTATTTATCTGAGATACAGGAGTGAGTATTTATCTGAGATACTGGAGTGAGTATTGCTCTGAGATACTGGACTGGGTATTTAACTGAGATACTAGAGTAAGTATTTATCTGCGAGACAGTATTGAGTATTTATCTGGTATACTGGAGTATGTATCAGAGATACTGGTATGAGTATTTATCTGAGATACTGGGGTGAGTATCGGAGATACTGGATGAAAATTTAGCTGAGACACTGGAGTGAGTATTTATCTGAGATACTGGAGTGAGTATTTAACTGAGAAACTGGAGTGAGTATTCATCTGAGATACTGGAGAGAGTATTTATCTGAGATACTGGAGTGAGTATTTATCTGAGATAATGGAGTGAAAATTTATCTGAGATACTGCAGTGAGTATTTATCTGAGATACTGGAGTGAGTATTTAATTGAGAAACTGGAGTGAGTATTTATCTGAGATACTGGAGTCAGTATTTATCTGAGACACAGGAGAGTGTATTGATCTGAGATACTGGAGTGAGAAGTTATCTGAGATACAGGAGTGAGTATTAATCTGAAAAACTGGAGTGAGTATTAATCTGAGATACTGGAGAGAGTATTTATATGAAATACTGCAGTGAGTATTTATCTGAGATACTGGAGAGAGTATTTAGCTGAGATATTGGAGTGAGTATTTAATCAGACACTGGAGTGAGTATTTTTCTTAGATACAGGAGTGAGTATTTATCAGAGATACTTGAGTGAATACTTATCTGAGATACTGGAGTGAGTATTTATCTGAGATACTGGAGTGAGTATTTATCTGAGATACTTCAAGATTTATCTGAGATACTGGAGTGAGTATTTATCTGAGATACTAGAGAGATTACTTATCTCAAATACTGGAGTGAGTACTTATCTCAGACAATGGAGTGAGTATTTAACTGACAATATAAAATTTAATTAATTACATAGATTGGTGCAGGTGATGTGTTACTGTTGCAAGATGTGGGAGCCGGTGAACCCCATTGAGGCTCACGGTGATTACATCTGTGACAAGTGTCTGCTGCTACAGGAACTCCAGCTCCGTGTTGATGAGCTGGAGTCTGAGCTTCAGACACTGCGACACATCAGGGAGGGGGAGAAGTAACTGGACTCTGTGTATCAGGAGGTGGTCTCACCTATGAATTTAAGTAATTCAGATGGATCCTTGGTCAGGGACAGGACGGTGTGACTACGAGTGAGGCAGGTACGGGGATCCAGGAGGTAGAGCTGGAGGAGCCGCAGCCCTCGCTCTTGACCAACAGGTTCGAGGTTCTTACTCCCTGTGGGGACAGGAGCAGGGACTGCAGGGAGGATGAGCAACGTGGCCACAGCACCGTGGAATGGGGGGCCATTCAAGAGGGGGGAGTAAATAGAAATGTTGTAGTGGTAGGGGACAGTATTATTAGGGGGATAGATAGAGTTCTCTGCAGCCGAGAATGAGAGTCCCGAAGGCTGTGTTGCCTACCCGGTGCCAGGCTTAAGGACATCTCCTCTGGGCTGGAAAGAAACTTGCAGTGAGACGGGGTGGATCCAGTTGTCATGGTCCATGTTGGTACAAACGACGTAGATAGGACTAGGAAGCCGGTTCTGTTAAAGGAGTATGAGCAGCTAGGGGTCAAATTAAAAAATAGAACCTCAAGGGTAATAATCTCTGGATTATTACCTGAGCCACGAGTGAATTTGGCTAGGACAAATAAGATTAGAGAGATACATGCGTGGCTCAAAGACTGGTGTGGGAGAAATGGGTTTTGCTTCCTGGGACACTGGCACCAGTACTGGGGCAGGAGGGAGCTGTTCCGTTGGGATGGGCTTCACTTGGCCAGTGCTGGGACTAGAGTCCTGGGGGATCATATACCTAGGGCTGTAGAGAGGGCTTTAAACTAACTAGTGGGGGGGAGGTTCCTAGAGAGCAAATAATAAAAATGACAACAGAGAAGGCCATAGACTTAGGTAGCAGTGGGGAAATTAAAAACCAGAGCGTGTCAGGAAGGGGCCGAAGGTATGGAGTAAAAGGTAAAGGCCTAGAAATTCAGTTGCGTTTGCGCCCAATTAGGGGCGAAAGAGTGGGTTGCGCCGGAAGTTGCGTCGCGCCCGAAATTAGGTGGGCCCTAACATCGGCGTTAGCCGGTAGTGCTGCGCCGGCACCGATGACGACATCGGTGTGCGCAGTGCCCCGGTACCGCCCGAAACCACGCCGATCCCCATCTTCAGTAGCGGCCGCCTCTTCCGTGGCGGGCGCTAACAACATCGGGAGACCGGGTCCTTACTGCAGCCTTAGCGGCGCAAGTTAAGGTGGAGGTGCGGGGCGGCCGCTTTTTCGGCGGCCGCCTGCCCGCACCTCCTTCCCCGGCCTCCACCACCGCCCCCCCCCCGCGGCATTGCCGGCTGGTTTCCGTGGAGCCCGGCACTTCTCCGTTGTGCCGGGCTCTTTTGCCGGTACTTGCAATCGGGGCTCCGGCCGTTGCAGGCACTTCCCCTGTAGTGTATGTACCCGTCTACCTTTAAGAGAACTATTGTATGTAACCGTTCACCTTTAAGAGAACTACTTTAGGTGTGGCACTACTTGTTTGGCTTCTGTATACTGTAATACCGATGGTGACCACACCGGTATATAAGTGTTGTGGCATGATTCCTTGGGCAGATTCGCCCTGACCTTCGAATAGTAAAGACCTGTTTGTTTGTTATTCCTGAAGTCTGTGTCGTTATTAACTGTACAACCCACAGACTTTACAGTGGCGACGAGTCCGATCGTACCCTGCGGCAAGACTACCAAAGCAACTAAAGAGCGTCGAAGAGAGGCAACCGCCCTCGTCGTTCTGCTGGAAGAAAACACGAGGCTGCAGCAATAGAAAGGAGGAAGACTTCAGCAACAAAAGCTTCCATCAGCAACAGGCACTGACTACCCTTCTACCACGGTGCGGAGTGAGCCGATCAGCAGGAAACAAGGCGGCCGCGGAGACTGTGAGTAGGGGAAAGTGTAATGAAATCCGGAGGATAAGGGCTGTGCACTCGACCACGGTCGAGGGGGAGCAGAGCTGGTCAGGAAGGCGGGTCCAATGGCGTCGTGAGATAGCCGGACCGCGATCGGCGGGAAAAGCCGGGCAGCGACCGAAGCCACGAAGCGCTGAGACCGGGAGCAGGCGCGGGAAGAGAGAAACTCAGCCGCAGCCGGGGAGGGAAGCACCGGACTGCGTGAGGGCTGGGAGGCGAACGGGAGCCGGGCGTGTGGGAGAGGCAGAGCCGACCAAAGGAGGCTGCGCGAGAGCCAGTCCAGCGGCTGAACTGTTCTCCACCAACGGGGTACCCAGCGCCGGTAGAGCCGAACGTGGGGGAGAGAGAGACAGAGCCGAGCAAGGGGAGAGAGACTGCGTGAGAGCCAGTCCAGCGGCTGAACTGTTCTCCGTGAACGGGGTACCCAGCGCCGGTAGAGCCGTGCGAGCGGGAGAGAAAGACAGAGCCAAGTAAGGGGAGCTGTGCGGAAGCCAGCCCAGCGGTTGAACCTGTCCGCTGTGGGGAAAGCGTACCCCTCCCACCAGGGAAGAAACGCGGGAAGCCGCCATTAGGCGGAGAAGACGACAGACGCAGGAGACCGCCATTGAAGGGGCGGGGAGAGAAGGAAAGAGCGGGAAACCGCCATTTTCGCGGGAAAAACCGCCATCTTAGAAATAAATAAATAATAAATAAGAATTTAAAGAAATACTTGTGCTGCTCCCAAGGAAAGGAAGATGCCTAAGCGAGGGAATATTAACGATTTTAATTCTGAGATAGAAGACTGGGCCACGTACGTGGAACGCATCGAGATCTATTGTGAAGCCAACAAAATAGAGGAAGACGACAAAGCGATAACATTGCTAAACTCGATGGGCGCAAAGACATACGGGCTCTTGAAGCATCTGCTGGCACCAGCTAAACTGGCGGATCAGACTTTCGAAGGGATTGTGGCTGTTCTGAAGGACCACTTGAACCCCACACCGTTGATGTTGGCTGAACGATTCAAATTCTATGCAAGAACGCAACAGAAAGACGAAAGCAACGCGGAATATTTGGTCGAACTGCGTAGGCTAGCGAAATGCTGCCAGTTCGGAGGGAATCTGACAGAGGCACTGCGAGACAAGTTCGTATGCGGATTGTCCAAGGAAGGGACACAAAAGCGACTACTCGAAGAGAACGACCTCATACTTGACAGGGCTGTCCTTATAGCCGCATCGCACGAAGCCGCAGCGAAAGGAACGGCGGAAATGCAGCTAAAGGCGGCGGCACTCGGGGTGGACCAAATTACCTCAAGTACAACAAAATGCTATCGTTGTGGGAAGACAACACACGACCTGAATCAATGCTGGTTTAAGAACCAAGAATGTAGGAAATGTGGCAAACTGGGTCACATCGCTAAGGTATGCCGGTCAGGGAAGAAGACCAACAACCAAAGGAAGCCACCACAAGAAAAGTACAACAAGGTACACAAGGTGGCTGAGAAGAGTTCAGACGAACAGAATTCAGACTCAGACCCAAACAGCCAGGAGCTGGGTAGTCTGAGAATTCACAATGTGAGTAAGGAAGCTGACCTACAAACTATCTGGGTCATACTAAAAATAGCTGGAGTCCAAGTAAGAATGGAGTTGGACATTGGATCAGCTCTATCAGTCATAAATCGAAGGGACTACCACCGGCTATTCTCTCACATACCCTTAAGAAATACCAAGTTCATATTGCAGACATACACGGGGCATAAGGTATACCCCATGGGGAAGATAAGAGTCAAGATGAGAGATAGGGGTAAAGAACACCCAAGAATGAACTTGTACGTATTATCTGAGGGAGGACCACCACTTCTAGGACGAGAGTGGATCAAGAAAATAGACATGGAATGGCACTATCTAAAAGCCATAATGAGTGAGGACTCGGTGCAAGCTATCAGCTCAGATTCTGAAACGGATGACGATAAGACCAACTCAAATATGGAAGACAAGGCTAAAATGAACTTGCCGACTATGGTGGAGAAAACGAAGACATGCATAAAGGCTTATGCTACCGAGAAGAATAAAGCTTCAGAGCAGAACTCCAGTTTGACAGAGAACTCTGAGCCTGTTCAAGTTAAGGACTTATCCACGACGGAAGAACACCGAACTCGGACTCAAACTTATTTCAAAGTACGACAACAATTAGAACAGTTGAGTTACCGTCTCGTACAAGAGATGAAAACAATGGAAAAGTTCTGGGACACCGAATGGGAGAACCTGGAAAGACAGCAGAGGCAGCTAGCTCAAGCAAAGAGCGACCATAGAGCCATCGTGACCAATTACCGATCACATCTCCCTTATGATGTTCAGGAGTTAGAATATTTGCATGATCTAGAGATACAGCATAAAGGCAAACCACGCTACACTGAGGATTTTGTTCTGCAATTGGAGATGGAGCTAGTGCAAGCAAGGTTAAGAGAAGCTGAATCGCAGTGTGCACTTAAAGATATGCAGAAAAAAATCTTGGACATGGAAAAGAGAAACGCTTCTTTACCTGATGTGAATAATGTGGCCATGTTGCAAGAGGAGCTTATAGGGGCGAAACTGAAAGAAGCTAAGCAAAGGATGTTGGAACTTGAAACACAGAACCAAATCAGCAGTAACCAGCTATGTCGAGCAGAGAAGGAGTGCTATGGTCTACATGAGAAGGTGCAATATCTCTCAGCCCAGAATAAGGGACTACTTACTCAGTTAAATGAAAGTAATCGGAAAATGGCTGAGATAGACTGCAGGAATAAAGAAGATTTGATGGCAGTGAGACTTCGAGAGGCAGATAGCATAGCAGCCTTGGCTGAACTCCAACAGGAAATTGCGAAAGAAGCAAATGAAGAGGAATCTTCAGGAAGCCAGGATGTTATTCCAGTTCTTCTCTACGACTCCTTACAAGCAGAGTGTGAGAAGTTGAAAGAACAGTATGAACAGGCCCAGGCTACAATTCTGGAGGGGTTTAACTCGGCAACCTCCGAAAAGCTAGTTTCAGTAGAAGCATATGAACAACTAAAGGTTGAACATGAGCAAGAAGTCCAAAGGCTGCAGGAAATTCTTGATGAGCTCAAGGTCAAGACAGACTCATCGGTAGAAGTTCCATCCATAGATGAGAAATTAGAGGTGAAAGACATGGCAGAACATGAAAGACAAGATGTCCAAGAACTCATAAAAATATTGAAGGAAACCCAAGACAAATATGAGGCGGCAATGTCCGAGGTTCAACAACTTGAAGAACAGATTCAACTGGAAATCCTTTCAGTGGAAGAAAAGGAAACTGTAAGAAACACAGAGACTGTAAGAATGGACCCTGAACATGAGCTAGAGAGCATCAGGGCGCAACTTTTCCGAGCGCTGAAAGCCAAAGTACAAGAGGAACAGAAGGTGGAAGCATTGGAGGAAAAGGTGGATGAAATGGAGAAGACTCTGATCCACAGTGTTCCCGTGGAAGAGTTAACGGTCAGCCAACTCCTTCATATGCTGAGGGAAAAGACTCTGCAATGGGAACAATCTGAACACGAGCTTCAATCTTCAACGGGAAGGAGTTCGGAGCTCTCAAAAGTTTGGGAAATAGCTGAGGTTGCAAAACAGACTTTACTGGGATGCCAAAAGTACGCTGAATCGCGTCTATGTGAACAACAGAATGTTGAAACAGCTGCTCCAGTAGAAGGATTGAATAGCCCGATCAATCAATCCCCGAGGGAAGGGGAAGTATTGAAATCACAAATGAGGTCATTAGTGAAGGATTTGCAGGAAACCCAGGAAGAGCGGGATGAAGATGAATGCATGAAGAAGTCTTTTCAAGAAAGATGTCTAGGGAAGGAACCACAGTCAGCTAACGTCCAGATGGATAAGGAGGAAGTAGAAGGCCCTCTCGCTGGCCTAACTCAGGACGAACCCGAATATTACCATGACCTGTTGAGTGACACTGAATATTACGAGGATGTGGTCTGCCCAGTTTGTGATGAAAACTCCCAAAGTGCCGAAATCAGGATGAAGCACTTAAAGTCGAAGGAACATGGAGAGTTGGTGGCGCTACAGCTGGCAGCTGATAAGGGAGCCCCGAGAGTCTCCAAAAAGCAGAAAAGAAAAAGAAGAAGCAGAAGATGATAACTATCGCAAATATTATCACTTCTACCAGATCATGCGTGGACCCTACGAAAGGAGTTAAATCAGTTGGGAAGTAGGAAAATATCAAGGCAACCCAGTTGTTGTAAAAGTCAGCACTGCTGGTTCAGCAGGACGAAAGTTCAAGCTGTTACGTCAAGAAAAGGATATGGAGGAGTCACGCTAGCAATGTGAACCATCTACACCAAAGAGATGTTGTTCGGACCGAGTCAAGATCAGAGACTGAATCTGTGAACTGTTCCCGCAGAGACTGAACCTGTGAACTGTTTCCCACCGAGACTATGTCTGTAAATTGTTTTATATGAAGTTGAAGATATGTTATGTTTAATGGGGACTCTGTATGTAATAAGCTAAAAAGGAAGGATTGTAGTGTATGTACCCGTCTACCTTTCAGAGAACTATTGTATGTAACTGTTCACCTTTAAGAGAACTACTTTAGGTGTGGCACTACTTGTTTGGCTTCTGTATACTGTAATACCGACGGTGACCACACCGGTATATAAGTGTTGTGGCATGATTCCTTGGGCAGATTCGCCCTGACCTTCGAATAGTAAAGACCTGTTTGTTTGTTATTCCTGAAGTCTGTGTCGTTATTAACTGTACAACCCACAGACTTTACATCCCCCTTAAGAGAAGGGGGAGGCCTGCAGTACAGCAGCCTGCCGCACCGCATCGGGTGGCGTAGCGGGACCGGGAGCGCTGAAATTCACTTTCAGCGCCCCAAGCGGGGCGGACACACCCTGTACCAGCGCCCGGTTCCGCTTTGGGGCGCTGAAAGTGAATATGGGGCGGGCACAACTGGCTCCGCGGCGGGCGCAAAATTTTCGGCGCAAACGTGCTGGCGGGGCTATACCCAATTTCTAGGCCAAAGTAATAAAAAGGGCAAAAGCAGGAACTAAGTGTCACAAAACATATTTGAAAGTTCTCTATCTGAATGCACGTAGCATTCGTAACAAAATAGACGAGTTAATGGCACAAATAACTACATATGGGTATGATCTTGTGGCCATTACAGAAACATGGCTGCAGGGTGACAATGCCTGGGAATTAAACATACCAGGTTATTTAACGATCAGGAAGGACAGGCAGGAAGGAAGGGGAGGTGGGGTGGCTATGTTAATAAAGGAAGGAATCACTGTAATACAGATAAATGATATTGGGTCAAAAGATCAGGATAATGAAACAGTTTGGGTGGAGGTAAGGAATAATAAGGGGAAAAAACACTAGTGGGTTGATGCGCTATCAATAACTCAAAAGACTGAGATTAAGCGAGTAATTAACAGGCTTTTATTAACAAGAGAATGAAGGTGTGCCTCGAGTGGTCGACCGGTCCAGAATACAAAGGGGCTGTGGAGCAGTCACCTTTATACCTGGATTCGTGGGCAGAGTCAGCCGAGGCATGTACACAGTGGAATACAAACAGTGGTTTACCACATTCACCCCTTGTTTAAAATTGAGTCCGGCGGGGTGAAGTGTATTAAAAGTTAGTGTATTGGAGTCTCTCCGGAGGTCTTGTATGCCGCTGTGATCGACGTGGCGATGGCAGGGGTAGTGAAGCTTCCGGCGTCGAGTCCCGCGTAGGCTGGGGCACTGGTGTGTAGTCCTCGTAGATGTCGAGCGGGTCGCGGGGCCCAGGCCTGCCGTCTGCTGGGGCTGGATATCGGATCGTGGGGGGGGGGTGGTAGTGGGTAGTGGGTTACTGCGGCCCCCGAGGGTGCGAGGTCTCTTATCGAGCCTGTGTCCTCCCGCCCGTCCGGGTACACAATGTAAGCAGACTGGGGGTTGGCGTGGAGGAGGTCGACCCTCTCGACCAGGGGGTCCGTTTTATGGGTCCTCACGTGTCTTCTCAGTAGGACCGGCCCTGGGGACGTCAGCCATGGCGGTAGCGATGTCCCCGATGTGGACTTCCTTGGGAAGACAAACATTTTCTCATGAGGGGTGGCGTTAGTGGCAGTGCAGAGCAGTGACCGAATAGAGTGGAGCGCATCGGGGAGCACATCCTGCCAGCGGGAGGTCGGAAGGCCCCTAGACTTTAAGGCTAGCAGGGCGGCCTTCCAAACTGTCGCATTCTCTCTTTCCACCTGTCCGTTCCCCCGGGGGTTGTAACTGGTGGTCCTGCTTGTGGCAATACCCCTAGCTAGCAGGTACTGACGGAGTTCATCGCTCATAAACGATGAGCCCCGGTCGCTATGGATATAGCTGGGGAAACCGAACAGGGTGAAGAGGTCGTTCAGACATTTAATGACCGTGGCACTGGTCATGTCCGGGCAGGGGATGGCGAACGGGAAACGGGAGTACTCATCAATAATATTGAGGAAGTACACATTGCGTTCGGAGGAGTGGAGAGGCCCTTTAAAATGAACGCTCAGGCGCTCGAAGGGGCGAGTGGCTTTTATCAGGTGAGCCCTGTCTGGTCTACAAAAGTGCGGTTTGCACTCAGCGCAGACTTGGCAGTTCCTGGTCATGGTCCTGACCTCCTCAATGGAGTAAGGCAGGTTGCGGGCCTTGATGAAGTGGAAGAACCTGGTGACCCCTGGGTGGCAGAGGTCATTGTGGAGGGCCCGCAGTCTATCGATCTGCGCGCTGGCGCAGGTGCCACGCGATAGAGCATCCGGGGGTTCATTGAGCTTCCCGGGCCGGTACAAGATCTCGTAATTGTAGGTGGAAAGTTCGATTCTCCACCTCAAGATCTTGTCGTTTTTGATTTTGCCCCTCTGCTTGTTGTTAAACATAAAAGCAACTGAACGCTGGTCAGTGAGCAGGGTAAATCGTTTTCCGGCCAGTTAGTGCCTCCAATGACGCACAGCCTCCACAATAGCCTGGGCCTCCTTCTCAACAGCGGAGTGTCTGGTCTCCGGGCCCTGGAGGGTTCGTGAAAAGAAGGCCACGGGTCTCCCCGCCTGATTGAGGGTAGCGGCCAGGGCTAAGTCGGACGCGTCGCTTTCCACCTGGAAGGGGATGGATTCGTCCACTGCGTGCATGGTGGCTTTGGCAATGTCTTCCTTGATACGGTGGAAGGCTAAGCGGGCCTCTGCCGTCACGGGAAAAGAGGTGGACTTGATCAGCGGACGGGCCTTGCCCGCATAGTAGGGGACCCACTGGGCGTAATAAGAGAAAAACCCTAGGCACCCCTTCAGGGCCTTGGGGCAGTGGGAGTTCGATAAGGGGACGCATCCGGTCGGGGTCGGGGCCGATGACTCCGTGTTCCACAACACAGCCAAGGATGGCGAGGCGGTTTGTGCGGAATATGCACTTCTCCTTGTTATACGTCAGGTTCAGGAGTTGGGCGGTGCAGAGGAATTTTTCGAGGTTTGCGTCATGGTCCTGCAAGTCATGGCCGCAGATGGTCACATTGTCCAGATATGGGAAAGTGGCCTGCAACGCATTTTGATCTACCATCCGGTCCATCTCCCTTTGGAAGACGGAGACCCCGTTGGTGACGCCAAAGGGAACCCTAAGGAAGTGATAGAGGCGGCCGTTTGCCTCAAAGGCAGTATACTGGCGGTCCTCAGGGCGGATAGGGAGCTGGTGGTACGCTGATTTCAAGTCAATGGTCGAGAAGACGCGGTACTGCGCGATCTGGTTGACCATATCCGCTATGCGGGGGAGTGGGTAAGCGTCCAGCAGGGTGTAGCGATTTATTGTCTGGTTGTAGTCGATGACCAGGCGCTGCTTCTCGCCGGTCTTAACGACCACAACCTGGGCTCGCCAGGGGCTGGTGCTGCCCTCAATAATCCCCTCCTTCAGGAGCCGCTCCACTTCGGTTTTAATGAAAACCCTGTCCCCGGCACTGTATTGCCTGCTCTTTGAGGCGATGGGCTTACAGTCGGGGGTGAGGTTAGCAAACAGTGGGGGGGGGGTGACTCTGAGTGTGGAGAGGTTGCACCTGGTGCGCGGCGGGCAATTTGGAAGCTGCTGGCTGCGGACTGTGAGTGGGGGGAGGGGTCCACTGTACGCCATCGTAACACTTTTAAGGTGGCACTGAAAATCTAACCCCAGTAGAACGGCAGCGCAGAGGTGGGGCAGGACCAGAAGTTTAAAATTATCGTACACAGTCCCGTCTACTAAGTGTGTCACCACGCAGTAGCCGCCAATGTCCGCCGACTGGGACTCGGTGGCCATAGAAATCCGCTGGTGCGCAGGCAGGACTGGGAGAGAGCAACGCCGCACCGTGTTGGGGTGGATGAAGCTCTCCGTGCTCCCAGAGTCAAAAAGGCAGATTGTTTCGTGACCATTTACCTTAATGTCCATTGTGGACCGGGCCAATTGGTGCGGTCTCGCTTGGTCCAGCGTAACGGAGGCCAGCGTAGGGGTCGGTTTGTCATTGCGGGTATCAGATGAGGTGGTGTTGGGGGCCTGCTGCGTCCCGGCTGGCATCCAAGATGGCGGCGTCCATGGTCCCCATGTGGCTGGAGGCGTCCAAAATGGCTGCTGTTCCGGTGGTTCGCACATGGCTGGGGAGGCCCAAGATGGCGGCCCGCACGGCCCACACGCGGCGCTGCTGGGGTTCGGGGTGGCTTTGGCCCTGCAGACGCTGGCGTAGTGTCTCTTCTTCCCGCAGCCCGAGCAGATCGTATTCTTCGCCGGGCAGCGCGCTCTGGGGTGTTTGGCCTGGCCACAGAAGTAGCATTTCTGGCCTTGGGACACTGCTGCGGTAGTTGGGCCGTTGCTGGGATGTGGCTGGGGTGGCACGGCGCTATGAGACGGTCCTACCGTGTCCCAGGCTGTCGTTCCCCGCGGCGTCCACGGTGCAGAGGAGTAGGCATCCATGCCCCGGTAGGCTGCATCTAATGATAGTGCGAGTTCAGAGGCCTTGTTGTGGTCGAGGTCACTCTGCTCCAACAATCGCTGTCGGGTGTAATTGGACCTGTGGCCCGCTACAAAAGCGTCCCGGATAAGTTCCTCTGTGTACACGGCAGCCTTTACATCCTTACAACCACGGGCCCGGCCGAGCACAGACAGTGCCTGAAGGTATTCCTCGGTCGATTCCCCTGATTGTTGTTTACGACTCCCAAGGAGGTGCCTGGCGTACACCTCGTTCACTGGACGCGTGTACTGGTCCTTGAGGAGCTTGATAGCAGCCGTGTACGAGGTCGCGTCCTGGATGACCGAGTACGCTCGGTGGTTCACTTTGGAGGTCAGGACATCCAGTTTGTCCTCATCCGATTTGACCGTTGCAGCGGAGGCGATCAGGAATTTTTCAAAGCACCTAAGCCAGTGAGCAAACTTGGTGGATGCGTTCGCCTCCCGATGGTCTAAGTCTAGGCATGCTGGTGTGAGGATCTTCTCCATTATAAAAAAATCTTGTTAATAAAATTGATGCGCTATCAATCACTCAAAAGACTGAGGTTAAGCGAGTAACTAACAGGCTTTTATTAACAAGAGAATGAAGGTGTGCCTCGAGTGGTCGACCAGTCCAGAATACAGAGGGACTGTGGAGCAGTCACCTTTCTACCTGGACTCGTGGGAGGAGTCAGCCGAGGCATGTACAGACATGTACACAGTGGAATACAAACAGTGGTTTACCACATGCACTTTGGCAGGAAAAATCGTAGAGCAAGTTATTATCTTAATGGCAAGAAACTGGAAAGTACTGAAGTACAAAGGGATCTGGGGGTCCTGGTGCACGAAACTCAAAAGGTTAGTATGCAGGTGCAGCAAGTGATTAAGAAGGCCAATGGAATGTTGGCTTTCATTGCTAGGGGGATAGAATATAAAAATAGGGAGGTATTGCTTCAGTTGTACAAGGTATTGGTGAGACCGCACCTGGAATACTGCATACAGTTTTGGTGTCCATGCTTAAGAAAAGACATACTTGCTCTCGAGTCAGTACAAAGAAGGTTCACTCGGTTAATCCCGGGGATGAGGGGATGGACATATGAGGAGAGGTTGAGTAGATTGGGACTCTACTCATTGGAATTCAGAAGAATGAGACTGCGATCTTACTGAAACATATAAGATTGTGAAGGGGTTGGATCGGGTGGATGCGGGGAGGATGTTCCCGATGATGGGTGAAACTAGAACTAGGGGGCATAGTCTTAGAATAAGGGGCTGCTCTTACAAAACTGAGATGAGGAGGAACTACTTCACTCAGAGGGTGGTAGGTCCATGGAATATGCTGCCCCAAAAAGCTGTAGAAGCTACATCATTACATAAATTTAAAACAGAAATAGACAGTTTCCTAGAAGTAAAGGGAATAAAGGGTTATGGGGAGCGGGCAGGAATTTGGACACGAGTCTAGGTTCGGATCGGTCATGGCCCTGTGGGTAGCGGAGCGGACCCAGGGGCCGTGTAGCCTGATCCTGCTCCTATTTCGTGTGTCTAATTCTGTTAGATTCAGGAGATGGTTCTGTGAAAGTAGATTGGCGGTTAGGATCAGATCAGCCATGATCTTATTGAAAGGCGTAGCAGGCTCGAGGGGCCGATTGGCCTACTCCTGCTCCTATTTCTTCTTTTCTTATGTTCTTCTGAGACACTGGAGTGAGTATTTATCTGAGATACTGCAGTGAGTATTTATCAGAGGAACTGGATGTAATGATCAATAACATGTCATTCTATAGTGGACACTAGGTGGAGCCGTAGAGCTGTGTAGCGCTGTATATAGCTGTATGCATAAGACTACACTACCCAGCTGTATGTATATTAAGAGTACATTACCCATGAGGCACTAGGCTACCCAGAAGGCAGCAGTCAAGATGGAAGCCTCTACAGATACTGTACCTAGTCCACATGTGTCAATAAAGTAACTAGCAAAAGCTAGCTGTGTTCATAATAAGAATGTCTATTTATTAATGAACATAAGACTGGAGTGAGCATTTATCTGAGATACTGGAGTGAGTATTTATCTGAGATACTGGAGAGAGTACTTATCTTAGATACTGGAGTGAGTATTTATCTGTGACACTGGAGTGAGTATTTATCTGAGACACTGCAGTGAGTGTTTATCAGAGGAACTGGGGTGAGTATTTATCTCAGAAACTGGAGTGAGTATTTATCTGAGACACTGGAGTGAGAATTTAACTGAGATACTGGAGTGAGTATTTATCTTAGATACAGGAGTGAGTATTTATCTGAGATACTTCAGGACTTATCTGAGATACTGGAGTGAGTATTTATCTGAGATACTGGAGAAAGTACTTATCTCAGATACTGGAGTGAGTATTTATCTGAGACACTGGAGTGAGTATTTATCTGAGACACTGCAGTGAGTATTTATCAGAGGAGCTGGAGTGAGTATTAATCTCAGATACAGGAGTGAGTATTTATCTGAGATACAGGGGAGAGTATTTATCTGAGAGAATTGAGCGAGTATTTATCTGAGATACTTGAGTGAGTATTTATCTGAGATACTGGAGAGAGAATTTATCTGAGATACTGGTGTGAGCATTTATCTGAGATACTGGAGTGAGTAGTTACCTGAGACACTGGAGTGAGCATTTGTCCGAGCTGCTGTCGTGAGTATTTATCTGAGATACTGGAGAGAGTATTTATCCAAGACACAGGAGAGTGTATAGATCTGAGATACTGGAGTGAGAAGTTTTCCGAGATACAGGAGTGAGTATTTATTTGAGATACTGGAGTGAGTGTTTATCGGAGATACTGGAGAGAGTATTTAGCTGAGACACTGGAGAGAGTATTTATCTGAGACACTGGAGTGAGTATTTAACTGAGATACTGGATTGAGTATTTAACGGAGATACTGGAGTGAGTATTTATCTTAGATACAGGAGTGAGTATTTATCTGAGATTCTGGAGTGAGTATTTATCTGAGACACTGGAGTGAGTATTTATTTGGGATACTGGAGTGAGTATTTATCTGAGATACCAGAGAGAGTATTTATTTGAGATACTTCAGGATTTACCTGAGATACTGGAGTGTGTATTTATCTGAGATAATGGAGAGAGTACTTATCTCAGATACTGGAGTGAGTTCTTACCTCAGATACAGGAGTGAGTATTTATCTGAGACACTGGAGTGAATATTTATCTGAGACACTGCAGTGAGTATTTATCAGAGGAACTGGAGTGAGTATTTATATGAGATACTGGAATGAGTATCGGAGATACTGGAGTGAGTATTTATCTGAGATACTGGAGTGAGTATTCATTTGAGATATTGGTGTGAGTATTCATCTGAGACACTGGAGTGAGTATTTATCTGAGATACTGGAGTGAGTATTTATCTGAGATGGAGTGAGTATTTTTCTGAGATACTGGAATGAGTTTTTATCTGAGATACTGGAGTGAGTATTTATCTGAGATACTGGAGTGAGTATTTATCTGAGATACTGGAGTGAGAATTTATCTGAGATACTGGAGTGAGTATTTATCTGAGATACTGGAGTGAGCATTTATCTGAGAAACTGAAGTGAGGATTTACCTGAGATACTGGAGAGAGTATTTATCTGAGAAACTAGAGTGAGTACTTATCTGAGATACTGGAGTGAGTATTTATCTGAGATACTGGAGTGAGCATTTATCTGAGATACTGTAGTGAGTATTTATCCGTGATACTGGAGTGAGTATCTGAGATACTGGAGTGAGTACTTATCTGAGAAACTGGAGTGAGTATTTATCTGAGGTACCGGAGAGAGTATTTACCTGAGATACTGGAGTGAGTATTTATCTGAGATACTGCAGTGGGTATTTATCTGAGATACTGGAGTGAGTATTTATCTGAGATGGAGTGAGTATTTTTCTGAGATACTGGAATGAGTTTTTACCAGAGATACTGGAGTGAGTATTTTTCTGAGATAATGGAGTGAGTATTTAACTGAGATGGAGTCAGTATTCATAGAGTCATAGGCCTAGAAATTCAGTTGGGCATGCCAGCCGTTAGTGCCTTAGGAGGAGTAGATATCGAGCGCTAGGCGCTTAGCGCCCGGGCGCAGCGCGATCTGCGCCTCGCCCCAACTTCAGTAGACATTTAGCGCCGGCGCAAAGTCTTAGCGCGCGCCCTGCTGCGCGCGCAGATCATGACGTCATTTCGTCGTGCAACGCCCTTTGTGCGCCCGGAACCGGAACTTCACTCGCGCCGCCCCATTGTGCGCCGGACGGCCCTAACGACTGTGAAGTGGAACGGTACACAGCCGAGGCGGGCCGCGGGGAGCGCAAATTAAAGGGCACTCCTGCAGTAGAAAAGGCAGCCGTTTTGCAACAGTGGAGGAGGAGGAGGAGGAGGAGGGGGAGGTGTTTTTGTTGTTGTACCGGTACCACATAACAAACTGATGGAGAGAAGCCCTCCCCAACAACACAAATACAGCCGTCTCGGCCTTTCAAAAAAACAAATCCACCCTCCCCCTTTAAGAACTCACCGGAGCCAGAGTGTCTGCCGTCAATCAGCAGCTCGCCGCACCTGCCCTGCGCCCACCTTCCAGTGTTAGCGCCCGGGCTGCCGGCTTAGCGCCTAAAGAGAGCCGTGCATCGCCAGTTTTAGTGCTCGAGCAAACTCTTAGGGCGAAGCTAATGAATATCGGGGAAGTGGCCTCGAATTTGCGCCGGGCGCAAACTTTAGCGGCCGCCCGACTTTACCGCCCCAAAAGTGGCTATAATGAATTTCTAGGCCATAGAGTCATAGGGCTGGATTTTCCTAAGCCCCTGGAGTCGGGTTGGAGGCATGCGGGCGATAAAAATCGGAGATCCGGGGGTCCCGACCCCATCCCGCCTCCAACCCGCCTCCACGTCAATTTCATAGGAGTCGGGTTCCCGACAAGTGCTGGAACCCGACTCCCAGAGGCGGGAAGGGATTAAAGGCAATTAAACTGACTGTTAACAGGTAGTTAACAGGTAGTTTTTTGCCGATTCGCAATTTTTATTGCAGGTTTGTGGGCTTCCCGACAGCTCCAAACCACGAAAAGTTTTCGAGGCGGGACGTGGGTCTGAGGTCTTGGAGGGGTCGGGATGCCCAGTGTTCAGGTGAGTGAGGGGTGCAGGAGTGCAAAGGTAAGTGTTTTGCAAGTGTTTAAAGTGTTTAAATAAGTTTAACTTACTTTTACTTACCTTTACAGGAGTCCTGCATTCCGGTGTCGGGAGTCGGCTGCAAGAACCACAGAAGCTCCGATTTTTAAAAAAAAATCAGCTTCTTTGTTTCTGCAGCAAAATGATTTTAAAGTTATCCTGAGAAAGGACTGAGGCTGAATTAGCAGTTTCTCAGTGCTTGACAGCTTCAAACAGCTGTTAAACACTGATATTTCATCAGCCAAAAGCTTTTGACAGATGAAATGTCAATCTCTGACGTCACCTGTTGCCGGGTGGCCCTTAATTGGCCTGCTGAGCCCACAGGGCGGGCTCAACAAGGTCAATCAGAGGAAAATCCAGTGGGTTGGCCACATCTCCATGGAGGCGGGACAACAAGCCCGTATGTGGGTTTCCCATCTCCAACCCGCCCCCGTAGCAAAATCCAGCCCATCGAGTTTTACAGCACAGAAAGAGGCCCTTCGGCCCATCGTGTCTGCGCCGTCCATCAAGCCCTGTCCAGTCTAATCCCATTTTCCTGCATTTGGTCCATAGCCTTGTATGCAATGGCATTTCAAGTGCTCATCCAAATGCTTCTTGAATGTTGTGAGGGTTCCTGCCTCTGCCACCCTTTCAGGCAGTGAGTTCCAGATTCCAACCACCCTCTGGGTGAAAAAGTTCCTCCTGAAATCCCCTCTAAATCTCCTGCCCCTTACCCTGAATCTATGCCCCCTTGTTATTGACCCCCCTACTAAGGGGAAAAGTTCCTCTTTATCCACCCTATCGATGCCCCTCATCATTTTGTACACCTCAATCAGGTCCCCCCTCAGCCTTCTTTGCTCCAAGGAAAACAACCCCAGCCTGTTTAGCCTTTCTTCATAGCTGAGGCGCTCCATCCCAGGTAACATCCTGGTGAATCTTCTCTGCACCCTCTCCAAAGCAATCACATCCTTTCTATCGTGAGGCGACCAGAACTGCACACAGTACTCCAGCTGTGGCCTCACCAGCGTTTTGTACAGCTCCATCATAACCTCCCTGCTCTTATATTCTATGGCCGGCTAATGAAGGCAAGTATCCCATATGCCTTTTTAACCACCTTATCTACCTGTTCCGCTGCCTTCAGGGATCTATGTACATGTACACCAAGGTCCCTCTGACCCTCTGTACTTCCTAGGGTCCTACCACTCATTGTGTATTCCCTTGCCTTATTTGTCCGTCCAAAATGCATCACCTCGCACTTTTCAGGGTTAAATTCCATTTGCCACTTTTCCGCTCATCTGACCCACCCGCTTATATCGTCCTGTAGCCTGAGGCTTTCCTCCTCGCAATTTACCACCCCACCAATTTTTGTGTCATCTGCGAACTTACTGATCATACCTTTTACATTCTCATCCAAATCATTTATGTAGATCACAAACAGCAAGGGACCCAGCACCGATCCCTGAGGTACCCCACTGGACACAGGCTTCCAGTCACAAAAGCAACCTTCGACCATCACCCTCTGCCTCCTGCCATTCAGCCAGTTTAGGATCCAACGCACCAAGGCACCCTGGATCCCATGGGCTCTTACCTTCTTGACCAGTCTCCTATGCGGGACTTTGTCAAAAACTTTACTGAAGTCCATGTAAAACACATCCACAGCAATTCCCTCATCCACACACCTAGTCACCCCCTCGAAAAATTCAATCAGATTGGTCAGACATGATTTACCCTTGACAAAGTCATGCTGACTATCCCCGATTAATCCTTGCCTCTCCAAGTGGTGACTAATTTTGTCCCTCAGAATTTTTTCCAATAATTTCCCTACCACAGATATTAGGCTCACTGGCCTGTAATTCCCTGGTTTATCCCGGCTACCCTTCTTGAATAATGGTACTACGTTAGCTGTTCTCCAGTCCTCTGGTACATCCCCTGTGGCCAGAGAGGTTCTGAAAATTTGTGTCAGAGCCCCTGCAATCTCCTCCTTTGCCTCACACAACAGCCTGGGATACATCTTGTCCGGGCCTGGGGATTTATCCACTTTTTGGCCTGCTAAAACCGCTAGTACCTCCTCCCTCTCGATGCTAATATGTTCAAGTATGTCACAGTCCCCTTGCCCGATTTCTATGTCTACATCGTCTTTCTCCATAGTGAACACAGATGCAAAAAATTCATTTAAAACCCCGCCTACATCATCTGGCTCTACACACAGATTGCCACTTTGGTCCCTAATGGGCTCAACCCTTTCCCTGGTTATCCTCTTGCCCTTAATATACTTATAAAACATCTTAGGATTTTCCTTTATTTTGCTCGCCAGTGTTATTTCATGGCCCCTCCTTGCCCTCCTAATTTCTCTTTTAAGTATGCCCCTGCACTTTTTATACTCCTCTAGGGCTTCCTCCGTCTTTAGTCTTTTGTAATTGCCAAAAGCCCCCCTTTTTTTCCGAATGCATTTTTGTATAACCCTTGTCATCCAAGGTTCCCTTTGCTTGTTGGTCCCACCCTTGACCTTTACAGGAACATGTTGGCGTTGTACTCTCTCTATTTCCCTTCTGAAAGTCTCCCACTGTTTTGATGTGGATTTTCCTATAAGTAGCTGCTCCCAGTCCACTTTGGCCAGATCCTGCCTTATCATATTAAAATCGGCCTTCCCCCAATTTAGAACCCTTACATTCCGGGCCGTCTTTGTCTTTTTCCATGACCACCTTAAATCTCACCGAATTATGGTCACTGCCGCCAAAATGCTCTCCTACTGACACTTCCACCACTTGCCCGGATATATTCCCTAGAATTAGGTCCAGTACCGCCCCCTCTCTTGTAGGACTTTCTACATGTTGGCTCAAAAAGCTTTTGAGTATTTTTCTGAGATACTGGAATGAGTTTTTATCTGAGATACTGGAGTGTGTATTTATCTGAGATAATGGAGTGAGTATGTATCTGAGATACTGGAGTGAGTATTTATCTGAGATAATGGAGTGAGAATTTATCTGAGATACTGGAGTGAGTATTTATCTGAGATACTGGAGTGAGTATTCATCTGAGATACAGGAATAAGTATTTATCTGAGATACTGGAGTGAGTATTTATCAGAGATACTGGCGTGAGTGTTTATCTGAGAAACTGGAGTGAGTATTTAACTGAGATCCGGAAGTGAGTATTTATCGGAGAAACAGGAGTGAGTATTTATCGGAGATACTGGAGTGTGTATTTATCTGAGATACTGGAGAGAATATTTATCTGTGACACTGTAGAGAGTATTTATCTGAGATACTGGATTGAGTATTTATCTGAGATACTGGAGTGAGTATTTATCTGAGATACTGGAGTGAGCATTTATCTGAGAAACTGACGTGAGTATTTATCTGAGATACAGGAGAGAGTATTTATCTGAGAGACTTGAGTGAGAATTTATCTGAGATACTGTAGTGAGTATTTATCCGTGATACTGGAGTGAGTATTTATCTGAGATACTGGAGTGAGTATTTACCTGAGACACTGGAGAGAGTTTATATCTGAGATACTGAAGAGAGTATTTATCTGACATACCGGAGTGAGTATTTATCTGAGATACTGGAGTGAGTATTTATGGGAGAAACTGGAGTGAGAATTTATCTGTGATACTGGAGTGGGTATTTAACTGAGATACTGGAGTAAGTATTTATCTGCGATACAGGAGTGTGCATTTATCTGGTACACTGGAGTGAGTATTTATCAGAGATACTGGAGTGAATATTTATCTGAGATTCTGGAGTGAGTGTTTAACTGAGATACTGGAGTGAGTATTCAACTGAGATACTGGAGTGAGTGTTTATCTGTGATACTGCATGAGTATTCATCTGAGATACAGGAGTGAGTATTTATCTGAGATACTGGAGAGAGAACTTATCTGAGATATTGGAGAGAGTATTTATCTGAGAAGCTGGAGAGAGTATTTATCTGAGATAGTGGAGTGAGTATATATCTGAGAGACTTGAGTGAGTGTTCTTCTGAGATACTGGAAAGAGTTATTATCTGAGATACTGGAGTGAGTATTTATCTGAGATACAGGAATAAGTATTTGCTGAGATACTGGAGTGAGTATTTATCAGAGATACTGGATTGAGTATTTAACTGAGATCCTGAAGTTAGTATTTATCGGAGACACTGGAGTGAGTATTTATCTGAGATACTGGAGTGAGTATTTAACTGAGATGGAGTGAGCATTTATCTGAGATACTGGAGTGAGTATTTATCTGAGATACTGGAGCTAGTAATTTTCTGAGATAATGGAGTGAGTATTCAACTGAGATGGAGTGAGTATTTTTCTAAGATACTGGAATGAGTATTTAACTGAGACACTGGAGTGAGTATTTATCTGAGAAACTGGAGTGGGTATTTATCTGAGAAACTGAAGTGAAAATTTACCTGAGATACTGGAGAGAGTATTTACCTGAGAGACTGGAGAGAGTATTTATCTGAGAATCTGGAGTGAGTATTTATCTGAGATACTGGAGTCAGTATATATCTGAGAGACCTGAGTGATTATTTATCTGAGAAACTGGAGTGAGCATTTTTCTGAGAAATTGACGTGAGTATTTATCTGAGATACAGGATAGAGTATTTATCTGAGCTACTTGAGCGAGTATTTCTCTGAGTAACTTGAGTGAGTATTTATCTGACATACTGCAGAGAGTATTTATCTGAGATACTGGAGTGAGCATTTATCTGAGAAACTAGAGTGAGTACTTATCTGAGATACTGGAGTGAGTATTTATCTGAGAAGCTGGAGAGAGTATTTACCTGACATACTGGAGTGAGTGTTTATCTGAGATAATGGATGAGTATTCATCTGAGATACTGGAGTGAGTATTTATCTGAGATACTGGAGAGAGTACTTATCTGAGATACTGGAGAGAGTATTTATCTGAGAAGCTGGAGAGAGTATTTATTTATTTCAGATAGTGGAGTGAGTATTTATCTGAGAGATTTGAGTGAGTGTTTTTCTGAGACACTGGAATGAGTTTTTATCTGAGATACTGGAGTGAGTATTTATCTGAGACACTGCAGTGAGTATTTATCCGAGATAATGGAGTGAGTTTTACCTGAGATGATGGAGTGAGAATTTATCTGAGATACTGGAGTGAGTAATTATCTGAGATACTGGAGTGAGTATTTAACTGAGATACTGGAGTGAGTATTTATCTGAGACACTGGAGTGAGTATTTATCTGAGATGCTGGAGTGAATATTAATCTGAGATACTGGAGTGAGTATTTAACTGAGATACTGGAGTGAGTATGTATCTGAGATACCGGAGATAGTATTTATCTAAGAAGCTAGAGCTAGTATTTACCTGAGATACTTCAGTATTTATCTCAGATACTGGTGAGAGTACTTATCTCATACTGGAGTGAGTACTTATTTCAGATACAGGACTGAGTATTTATCTGAGACACTGGAGTGAGTATTTGTCTGATACACTGCAGTGAATATTTATCAGAGATACTGGAGTGTGTATTTAACTGAGAAACTGGAGTGAGTATGTATCTGAGATACCGGAGATAGTATTTATCTGAGATACTACAGCGAGTATTTACCTGAGATACTGGAGTGCATACTTAACTCAGATAATGGAGTGAGTATTTTTCTGAGACACTGGAGTGCGTATTTATCTGAAATACAGGAGTGAGATTTCATCTGGGATACTAGACTGAGTATTTATCGGAGACACAGGAGTGAGTATTTATCTGAGATACTGCAGTGACTATTTATCTGAGAAATTGGAGTGGGTATTTATCTGAGAAACTGGAGTGAGTCTTTATCAGAGATACTGGAGTGAGTATTTATCTGAGATACTGGAGTGAGTATTTATCTGAGATACTGGAGTGGGTTTTTAACTGAGATACTGGATTAAGTATTTATCTGCGATATAGGAGTGAGTATTTAACTGGTATACTGGAGTGAGAATTTATCTGAGATACTGGAGTGAGTACTGGAGATACTGGAGAGAGTATTTATCTGAGATACTGGGGAGAGTATTTATCTGAGATAATTTAGTGAGTATTTATCTGTGATGCTGGGGTGAGTATTTATCTGAGATACTTGAGTGAGTATTTATCTGAGATACTGGAGAGAGTATTTATCTGAGGAACTGGAGTGAGTATTTATCTGAGATACTGGAGTGAGTATTTATCTGAGATACTGGAGTGAATATTTATCTGAGATACTGGAGTGAGTATTTAACTGAGATACTGGAGTGAGTATTTAACTGAGATACTGGAGTGAGTATTTATCTGAGACACTGGAGTGAGTATTTATCTGAGATACTGGAGTGAATATTTATCTGAGATACTGGAGTGAGTATTTAACTGAGATACTGGAGTGAGTATGTATCTGAGATACCGGAGATAGTTATTTATCTAAGAAGCTAGAGCTAGTATTTACCTGAGATACTTCAGTATTTATCTCAGATACTGGAGAGAGTACTTATCTCATACTGGAGTGAGTACTTATTTCAGATACAGGACTGAGTATTTATCTGAGACACTGGAGTGAGTATTTGTCTGATACACTGCAGTGAATATTTATCAGAGATACTGGAGTGTGTATTTAACTGAGAAACTGGGGAGAGTATTTATCTGAGATAATGGAGTGAGTATTTATCTGTGATACTGGAGTGAGTGTTTATCTGAGATACAGGAGAGAGTATTTATCTGAGGAACTGGAGTGAGTATTTATCTGAGATACTGGAGTGAGTACTGGAGATACTGGAGAGAGTATTTATCTGAGATACTGGAGAGAGTATTTATCTGAGATACTGGAGTGAGTATTTATCTGAGATACTGGAGTGAGTATTTATCTGAGATACTGGAGAGAGTATTTATCTGAGATACTGGAGTGAGTATTAATCTGAGATACTGGAGTGATTAATTATCTGAGATACCGGAGAGAGTATTTATCTGAGACACCGGAGAGAGTATTTATCTGAGATACCGGAGAGAGTATTTATCTGAGATACTGGACTGAGTCTTTATCTGAGATACTGGAGTGAGTATTTAACTGTGATACTGGAGTGAGTATTTATCTGAGATACCGGAGAGAGTATTTATCTGAGATACTGGAATATTTATCTGAGATACTGTAGTGAGTATTAAACTGAAATACAGGAGTGAATATTTATCTGAGAAACTGGAGTGAGTATTTAACTGAGATCCTGAAGTGAGTATTTATCGGAGAAACAGGAGTGAGTATTTATCTAAGATACTGGAGTCAGTATTTATCTGACAATCTGGAGTCAGTATTTATCTGAGATACAGGAGAGAGTATTTATCTGAGCTACTTGAGTGAGTATTTATCTGAGATACTTGAGTGTGCATTTATCTGAGAAACTGAAGTGAGCATTTACCTGAGATACTGGAGAGAGTATTTACCTGAGATTCTGGAGAGAGTATTTATCTGAGAAGGTGGAGTGAGTATTTATCTGAGATACTGGAGTGAGTATTTAGCTGAGAGACTTGAGTGAGTATTTATCTGAGATACTGGAGTGAGCATTTATCTGAGAAATTGACGTGAGTATTTATCTGAGATACAGGATAGAATATTTATCTGAGCTACATGAGTGAGTATTTATCTGAGAAACTTGAGTGGGTATTTATCTGAGATACTGGAGTGAGCATTTATCTGAGATACAGGAGTGAGAATTAATCTGAGATACAGTAGTGAGTATTTATCCGTGATACTGGAGTGAGTATTTATCTGAGATACTGGAGTGAGTATTTACCTGAGACACTGGAGAGAGTTTATATCTGAGATACTGGAGAGAGTATGGCCTAGAAATTCACTAGCCTTAGCGCCGCTTTTGAGGCGCTAGAGGGACTAGCGCCAGAGTTATGGCCAGTTGAAAAATTACCTGGGGCCCTAAAGCGGCGTTGCACTGGTAACGCTGCGCCGGCACCGATGATGTCATCGGTGTGCGCAGCGTCCCGGTTGCCATGCCGACGGGCCCCAGCGCCGAAATTCAGTTGCGGCCGCCTCGCCCGTGGCAGCCGCAACTAAGACTCCGGCCTAGAAATTGGGTTTTGGCTTAGCCAGGGCTTTAGCGCCGGAAGTTAGTGCTGGCGCTAAGTCCCCCTGCGCGCGGCAAAAATTCAGTAGCGCCGCGCCCAAACGGCTGCCGGCGCTACTGAAGGGTCTTAGCGCCTGGAAAAGGGCGCTAACTGCCGTTTAGCGCCGCAATTCCGGCGCTGCGGCACCCGATGCGGTGCGGCAGGCTGGGGAAGTGCAGGCCTCCTCCTTCCGTTAAGGAGGAGCTGCCTGCACCCGGCCGCGGCCCGCGCAAATCTCTTCAAAAATGAGCCCGGCACCTCGGACAAGTGCCGGGCTTGCATCTGTTCCGGGCGGGGGGGGGAGAAGTCCAGGGAGGGAGCTGCGGGCAGGCGGCCGGCGGGAAAGCGGCCGGCCGCCGCGGGGCCTTTAATGCGCCGGCGCAAACACATGTTGGACTCTGTTGCCAGAGTCTTAGTTACGGCTGCCACGGGCGAGGTGGCCGCAACTGAATTTCGGCGCTGGGGCCCGTCGGCATGGCAACCGGGACGCTGCGCACACCGATGACGTCATCGGTGCCGGCGCAGCGCTACCGGTGCAACGCCGCTTTAGGGCCCCAGGGAATTTTTCAACTGGCCATAACTCTGGCGCTAGTCCCTCTAGTGCCTCAAAAGCAGCGCTAAGGCTAGTGAATTTCTAGGCCTATATATCTGACATACTGGAGTGAGCATTTATCTGAGATACTGGAGTGAGTATTTATCTGAGATACTGGAGTGAGTATTTATCTGTGATACTGGAGTGGGTATTTAACTGAGATACTGGAGTGGGTATTTAACTGAGGTACTGGAGTAAGTATTTATCTGCGATACAGGAGTGTGTATTTATCTGGTACACTGGAGTGAGTATTTATCAGAGATACTGGACTGAATATTTATCTGAGATTCTGGAGTGAGTGTTTAACTGAGATACTGGAGTGAGTATTCATCTGAGATACTGGAGTGAGTGTTTATCTGAGATACTGAATGAGTATTCATCTGAGATATTGGAGTGAGTATTTATCTGAGATACTGGAGAGAGTACTTATCTGAGATACTGGAGAGAGTATTTATCTGAGAAGCTGGAGAGAGTATTTATCTGAGATAGTGGAGTGAGTAATTATCTGAGATACTGGAGTGAGTATTCATCTGAGAGACTTGAGTGAGTGTTTTTCTGAGATTCTGGAATGAGTTTTTATCTGATATACTGCAGTGAATATTTACCAGAGAAACTGGAGTGTGCATTTAACTGAGAAACTGGAGTGAGTATGTATCTGAGATACCGGAGATAGTATTTATCTGAGATACTAGAGCGAATATTTACCTGAGATGCTGGAGTGTGTACTTAACTCAGATAATGGAGTGAGTATCTTTTTGAGACACTGGAGTGAGTATTTATCTGAGGCACTGTAGTGAGTATTTAACTGAGATACTGGAGTGAGTACTTATCTGAGATACAGGAGTGAGAACTCATCTGGGTTACTAGACTGAGTATTTATCTGAGATACTGGAGAGAGTATTTATCTGAGACACTGGAGAGAGTATTTATCTTAGATACTGGAGTGAGTATTTATCTGAGATACTGGAGTGAGTATTTAACTGAGATACTGGAGTGAGTATTTATCTGAGATACCGGAGTGAGTATTTATCTAAGATACTGGAGTCAGTATTTATCTGACATACTGGAGAGAGTATTTATCTGAGGTACAGGAGAGAGTATTTATCTGAGATACTGGACTGAGTATTTATCTGAGATACTGGAGTGAGCATTGGAGATACTGAAGAGAGTATTTATCAGAGATGCTGGAGAGAGTATTTATCTGAGATATTGGAGTGAGTATTTATCTGTGCTGACGTGAGTATTTATCTGAGACACTTGAGTGAGTATTTATCTGAGATACTGGAGAGAGTATTTATCTGAGGAACTGGAGTGAGTATTTATCTGAGATACTGGAGTGAGTATTTATCTGAGATACTGGAGAGAGTATTTATCTAAGATACTAGAGCTAGTATTAACCTGAGATACTGGAGTGCGTACTTAACTCAAATAATGGAGTGAGTATTTTTCTGAGATACTGGATTGAGTATTTATCTGAGATACCGGAGAGAGTATTTATCTGAGATACTGGAGTATTTATCTGAGATACTGTAGTGAGTATTTAACGGAGATACTGGAGTGTGTATTTATCTGAGACACTGGAGTGAGTATTTATCTGAGACACTGGAGTGAGTATTTATCTGAGATACAGGAGTGAGTATTTATCTGAGATACAGGAGTGAGAATTTTTCTGAGAAACTGGAGTGGGTATTTATCTGAGAAACTGGAGTGAGAATATATCTGAGAGACTTGAGTGAGTATTTATCTGAGATACTGGAGTGAGCATTTATCTGAGAAATTGATGTGAGTATTTATCTGAGATACAGGATAGAGTATATATCTGAGCTACTTGAGTGAGTATTTATCTGAGATACTGGAGTGAGCATTTATCAGAGAAATTAGAGTGAATACATATCTGAGATACTGGAGTGAGTATTTATCTGAGATAATGTAGTGAGTATTTATCCGTGATACTGGAGTGAGTATTTATCTGAGATACTGGAGTGAGTATTTACCTGAGACACTGGAGAGAGTTTATATCTGAGATACCGGAGAGAGTATTCATCTGACATACTGGAGTGAGTATTTATCTGAGATACTGGAGTGAGTATTTATCGGAGAAACTGGAGTGAGTATCTATCTGTGATACTGGAGTGGGTATTTATCTGAGATAGTGGAGAAAGTATTTATCTGAGATACTGGAGTGAGTATTACTCTGAGGAACTGGAGTGAGTATTTATCTGAGATACTGGAGTGAGTATTTATCTGAGGAACAGCAGTGAGTATTTATCTGAGATACTGGAGTGAGTATTTATCTGAGAAATTGGAGTGGGTATTTATCTGAGAAACTGGAGTGAGTATTTATCTGAGATACAGGCATGAGAATTTATCTGAGATACTGGAGTGAGTATTTATCAGAGATACTGGAGTGAGTATTTATCTGAGATACTGGAGTTAGTATTTAACCGAGATCCTGATGTGAGTATTTATCTGAGATACTGGAGAGAGTATTTATCTGAGGAACTGGAGTGAGTATTTATCTAAGATACTAGAGCTAGTATTTACCTGAGATACTGGAGTGCGTACTTAACTCAGATAATGGAGTGAGCATTTAAATGTGATACTGGAGTGAGTATTTATCTGCGATACTGGAGAGAGTATTTATCTGAGATACTGGAGTATTTATCTGAGATACTGTAGTGAGTATTAAACTGAGACACTGGAGTGAGTATTTATCGGAGACACTGGAGTGAGTATTTATCTGAGACACTGGAGTGAGTATCTATCTGAGATACAGGAGTGAGTATTTATCTGAGATACAGGAGTGAGTATTTATCTGAGAAACTGGAGTGGGTATTTATCTGAGAAACTGGAGTGAGTATTTATCTGAGATACTGGAGAAATTATATATCTGAGATACTTGAGAGAGTATTTATCTCAGATACTGGAGTAAGTATTTATCTGAGATACTGGAGTGAGTATTTAACTGAGAAAATGAAGTGAATATTTACCTGAGATACTGGAGAGAGTATTTACCTGAGATACTGGAGAGAGTACTTATCTGAGAATCCGGAGTGAGTATTTATCTGAGATACTGGAGTGAGTATTTATCTGAGATACTGAAGAGAGTATTTATCTGAGATACTGGAGTGAGTATATATCTGAGAGACTTGAGTGAGTATTTATCTGAGAAACTGGAGTGGGTATTTATCTGAGAAACTGGAGTGAGTATTTATCTGAGATACTGGAGAAATTATATATCTGAGATACTTGAGAGAGTATTTATCTCAGATACTGGAGTAAGTATTTATCTGAGATACTGGAGTGAGTATTTAACTGAGAAAATGAAGTGAATATTTACCTGAGATACTGGAGAGAGTATTTACCTGAGATACTGGAGAGAGTACTTATCTGAGAATCCGGAGTGAGTATTTATCTGAGATACTGGAGTGAGTATTTATCTGAGATACTGAAGAGAGTATTTATCTGAGATACTGGAGTGAGTATATATCTGAGAGACTTGAGTGAGTATTTATCTGAGATACTGGAGTGAGCATTTATCTGAGAAATGGACGTGAGTATTTATCTGAAATACAGGATAGAGTATTTATCTGAGCTACTTGAGTGAGTATTTAACTGAGAAACTTGAGTGAGTATTTATCTGACATACTGCAGAGAATATTTACCTGAGATACTGGAGAGAGTATTTATCTGAGAAACTAGAGTGAGTACTTATCTGAGATACTGGAGTGAGTATTTATCTGAGATACTGTAGTGAGTATTTATCCGTGATACTGGAGTGAGTATTTATCTGAGATACTGGAGTGGGTATTTATCGGAGAAACTGGAGTAAGTATTTATCTGAGATACTGGAGTGAGTATTTATCTGAGATACTGGAGTGAGTATTTATCTGAGATAATGGAGTGAGAATTTATCTGAGATACTGGAATGAGTATTTAGCTGAGATACTGGAGTGAGTATTTATCAGAGATACTGGAGTGAGTATTTACCTGAGATACTGGAGTGAGTATTTAACTGGTATACTGGAGTGAGAATTCATCTGAGATACTGGAGTGAGTATTTATCTGAGACCCTGCAGTGAGTATTTAAGTGAAATACTGGAGAGTGTATTTATCTGAGATACTGGAGAAAGTATTTATCTGAGATACTGGAGTGAGTATTTATCTGAGATGCTGGGTTGAGTATTTATCTGAGATACTTGAGTGAGTATTTATCTGAGATACTGGAGAGAGTATTTATCTGAGGAACCAGAGTGACTATTTATCTGAGACACTGGAGTGAGTATTTATCTGAGATACTTCAGTATCTATCTCAGATACTGGAGAGAGTACTTAGCTCAGATACTGGAGTGAGTACTTATCTCAGATACTGGAGTGAGCATTTATCTGAGACACTGGAGTGAGTATTTATCTGATACACTGCAGTGAATATTTATCAGAGAAACTGGAGTGCGTATTTAACTGAGAAACTGGAGTGAGTATGTATCTGAGATACCGGAGATAGTATTTATCTGAGATACTAGAGCGAGTATTTACCTGAGATACTGGAGTGCATACTTAACTCAGATAATGGAGTGAGTATTTTTCTGAGACACTGGAGTGCGTATTTATCTGAGGCACTGTAGTGAGTATTTAACTGAGATACTGGAGTGAGTATTTATCTGAGATACAGGAGTGAGAATTCATCTGGGATACTAGACTGAGTATTTATCTGAGACACTGGAGTGAGTATTTATCTGAGACACTGTAGTGTGTATTTATCTGAGACACAGGAGTGAGTCTTTATCTGAGATACTGGAGTGAGTATTTATCTGCGAAATTAGAGTGGGTATTTATATGAGAAACTGGAGTGAGTATTTATCTGAGATACTGGAGTGAGTATATATCTGAGAAACTGGAGTGAGTACTTATCTGAGAAACTGGAGTGAGTATTTATCAGAGATACTGGAGTGAGTATTTATCTGAGAAACTGGAGTGAGTATTCAACTGAGATCCTGAAGTGAGTATTTATCGGAGAAACAGGAGTATTTATCTGAGATACTGGAGTGGGTATTTAACTTAAATACTGGAATAAGCATTTATCTGCGATACAGGAGTTTGTATTTATCTGGTATAATGGAGTGAGTATTTATCTGAGACACTGGAGTGAGTATTGGAGATACTAGAATGAGTTTTTATCTGAGATACTGGAGTGAGTCTTTATCTGAGTAACTGGAGTGGGTATGTATCTGAGAATCTGGAGTGTGTATTTATCTGAGGCACTGGAGAGAGTATTTATCTGAGACACTGGAGTGAGTATCGTAGATACTAGAATGAGTATTTATCTGAGATACTGGAGTGAGTATTTAACTGAGATACTGGAGTGATTATTTAACTGAGAAACTGGAGTGAGTATTTATCTGAGATACTGGAGTCAGTATTTCTCTGACAATCCGGAGTGAGTATTTATCTGTGATACTGGAGTGAGCATTTATCTGAGATACTGGAGTGATTATTTAACTGAGATCCTGAAGTGAGTATTTATCAGAGAAACTGGAGTGAGTATTTATCTGAGATACTGGAGTGAGTGTTTAACTGAGATACTTGGGCCTAGAAATTGAGTTTGCGCTGCGCCAGGGCTTTAGCGCCGGAAGTTAGCGCCGGCGCTAAGTCCCTTTGCGCGCGCCAAAAATTCAGTAGCGCCGCGGCCAAACGGCTGCCGGCGCTACTGAAGGGTTTTAGCGCCTGAAAACTGGCGCAACGCACCGCATTGCGGCGCTATTCCGGCGCTGCGGCGCCCGCTGCGGTGCGGCAGGCTCGGGAAGTGCAGGCCTCCTCCTTCCGTTAAGGAGGAGCTGCCTGCACCCGGCCGCGGCCCACGCAAATCTCTTCAAAAATGAGCCCGGCACCTCGGACAAGTGCCGGGCTTGCATCTGTTCCCGGGGGGGGGGGGGAGAAGTCCAGGGAGGGAGCTGCGGGCAGGCGGCCGGCGGGAAAGCGGCCGGCCGCCGCGGGGCCTTTAATGCGCCGGCGCAAACACATGTTGGACTCTGTTGCCAGAGTCTTGGTTGCGGCTGCCACGGGCGAGGCGGCCGCAACTGAATTTCGGCGCTGGGGCCCGTCGGCATGGCAACCGGGACGCTGCGCACACCGATGACGTCATCGGTGCCGGCGCAGCGCTACCGGTGCAACGCCGCTTTAGGGCCCCAGGGAATTTTTGAACTGGCCATAACTCTGGCGCTAGTCCCTCTAGCGCCTCAAAAGCGGCGCTAAGGCTAGTGAATTTCTAGGCCTTGATGTAAGAAAAAGGAGTCTCACACATCAAGTAACTCTAAAGTAAGCTTTAAGCCACTTATAATCACACTATATACAGGAGAGGTCTTCACCTTGCCTCTGGTAGAAGCCCCTTACAATACTGAGCAGTTCAGTATTTATACCAGTCCAATAGGAAGTGATGTATGACAGGAAGTGATGTATGTACAAAGTTCACAGTTCATAGTTTCACAGTTCACAGTTCACAGGAAGTGACACATAACTTCCCGGAAGTTATCATTATTATCACATTCTTCCCTCCTGCAGGATTAGAAGGCTGTGGTCTTAGTTTTCTTCCGCAGCCGCCGAACGAGGAAGAGTCGCACCCATTTGGGTTCCCGTCGTAGAGGTTCGCTGGTCCGCTTACATGCGGTTGGCCATTGGTCAGAGTCTGTGTGGCCTGGATTACCCTGTGAAGGGTCGGGGAGGTCATGGCTTCGCGTACGAGCCCCAATAGGTTCAAAGTCGGTCTGCCTCTGTTCAGAGGGAGGTGCAGATCTGGTCTGTGGTGGATCAGTACTTTCGTGCGTGGTACTGGGAGGATCGCAACTTTGAGTACGTGGTTCTCCCAGCACCAAGCTAGTTGGTGTCCGATCAGGATCCTGGAGAGGGGTACCCAATAGGTTCCAAGAGTTTCCTGGTGAAATACCATCACCCGATGTCCCACTAGGTCCTGGTGGGCAGGGAGCCAGATCCCGTAATGATACGGTAGATTCTCGGCCGTTGGGATATCATATGTTTGCATAGGTGGGGTTGGCATCGGTTAGTTCGACCTCGTCTACGAGAGGGTCATTTTTAGACGTCCGAACGTATCTTCGGAGTAGAACAGGTCCAGGAGTAGTTAGCCATGACGGGAGTGATGTCCCATGAGATGAGCGACGCTGGAATCCAAAGAACCGCTCATGAGGTGCAGTAGTTGTGGCTGTAGAAAGAAGGGACCGTATAGAGTGCAATGCATCCGGAAGCACTGCTTCCCATTGCTGGTCTGGTAGGCCCCGAGATCTTAAAGCAAGACGTACGGAATTCCAGATGATACCGTTATACCTCTCTACTTGCCCATTTCCGATGGGATGGGATGGTGTTGTTTTGCTTGTAGCAACTCCCCGTTCTGAGAGGTAGTCCTTGAGTTCCTTTGACATAAAGGATGGACCCCGATCTGAGTGAATATAAGCCGACATGCCACAGAGAGAAAATACCTGCTCAAGGCAGCAGATTACTGTGGACGCCAGCATATTGGAGCAGGGGAAGGCAAACGGAAAATGTGAATATTCATCAATCATGGTGAGCAAGTATGTGTTCCGAGTTGAAGCGGGCACTGGGCCCTTAAAATCGATGCTAAGTCGTTGCATCGGTTGGGTTGCGTGTATGAGTATACCATCTGAGGGGCGGAAGAACTGAGGTTTTAATTCTGCACAAAGCCGGCATTCTGAGCACATTTTCTTTACATCTCCAGTAGAAAAAGGGAGATTCCGTGATCGTACGAAATGTAGCATGCGCGTAACGCCAGGATGACACAATCCATTATGGACATCTATGAGAGTAGAGGACGACATAGTGGAGCAGAATGCTCGTGTGAGGGTATCCGGGGCCACATTCTCCTTGCCAGCTCGATAGTGAATGGTGTAACCAAAAGAGGCCAGTTCCATCCTCCAAAGCTGTATTTTATTATTCTTAATTTTGGTTCGTTTTCGATTATCGAGCATGAAGGCGACTGATCGCTGGTCCGTGATTAATGTAAAGTGCTGGAGAGCTAGGAAATGGTTCCACTTCCGTACCGCCTCTATGATGGCTGTGGCTTCCTTCTCAACCGGAGGATAATGCAGCTCGGCACCTTGTAAGGTCCTGGACATAAATGCTACAGGACGACCTTCCTGATTTAGAGTAGCCGAGATCGCCACCTCCGAGGCATCACATTCAACTATGAAAGGGAGATTCTCATCGATGGAGTGAAGAGCCGCTTTCTCCAACTGTTGTTTGAGAAGGTTAAAGGCTGCAACAGCCGCTGTTCCCAATGGAAATGATCTAGCATGCAGCAAGGGTTGGATTTTGTCCGAAAAATGAGGAATCCATTTAGCGTAGTATGCAAACAGACCGAGAGCCCGACGTAAAGAAGCCGGATTCTTAGGTGATGGGAACTCTTGGAGCGGGCGAAGTCTTTCTGGGTCTGGCTTAATGATACCATTGCCTACGCAGTAGCCGAGGATGTTGATGGTCGGTTGCGACTCAACAGATTTAGATTCATTCAGGGTTACGTTACGGCGATGGAGGGCATCCCGAAATTTTTGGAGGTTGGCGTCGTGTTCCTGTTGATCGTGACCTGCAATAGTAATGTTATCAAGATAGGGAAAAGTGTCCCTTAGGTTTTCCTGTTTAACCAGGCCATCCATTGCCCGTTGGAAGACAGCCACTCCATTAGTAACCCCGAATGGGAGGCGACGAAATTGGTACAGCCGTCCATTAGCCTCAAAGGCCGTGTACTGCTTATCTGAGACCTTCAAGGGTACCTGATGATAGGCACTTTTTAAATCGTAAGTTGAGAACACTTTGTATTCGGCCAGTTTATTAACCATATCATCAATGCGTGGCAATGGGTAGGCGTCCAAGTCGGCATATTGATTGATGGTTTGCGAATAATCAATGCATAGTTGTTGTTTGTGAGGTTTTAGAGGGTTCTTGACAATGACGACTTGAGCCCGCCAGGGCGACGAACATGGTTCGATGATATCCTCTGCTAGAAGTCGAGAGATATCAGCCTCAATAAAAGATTGGTCTTCCTGATTAAAGCGCCGCGATTTCGTTATTATTGGTTTGCATCGAGGCGGAATACTGGCAAATAATGAGGGTTCATCAAGTGAAGCTGCTGACAATGCACAAAACGGTAATTTAGATGGTATATTAGAAATAGTAAGTCCAGGTTTGGATCTGCCGAACTCAATGGTGAGTTTCTTATGCTGTTTTTGGAAATCCAGCCCTAAGAGGAGATCACTACATAAGTCCTTGAGCACCGAAAGTCGGGTGGAGGGATACATGCGACCATTAAGTGTCATATCAACAACACAAAAGCCAAAGGGCTAGAAATTCAGTGCCCTTAGCGCCGATTTTGCGGCGCTAGAGGGCCTAGCGCTGCATTTGGCGCCGGCGCCGAAATTGCCTGGGGCCCTTCCGCCGCGGTAGACCGGTAGCACTGCGCCGGCACCGATGACGTCATCGGTGTGCGCAGCGTCCCGGTTGCCATGCCGACGGGCCCCAGCGCCGAAATTCAGTTGCGGCCGCCTCGCCCGTGGCAGCCGCAACTAAGACTCTGGCAACAGAGTCTTACATAACTTTGCGCCGGCGCATTAAAGGCCCCGCGGCGGCCGGCCGCTTTCCCGCCGGCCGCCTGGCCGCAGCTCCCTCCCCGGACTTCCCCCCCCCCCCGGAACAGAAGCAAGCCCGGCACTTGTCCGAGGTGCCGGGCTCATTTTTAAAAAGATTTTCGCGGGCCGCGGCCGGGTGCAGGCAGCTCCTCCTTAAGGGAAGGAGGAGGCCTGCACTTCCCGAACCTGCCGCACCGCAGCGGGCGCCGCAGCGCCGGAATAGCGCCGAAATTCAGCGCGTTGCGCCAGTTTTCAGGCGCAAACAGCTCTCAGCAGCGCCGGCAGCCGTTTGGGCGCAGAACTATTGAATTTTGGGCCCGACCAGCGCGACTTAGCTCCGGCACTAACTTTCGGCGCTAAAGCCCTGGCTGCGCCAAAACTCAATTTCTAGGCCAAAGACTCTGGTATTAAGTGATGACTGAGCCATCGCAATTGCCTGGTCCAATGGGAAGACATGTAGTTTCAATTTCGCAACAATCTGTTCTTTAATGAAACTATCAGTACTTCCTGAGTCAATTAAGGCATCTAAGGTATGCCCTTTAATTGAAACTTTTGTAGCTGCATGAAACAGGTTCTGTGGGCAAGCAGCTGTAATTGGTGTGGTTGCACAGAGAGTGGCTGAATCTCTAGGTGTGCTTCTTCGGGAGAGAGCTCGAGAGGAAGCTTGATAGGTCCTAGCCGGAGCATCTTGATAGGCCCTAATTGGGGCAGTTCGGTAGGCCTTAGCTGGATAGGCCCTCGCAGAGGCTCTTGATTGGCAAACTTTAGCAAAGTGTCCTTTTTTTTTGCAATAACTGCAGATTGCATTGCGAGCAGGGCAGAATTTCCGAGGGTGAAAAGCATCCCCACAAAAGAAGCATTCCTTCCTAGATTGCCAAGAGGCTGCTAAAGTGGGGTCATCCTCCTCTTCTTCATCAGAATTATGAGGATTAGATTCCTCCATGATAGGGTTCACCTGAGACCTCTTGAATTGTCTGGTTGCAGCTACAGCAGCAGATCGAGATCTGGGCAGCTGATAGAGGTCTGCATTTCTCTTTGCCGAATCCAGCGAACAAGCTAGGTCAAAAGCTTTTTGTAGCTCAAGGGCTAGATTTTCAGTTGCTTGCGCCAGCAGTTAGCGCCTTAAGAGAAGTGATTTCCGGGCGCTATGCGTGTAGCGCCCGGGCGCAGCGCAGTTTGCGCCCCCCCCCAAATTAAGCTGCCCGTTAGCGCCGGCGCAAAGTTTAGCGCCCGCCCGGATGCGCGCGCAGAAAATGACGTCACATCCTCGTGCAACGCCCTTTGGCCGCCCCGATTGCAAACTTCAGTCGGACCGCCCCATTGTGCGGCGGGCGGCCGGAGCGTTTGGAAAAAGGAACGCAACACAACCAGCGCGGGCCCCGGGGGGCGCTAATTAAAGGGAACGTCCTCTCCAGTATAAAGGCCATCCTTTTTTCAGAAAACAGTCTTGTGCAACGCATTTCTGGAGACACAACAAGGAGGATAGCTAACTGGTTTCAAGCAGCAAGAGCCAGGTATTTTTGGACTCAGGCAACAGCGCTGCAAGTGGCCATTTGGAAATTAGAGTGTTTGCCAGGATTTGATGGGGGTTGCATGGGGTGCCAACGCGGAGCTGCAGCTCCATGTCCGTAGGGCTCGCAGACGCATTGTGAGAGGGGCAGCCCTGGCTAGAGGCAGAGGGGGCTACAGGCGTCGGCCACGTAGGCCTTACCCAGTCAGGCTATACCGCCAGCAGCGCTCCTACCTAAACATGAGTGCCGCGCGATGTGTTAAAAGGCTCCGATTCCGAAAGGGGGTGATTGCAGAGATCTGCCACCTGCTTCGCCGAGATCTGCGGCCAAAGCTCAGGTGCAGGACGTCTCTGTCGGTGGAAGTGAAGGTGACAGTGGCATTGAACTTCTATGCCACCGGCTCCTTCCAATACGCTGCTGGGGACATAGCAAACATCTCCCAGTACGGCGCGCATCGCTGCATCCGCCAGGTGACCGAAGCACTGTTCAGAAGGAGAAGCCAATTCATCTCCTTCCCCATGGCCCTGGAGAGCCAGCATCAGCGCGCATTGGGATTTTCCAGACTCGGGGAATTCCCCTTGGTGCAGGGCGCCATTGACTGTACGCATGTGGCTTTGCGGGCCCCTCTGGAGCATGGCGAGCAGTATCGCAACAGGAAGGGCTACCATTCTCTGAATGTGCAGCTGGTCTGTGACCACAAGCAGCGCATCATGGCAGTCAATGCCAGCTTCCCAGGCAGCAGCCACGATGCCTTTATCCTGCGGCAGAGTACTGTGCATGACATGTTCCAGGCACAGCCTCCCCCAAGAGGATGGCTACTCGGGGACAAAGGCTATCCTTTGTGCACCTGGCTCATGACCCCGCTCCGCGCGCCCAGGACCGCTGCTGAAGAGGCCTACAACGAGAGCCATCAAACCACCCGCAACATCATCGAGCTAACTATTGGGGTCCTCAAGCAGCGGTTCCGCTGCCTTGATCGCTCCGGAGGAGCTCTCCAGTATTCGCCGGACCGGGTCTCCCAATTTGTGGTGGTTTGCTGCATGCTACACAACCTGGCTATCCGCAGGACTCAGGCACTGCCACCTGACGTTGGACCAGCACCTCAGGAGGAGGAGCAGGAGGAGCATGAGGAGGAGGAGGAGGAGGAGGAGGAGGAGGAGCAGGAGTACGTTCCCAGGAGGGAGCGACCAGGGCCAAGGGCCGCACGACGCCACCTTATTACACGGTACTTCTAAGCCCCCTGTCAGGGAATGGCCAGGGGCCATGAGGGAAGATGAATGCAGCCGCTCCGCAAGCCCTCAGCCGGCGAAGCCAACAAACACTAAGAAGAACAACCATGGAGACTGCATGAATAAAGATAATTTTTTATTACACAAAAATGAAAAGCCCTTCCCACATGAATCCCCAAAAACAATAAACGGGCCCCACAAAAAGCCCAACAAACGACTCACTCCCACAAACTGGGGAGGAGCCACTCCACCTTTATTGAAACCGGGCCTCAACGTCGGCCTAACGCAAAAAAAAAGCCCTCCAAAAGCACAACCATGGGCAAAATAAAGATGGCCACCGCCATATTAAAGGAAAGCTGGCCACACCCTCTACTGAGTGGCCCGCGAGGGCGAGACCTTGGCCAGCATTTTGCCTCCCCTGCCCTGCCTGCTGCTCCTTCGCAAGCTCTGCCCAGTGGCTGCTGCGAGGCTGGGGGAAGGCGCCTGAGGCTCAGATGCCCTTCCGCCAGATGCCGCTGGGGGGCGGCCTACACGGCGTTTGGGCCTCGAGGGGCCGTCTCCTGAGTGGCGCACCTGAGCCTGGCCACCATCAGCTGCAGCCGCTTGCCCTTGACGCCCCAGAGGGGGAATGGCGGCGACGGATGGCGCAATGTGGGCCAGCTGGCGTCTGGGATGCGCTGGCTGGTGCTGTGGCGCGGTGGCACTCGGCCGGGCCCGCACTGCAGGATCCGCAGCAATCAGCCGACGGCCGGCTTGCTGGGATGGTCCAGCGCGGCGCCTGCCCTGGCGATGCCTGCCTGAGACAGCGCGTGTGGCAGCAGTGAGTGGCCCTGTGGTCCTGGTGTGCGCGCGCATCACATCCGCCAGGGTCTTGACGGCATCAGTTAGCATGCGGCCAGTCGCGGCAGTTGCTGCCCCGAACTCGCGCACACTGGTCGCCAGCGACTCGATGGCCTCAGGCATGCGCCCCACCACGCTCATGAGCTCCGTGTGGCGCCGGTCCGAGTCGTCGGCCATCTGATCGAGCTTCCGCACCTCCTCCGAAGTGAAGGTGTCCGGACTGGAGTCGCGACTCTCCCGCTGGGGAGGAGGGGGCCGAACTAGGGGACCCTTGCCGCGTTGGTGACGGCGAGTGTGCCGAGCAGCAGCACTCCCCTCTGATCCTTCCCCCCTTTGGGGGGAAGGCCGCGGGCCACGCGCACAGCTGCTGGGTGGCTGGACGCCACTGGTCCCAGAAGCTGCATTGCCCTGCGACAGTTCCTCCAGGCACTCGTCCAGTGAGGAGGTGTCAAGCATTTCCTCCTCTCCTGCGGGACGTGACTGTTCCCCCGAAGGTCCGGCTTGCTCCTCCTCCTCCTCCTGGTTGGAGGTGCTGTCACTGGCAGCCTCAGGGTCCTGGTCGTCACCAGCTGAAAGCAGGAATGCACAAGAGTAGCTTCAGAGTGAGGAGACGGCGTCAGCGAGGGAGTTAGGACTGGTGGGATTCAGCGCATTGGTGGGACAGTGGCAAAGGAGGTAGCTCGGATGGGCCAGTGCGACGCGAGAGGGCCAAAAGGCGAGGTCCTTACCATTGCCGGGCAGTGGAGGGTCGGATACACCGCACGCTGTGGGGACAATCACACGGGCTCCCATGAGCACACACACGCGCTCCTCCAGCCGAGTGAGCTTCTGCAGCTTGGCGCGGCCACCCCTGGCACGGGCCTGGCGATTAAACGCTACTTTAGCCTGCAAGAGAAAGGACGGGCTGTAAGTGCGTAGTGAAGCCCTGATGTAGTGTGCACTGCCTCCCATGGTGGAATAGCTTGGACAGAGTGAAGCCCTGATGTAGTGTGCACTGCCTCCCATGGTGGAATAGCTTGGACAGAGTGAAGCCCTGATGTAGTGTGCACTGCCTCCCATGGTGGAATAGCTTGGACAGAGTGAAGCCCTGATGTACTGTCCACTGCCTCCCATGGTGGAATAGCTTGGCCAAAGTGTAGAGTGCCGAATGGCCATTTGATGCTCATGACTGTCCCAATGCTGCTGGCTGAGGGCTGGCCAAAAGGACTTTCAGGTCCCTTTGCCCATCATGTCAGGTGTACATGCAAGAATGAGGAGGAGACTGGAAAGGCTACTCACCCTCACAATCCTGGTCAGATCGTTGTATTTCTTACGGCATTGTGTGTGGGTCCTGGGGGCCTCGCCGGTGAACGTCACCCTCTGGGCGATCTGCTTCCAGGCTTTGGTGTAGTCGTGGTGGGTTGGATTCCTCCCACTCTCTGGAAACAAGATCTTGCGCCTCACCTCCAGAGCTGTGACCATTATGTCCAGATCACCCTCTGAGAAGCGCAGGGCACGCTGACGGGCCTTCTCTGGCGTTGCCATGACTCCCTGGGGCTGAGCAGTAGTGTTGAGGCCTCTTTGCAAGGCTGCAGTGTGCAGGGCGTGGCAGCAGACCAATTCGTCCCTTCCCCCTTTAAGAGCTGGTCGGCACCACGGGGTCTGCTGTCAGTGCAAAAATGACCGCACCCGTGCTGCGCCCCGCCTGGGCGCTATCCCTCTGGACCGCCGGCTTAGCGCCTAAAGAGAGTAGTGGAACGCCTCTTTTAGCGCTCCACCAACCTCTTAGGGCGAAGCCACTGAATTCCCGGCAACGGGGCGCTACTTTGGGGCGGGCGCTAACTTCGGGCGGGCGCTAAAGCTAGCGCCCCAAAACTGCCTATACTGAAAATCTAGCCCCAAGTGTTTTACTTTCTAGTAGATGCTGGCGTATAAATGGAGAGGCAATCCCGCAGATGAAAGCATCACGAATCAATTCTTCGCGATACAGCTCAGCTGAGGCTGCCTGAAAGTTACAATCTATGCTGAGCCTGCGAAGTTCTTGAAGGAATTCGTTAATCGATTCCCCTGGCCCTTGTCGGGCTGTGGCCAGTAGATGTCTAGCATAGACCTCATTTGGAGTCTTGGCATACAGTTTCTTAAGTGCCCGAATCACCTCATCGTAATTATCCCATTCATCAACATATTCAAACACTGTTGGGGTAACATAGTTGATAAGTATCCTCAGTTCAGTCGGAGCATCCGCTTTACATTCATCCAGAAAATTCTCAAAAGTACGGTACCAATGCTTCCATACCCTGCCAGCTGCTGGTGTGTTCGGGTCCAAGTCCAGACAAGTAGGTTTAAGGATTTTTTTCCATGATGGGTGGTTCCCTGGATCCTTAACTCCGAGTTTGTCCGAAGGTCTAGTATTTGTGAGTGTAAATACTAAGGGCCAGAAATTCAGTGGGCTTTGCGCCCAGTTACCGCCCAAAGAGGGCTTCTGCGCAAGTGTAAGAGGGTGCGCTGATATTCAGCGCTGCGGTAATGGCGGCGGTAGCCGGTAGCGCTGCGCCGACACCGATGACGCCATCGGTCTGCGCAGTGCCCCGGTTCCGCCCCGCTTCCGGCCCAAACCCCATATTTAGTTGCGGCTGCCTCTTCTGCAGCGGCCGCAAACAGCGATTGAAAAACGGGGCCGTACTGCTGCGCTACTGGGGCGCTTTAAGGTGGAGGTGCGGCCGGCCGCTTTTTCAGCGGCCGCCTGCCCGCACCTCCTTCCCTGGCCTCCTCCACCCACCCCCCCCGCGGCATTGCCGGCTGCTTTCCGCGAGCCCGGCACTTCTCCGTGGTGCCGGGCTCATTTGCCGGCACAATCCAGCGGCGATCTCGCTGTTGCAGGCACCTCCACCTTAAGAGAAGGAGGAGGCCTGCAGTACTGCAGCCTGTCGCTCCGCAGCGGGTGGCACAGCTGGGCCTACAGTGCAGAAATTCAGTTTCAGCGCCCCAAGCGGGGTCGGGCACACCCTGGAATAGCGCCCGGTTCCAACTTGGGGTGCAAAAGCCGAATATCTGACGGGCGCACCTGGCTCCGCGCGCAGCGCTAACTTTTGGGCGTTAGCCTGCTGGCGGGCCTTAACTGAATTTCTAGGCATAAGTTGCTTAAATTGATGTAAGAAAAAGGAGTCTCACACATCAAGTAACTCTAAAGTAAGCTTTAAGCAACTTATAATCACACTATATACAGGAGAGGTCTTCACCATGCCTCTGGTAGAAGCCCCTTACAATACTGAGCAGTTCAGTATTTATACCAGTCCAACAGGAAGTGATGTATGACAGGAAGTGATGTATGTACAAAGTTCACAGTTCATAGTTTCACAGATCACAGTTCACAGGAAGTGACACATAACTTCCCGGAAGTTATCATTATTATCACAATACTGAAGTGAGTATTCATCTGAGATACTGGAGTGAGTATTTATCTGAGACACTGGAGTGAGTATTTATCTGAGATACTGGAGAGAGTATTTATCTGAGAAGCTGGAGAGAGTATTTATCTGTGATGCTGGAGTGAGTACTTATCTGAGATAGCTGAGTGAAAATTTATCTGAGATACTGGAATGAGTATTTATCTGAGATACTGGAGTGAGTATTTATCAGAGATACTGGAGTGAGTATTTATCTGAGATACTGGAGTGAGTATTTAACTGGTATACTGGAGTGAGTATTCATCTGAGATACTGGAGTGAGTATTTATCTGAGACCCTGCAGTGAGTATTTAAGTGAGATACTGGAGAGTGTATTTATCTGAGATACCGGAGAAAGTATTTATCTGAGACACTGGAGTGAGAATTTACCTGAGATGCTGGGGTGAATATTTATCTGAGATACTTGAATGAGTATTTATCTGAGATACTGGAGAGAGTATTTATCTGAGGAACCGGAGTGACTATTTATCTGAGATACTGGAGTGAGTATTTATCTGAGATACTTCAGTATTTATCTCAGATACTGGAGTGAGTATTTATCTCAGATACTGGAGAGAGTACTTATCTCAGATACTGGAGTATTTATCTGAGACACTGGAGTGAGTATTTATCTGATACACTGCAGTGAATATTTATCAGAGAAACTGGAGTGCGTAATTAACTGAGAAACTGGAGTGAGTATGTATCTGAGATACCGGAGATAGTATTTATCTGAGATACTAGAGCGAGTATTTACCTGAGATACTGGAGTGCATACTTAACTCAGATAATGGAGTGAGTATTTAACTGAGACACTGGAGTGAGTATTTATCTGAGACACAGGAGTGAGTCTTTATCTGAGAAACTGGAGTGAGTATTTATCTGAGATACTGGAGTGAGTATATATCGGAGAAACTGGAGTGAGTACTTATTTGAGAAACTGGAGTGAGTATTTATCACAGATACTGGAGTGAGTATTTATCTGAGAAACTGGAGTGAGTATTTAACTGAGATCCTGAAGTGTGTATTTATCGGAGAAACAGGAGTGAGTATTTATCTGAGACACTGGAGTGGGTATTTAACTTAAATGCAGGAATAAGCATTCATCTGTGATACAGGAGTTTGTATTTATCTGGTATACTGGAGTGAGTATTTATCTGAGACACTGGAGTGAGTATTGGAGATACTACAATGAGTATTTATCTGAGATACTGGAGTGAGTCTTTATCTGAGTAACTGGAGTGGGTATGTATCAGAGAATCTGGAGTGAGTATTTATCTGAGACACTGGATAGAGTATTTATCTGACACACTGGAGTGAGTATCGTAGATACTAGAATGAGTATTTATCTGAGATACTGGAGTGAGTATTCAGCTGAGATACTGGAGTGAGTATTTATCTGAGATACTGGAGTGAGTATTTAACTGAGATACTGGAGTGATTATTTAACTGAGAAACTGGAGTGAGTATTTATCTGAGATACTGGAGTCAGTATTTATCTGACAATCCGGAGTGAGTATTTATCTGTGATACTGGAGTGAGCATTAATCAGAGAAACTGGAGTGAGTATTTATCTGAGATACTGGAGTGAGTGTTTAACTGAGATACTGGAGTGAGTATTCATCTGAGATACTGGAGTGCGTATTTATCTGAGAAACTGGAGTGACTATTTATCTGAGATACTGGAGAGAGTATTTATCTGAGATGCTGGAGAGAGTATTTATCTGTGATACTGGAGTGAGTATTTATCTGAGATAGCTGAGTGAAAATTTATCTGAGATACTGGAATGAGTATTTAGCTGAGATACTGGAGTGAGTATTTATCAGAGATACTGGAGTGAGTATTTATCTGAGATACTGGAGTGAGTATTTATCTGAGAAGCTGGAGAGAGTATTTATCTGTGATACTGGTGTGAGTATTTATCTGAGATAGCTGAGTGAAAATTTATCTGAGACACTGGAGTGAGTATTTATCTGAGATACTGGAGAGAGTATTTATCTGTGATACTGGAGTGAGAATTTATCTGAGATACAGGAGTGAGTATTTATCTGAGAAACTGGAGTGAGTATTTAACTGTGATACAGGAGTGAGTATTTATCAGAGATACCGGAGAGAGTATTTATCTGAGATACTGGAGTATTTATCTGAGATACTGTAGTGAGTATTAAACTGAGATACAGGAGTGAGTATTTATCTGAGATACAAGATTGAGTATTTATCTGAGAAACTAGAGTTGGTATTTATCTGAGAAACTGGAGTGAGTATTTACCTGAGACACTGGAGAGAGTATCTATCTGAGATACTTGAGAGAGTATTTATCTGAGATACTGGAGTGAGTATTTATCTGAGATGGAGTGAGTATTTTTCTGAGATACTGCTATGAGTTTTTATCTGAGCTACTGGAGTGAGAATTTATCTGAGATAGTGGAGTGAGTATTTATCTGAGATACTGGAGTGAGTATTTTTCTGAGATAATGGAGTGAATATTTAACTGAGATGGAGTGAGTATTTTCTGAGATACTGGAATGAGTATTTATCTGAGATACTGGAGTGAGTATTTATCTGAGAAACTGGAGTGAGTATTTATCAGAGAAACTGGAGTGAGTATTTATCTGAGATACTGGAGTGAGTATTTATCTGAGTTACTGGAGTGAGTGCCTATCTGAGAAACTGGAGTGATTATTTCTCTGAGATACTGGAGAGAGTATTTATCAGAGAAACTGGAGTGAGTATTTATCTGAGATACTAGAGTGAGTATTTATCTGAGATGCTGGAGTGGGTATTTAACTGAGATACTACAGTGAGTATTAATCTGAGATGGAGTGAGTATTTTTCTGAGATTCTGGAATGAGTTTTTACCACAGATATTGGAGTGAGCATTTATCTGAGATACTGGAGTGAGTATTTAACTGAGATGGAGTGAGTATTTTTCTGAGACACTGGAATGAGTTTTTACCACAGATACTGGAGTGACCATTTATCTGAGATAATGGAGTGAGTATTTATCTGAGATACAGGAATGAGAAGTTAACTGAGATCCTGAAGTGAGAATTTATCGTAGAAACAGGAGTGAGTATTTATCTGAGATGGTAGAGTGGGTATTTAACTGAGATACTGGAGTGAGTATTTATCTGAGATTCTGGAGTGAGTATTTATCTGGTACACTGGAGAGAGTATTTATCTGAGATACTGGAGTGAGTATTTATCTGAGATACTGGAGTGAGTATTTATCTGAGTTACTGGAGTGAGCATTTATCTGTGAAATTGACGTGAGTATTTATCTGAGGTACTGGAGAGAGTATTTATCTGAGATACTGGAGTGAGTATTTATCTGAGACACTGGAGTGAGTATTTATCTGAGATACTGGAGTAAGAATTTATCTGAGATACTGTAGTGAGTATTTATCCGTGATACCAGAGAGAGTATTTATCTGAGATACTGGAGAGAGTATTTACCTGAGACACTGGAGAGAGTTTATATCTGAGATACTGGAGAGAGTAATTATCTGAGACACTGGAGTGAGCATTTATCTGAGAAACTGTAGTGAGTATTTATCAGAGATACTGGAGTGAGTATTTATCTGAGATACTGGAGTGAGTATTTAACTGAGATCCTGAAGTGAGAATTTATCTGAGATACTGGAGTGAGTATTTATCGGAGAAACTGGAGTGAGTATTTATCTGAGATACTGGAGTAAGTATTTCTCTGAGATACTGCAGTGAGTATTTATCCGTGATACCGGAGAGAGTATTTATCTGAGATACTGGAGAGAGTATTTACCTGAGACACTGGAGAGAGTTTATATATGAGATACTGGAGAGAGTAATTATCTGACATACTGGAGTGAGTATTTATCTGAGATTCTGGAGTGAGTATTTATCGGAGATACTGGAGTGAATATTTATCTGAGATTCTGGAGTGAGTGTTTAACTGAGATTCTGGAGTGAGTATTCATCTGAGATACTGGAGTGAGTGTTTATCTGAGATATTGGAGTGAGTATTAATCTGAGATACTGGAGTGAGTATTTATCTGAGATAAAGGAGTGAGAATTTATCTGAGACACTGGAGTGAGTAATTATCTGAGATACTGGAGTGAGTATTTATCTGATATACAGGAATGAGTATTTAGCTGAGATACTGGAGTGAGTATTTAACTGGGATACTGGAGTGAGTATTTAACTGAGATCCTGAAGTGAGTATTTATCGGAGATACTGGAGTGAGTATTTATCTGAGATACTGGAGTGAGTATTTATCTTAGATACTGGAGTGGGTTTATAACTGAGATACGGGAGTAAGTATTTATCTGCGATACAGGAGTGAGTATTTAACTGGTATACTGGAGTGAGAATTCATCTGAGATACTGGAGTGAGTATTTATCTGAGACACTGCATTGAGTATTTAACTGAGATACTGGCGAGAGTATTTATCTGAGACACTGGAGAAAGTATTTATCTGAGATACTGGGGTGAGTAGTTATCTGAGATACTTGAGTGAGTATTTATCTGAGATACTGGAGAGAGTATTTATCTGAGGAACTGGAGAGAGTATTTATCTGAGGAACTGGAGTGAGTATTTATCTGAGATACTGGAGTGAGTATTTATCTGAGATACTTCAGTATTTATCTGAGATACTGGAGAGAGTACTTATCTCAGATACTGGAGTGAGTACCTATCTCAGATATTGGAGTGAGTATTTATCTGAGACACTGCAGTGAGTATTTATCTGATACACTGCAGTGAATATTTATCAGAGAAACTGGAGTGCGTATTTAACTGAGATACTGGAGTTTGTATTTATCTGAGATACTAGAGCGAGTATTTACCTGAGATACTGGAGTGCGTACTTAACTGAGATAAGGGAGTGAGTATTTTTCTGAGACACTGGAGTGAGTATTTATCTGAGGCACTGTAGTGAGTATTTCATTGAGATACTGGAGTGAGTATTTTTCTGAGATATAGGAGTGACAATTCATCTGGGATACTGGACTGAGTATATATCTGAGACACTGGAGTGAGTATTTATCTGACATACTGGAGTGTGATTTATCTGAGACACAGGAGTGAGTATTTATCTGAGATACTGGAGTGAATATTTATCTGAGAAACTGGAGTGAGTACTTATCTGAGAAACTGGAGTGTGTATTTATCTGAGATACTGGAGGGGGTATTTAGCTGAGAAACTGGAGTGAGAATTTATCTGATACAGGATTGAATATTTATCTGAGATACTGGAGTGAGTATTTAACTGAGATACTGGAGTGAGTTTTTAACTGACATACTGGAGTGAGTAATTACCTGAGATACTGGAGTGAGTATTTATCTGATATACAGGAATGAGTATTTAGCTGAGATACTGGAGTGAGTATTTAACTGGGATACTGGAGTGAGTATTTAGCTGAGATCCTGAAGTGAGTATTTATCAGAGATACTGGAGTGAGTATTTATCTTAGATACTGGAGTGGGTTTATAACTGAGATACGTGAGTAAGTATTTATCTGTGATACAAGAGTGAGTATTTAACTGGTATACTGGAGTGAGAATTCATCTGAGATACTGGAGTGAGTATTTATCTGAGACACTGCAGTGAGTATTTAACTGAGATACTGGCGAGGATATTTATCTGAGATACTGGAGAAAGTATTTATCTGAGATACTGGAGTGAGTATTTATCTGAGATGCTGGGGTGAGTAGTTATCAGGGATACTTGAGTGAGTATTTATCTGAGATACTGGAGAGAGTATTTATCTGAGGAACTGGAGTGAGTATTTATCTGAGATACTGGAGTGAGTATTTATCTGAGATACTTCAGTATTTATCTGAGATACTGGAGAGAGTACTTATCTCAGATACTGGAGTGAGTACCTATCTCAGATATTGGAGTGAGTATTTATCTGAGACACTGCAGTGAGTATTTATCTGATACACTGCAGTGAATCTTTATCAGAGAAACTGGAGTGCGTATTTAACTGAGATACTGGAGTGAGTATGTATCTGAGACACTGGAGTTTGTATTTATCTGCGATACTAGAGCGAGTATTTACCTGAGATACTGGAGTGCGTACTTAACTGAGATAATGGAGTGAGTATTTTTCTGAGACACTGGAGTGAGTATTTATCTGAGGCACTGTAGTGAGTATTTCACTGAGATACTGGACTAAGTATTTTTCTGAGATACAGGAGTGACAATTCATCTGGGATACTAGACTGAGTATATATCTGAGACACTGGAGTGAGTATTTATCTGAGATACTGTAGTGTGTATTTATCTGAGACACAGGAGTGAGTCTTTATCTGAGATACTGGAGTGAATATTTATCTGAGAAACTGGAGTGAGTACTTATCTGAGAAACTGGAGTGTGTATTTATCTGAGATGCTGGAGGGGGTATTTAGCTGAGAAACTGGAGTGAGAATTTATCTGATACTGGATTGAATATTTATCTGAGATACTGGAGTGAGTATTTAACTGAGATACTGGAGTGAGCTTTTAACTGAGATCCTGAAGTGAGTATTTATCTGAGATACAGGAGTGAGAATTCATCTGGGATACTAGACTGAGGCCTAGTAATTCAGTAAGGCCCCGCCAGCTCGCTTGCGCCCAAAATTTAGCGCTGCGCGTGGAGCCAGTTGCGACCGTCAGAAATTCAGTTTTTGCGCCCCAAGTCGGAACCGGGCACTATTCCAGGGTGTGCCCGCCCCCGCTTGGGGCGCTGAAACTGAATTTCAGCGCTGCAGTTGCCGCTGCGCCACCCGCTGCGGAGCGGCAGGCTGCGGTACTGCAGGCCTCCTCTTTCTCTTAAGGGGGAGGTGCCTGCAACGGGGAGATCGCCGCTTGATCGTGCCGGCAAATGAGCCCGGCACCACGGAGAAGTGCCGGGCTCGCAGAAAGCAGCCGGCAATGCAGCGGGGGGGGGCGGGGGTGGAGGAGGCCGGGGAAGGAGGTGCGGGCAGGGGTCCGCCGAAAAAGCGGCCGGCCGCACCTCGGCCTTAACTAGCGCCACTAAGGCTGCAGGACGGCCACGGTTGCAGAACGTTGTTTGCGGCCGCTGCGGAAGAGGCAGCCGCAACTAAATATGGGGGTCGGGCCGGTATCGGGGCGGAACCGGGGCACTGCGCACACCGATGACGTCATCGGTGCCGGCACAGCGCTACCGGCTACCGCCGCCATTACCGCTGCGCTGAATTTCAGCGCAAACTCCTCTATTGGTGCAGAAACCCTCTTTGGGCGGTAACTGGGCGCAAAGCTGGTGGGGCCTTACTGAATTTCTAGCCCTGAGTATTTATCTGAGACACTGGAGTGAGTATTTATCTGAGACACTGGAGTGTGTATTTATCTGAGACACCGGAGTGAGTCTTTATTTGAGATACTAGAGTGAGTATTTATCCGAGAAATTGCAGTGGGTATTTATCTGAGAAACTGGAGTGAGTATTTATCTGAGATACTGGAGAGAGTATTTATCTGAGATACTGGAGTGGGTATTTATCTGTGATGCTGGGGTGAGTATTTATCTGAGATACTTGAGTGAGCATTTATCTGAGACACTGGAGAGAGTATTTATCTGAGATACTGGAGAGAGTATTTATCTGAGATACTGGAGTGGGTATTTATCTGTGATGCTGGGGTGAGTATTTATCTGAGATACTTGAGTGAGCATTTTTCTGAGATACTGGAGAGAGTATTTATCTGAGATACTGGAGTGGGTATTTATCTGTGATGCTGGGGTGAGTATTTATCTGAGATACTTGAGTGAGCATTTATCTGAGACACTGGAGAGAGTATTTATCTGAGGAACTGGAGTGAGCTTTTATCTGAGATACTGGAGTGAGACTTTATTTGAGATACTTCAGTATTTATCTGAGATACTGGCGTGAGTATTTATCTGAGATACTGGAATGAGTATTTATCTGAGACACGGGAGTGAGTATTTATCTGAGATACTGGAGTGAATATTTATCTGAGATTCTGGAGTGAGTATTTAAATGAGATACTGGAGTGAGTATGTATCTGAGATACCGGAGATAGTATTTATCTAAGATGCTAGGGCCTAGAAATTCAGTTGGTTGCGCCAGCAGTTAGCGCCTTAAGAGATGTGAATTTCGGGCGCTATGCGTGTAGCGCCCGGGCGCAGCGCAGTTTGCGCCTCGCCCCAAATTAAGTGGACCCTTAGCGCCGGCGTAAAGTTTAGCGCCCGCCCGGCTGCGCGTGCAGAAAATGACGTCACATCCTCGTGCAACGCCCTTTGCGCGCCCCGATTCCAAACTTCAGTCGGACTGCCCCATTGTGCGGCTGGCGGCCAGAGCGTTTGTAAAATGGAACGCAACACAGCCGACGCGGGCCCCGGGGAGCGCAAATTAAAGGGCACGTTCCCTGCAGTATAAAGGGCAGCCATTTTGCCGCAAACACTCTTGTGCAACGGATTTCTGGACACACAACAAGGAGGAGAGCTAACTGGTTTCATGCAGCAATAGCTCAGGTATTTTTGGACTCAGGCCAAAGTGCTGCAAGTGCCCTGTTGGAAATTTGACTGCCAGCATTTGATGGGGGCTGCATGGGGTGCCAACGCTGAGTTTCAGCGCCATGTGCGTAGGGCTCGCAGACGCGGGGTCAGAGGGGCAGCCCTGGCTAGAGGCAGAGGGGGCAACAGGCGTCGGCAACATAGGCCTTACCCAGTCAGGGTATACCGCCAGCAGCGCTCCTACCTCACCATGAGTGGTGCGCGATGTGTAAGAAGGCTGAGATTCCGAAAGGAGGTGGTTGCAGAGATCTGCCACCTGCTTCGCAGAGATCTGCGTCCAAAGCTTTGGTGCAGGACGTCTCTGTCGGTGGAAGTGAAGGTGACGGTGGCATTGAACTTCTATGCCACCGGCTCCTTCCAATCCGCTGTTGGGGTCATAGCGAACATATCCCAGTTCGGCGTGCATCGCTGCATCCGCCAGGTGACCGATGCCCTTTTCAGAAGGAGACGCCAATTCATCTCCTTCCCCATGGCTCTGGAGAGCCAGCATCAGCGTGCAGTGGGATTTGCTAGACTGGCGGCCTTCCCCTTGGTGCAGGGCGCCATTGACTGTACGCATGTGGCTTTGCGGGCACCTCTGGAGCATGGCGAGCAGTATCGCAACCGGAAGGGCTACCATTCTCTCAATGTGCAGCTGGTGTGTGACCACAAGCAGCGCATCCTGGCTGTCAATGCCTGCTTTCCAGGCAGCTGCCACGATGCCTTTATCCTGCGGCAGAGTACTGTGCATGACATGTTCGAGGCACAGCCTCCCCCAAGAGGATGGCTACTCGGGGACAAAGGCTATCCTTTGTGTACCTGGCTCATGACCCCGCTCCGCGCGCCCAGGACCGCTGCTGAAGAGGCATACAACGAGAGCCATCAAAGGAGCAGAAACATCATCGAGCAAACTATTGGGGTCCTCAAGCAGCGGTTCCGCTGCCTTGATCGTTCCGGTGGATCTCTGCAGTATTCGCCGCAACGGGTCTCCCAATTTGTCGTAGTTTGCTGCATGCTACACAACCTGGCTCTCCACAGGATTCAGGCACTGCCACCTGACGTTGGACCACCACCTCAGGAGGAGGAGCAGGAGGAGGAGGAGGAGGAGGAGTACGTTCCCAGGAGGGAGCGACAAGGTCCAAGGGCCGCCCGTCGCCAGCTTATTGAACGTAACTTCTAAGCCCCCTGTCAGGGAATGCCTTGTGGCCATGAAGCAAGATGAATGCAGCCGCTCCGCAAGCCCTCAGCCGGCGAAGGCAACAAAGACTAACAAGAACAACCATGGACACTGTCTGAATAAAGATAAATTTATATTTGACAAAAATGAAACCCCTTCCCACATGAATCCCAAAAACAATCAACGGCCCCCACAAAAAGTGCAACAAACGACTCACTCCCACAACCTGGGGAGGTGTAACTCCACATTTGAACAAACCAGGCCTCAACCTCGGCCTTAACGCAAAAAACATACCCATAAACAAAACAACCATGGGCAAAATAAAGATGTCCACCGCCATATAAAATGAAAGCTGGCCACACCCTCTACTTAGTGGCCCGCGAGGGCGAGACCTTGTCCAGCCTTTTGGCGCCCCTGCCCGGCCTGCTGCTCCTCCGCAAGCTCTGCCCAGTGGCTGCTGCGAGGCTGGGGGAAGGCGCCTGAGGGTCAGATGTCCTTCCGCCAGATGGCCTTGGGGGGCGGCCTACACGGGCTTTGGGCCTCGAGGGGCCGGCTGTTGATTGGCGCACATGTGCATGGCCACCATCAGCTCCAGCCGCTTGCCGTTGATGCTCCACTGGGGGAGTGGCGGCGACGGATGGTGCAATGTGGGCAAGCTGGTGTATTGGAGGCATTGGCTGGTGATGTCGCACGCTGGCACTCGCCCGGGCATGCACTGCACGATCCGCACCAATCAGCCGAAGGGCTGATCGCTGTGCTGCTGCAGCGCGGCGGGTGTCCTGGCGATGCCTGGCTGAGGCAGCGCGTGTGGCAGCAGTGAGTGCCCCTGTTGCCCTGGTCTGCGCCCGCATCACATCCGCCACTGACTTGACGTCATCAGCCAGCGACTCCATCGCCGGAGGCATCCGTTCCACTACCTCCATCATCATCCGGCCACTCTCGGCATTTGATGCCCCAAACTCCCGCACACTGGTCGCCAGTGACTCGATGGCCTCAGGCATCCGTCCCACCACCTGCATGAGCTCTGTGTGGCGGCGGTCCGAATCCTCGGCCATTTGGTCCAGCTGGCGCACCTCCTCCGAGGTGAAGGTGGCCGGACTGGAGGCGGGACTCTCCCGCTGGGGAGCAGGGGTCCGAGCTAGGTGACCCTTGGCACGTTGCTGGCGCCGAATGTCCGCAGCAACTGCACTCCCCTCCGATCCTTCCCCCCTCTGGGGGGAAGGCCGCGGCCCACCCGCAGCCCTCCTGGGTGGCTGGACGCCACTGGTCCCAGCAGCTGCACTCCCCTCCGAAAGTTGCTCCAGGCTCTCGTCCAGGGAAGACGTGTCCAACACTTCGCCCTCTGCTGCGGGACCTGAGTCCTCCCCTGATGGTCCGGGTTGCTCTTCCTCCTCCTCTTCCTCCTCCTCCTCCTGTTCGGAGGGGCTGTCACTGGCAGCTTCAGGGAGCTCTTCGTCACCAGCTGAAAGCAGGAAGGCACAAGAGTAGCTTCAGAGTGAGGAGAGGGCGTCAGCGAGGGAGTCATGACTGGTGGCATTCAGCGCATTGGTGGCACAGTGGCAAAGGAGGTAGCTCGGATGCGCAAGTGTGACGAAAGAGGGCCAAAAGGCGAGGTCCTTACCATTGCCGGGCAGCGGAGGGTCGGCTTCTCTGCACGCACTGGGCACAATCACGCGGCCTCCCATGAGGCCACTCACGCGCTCCTCCAGGGGAGTGAGCTTCTGGAACTTGGCGCGGCCTCCCCCGGTGAAGTCGCGGCGCTTGCGATTATTCGCAAGTTTAGCCTGCAAGAGAAAGGACGGGCTCTAAGTACGGTGTGTAGCCGTGACATAGTGTGCACTGCCTCCCATGGTGGAATAGCTTGGCCAGAGTGTAACCCTGATCTAGTGTGCACTGCCTCCCATGGTGGAATAGCTTGGCCAGAGTGTAAAGTGCAGAATGTGCAATTGATGCTCATGACTGTCCCAAAGCTGCTGGCTGAGGGCTGCCCATTAGGCCTTTCAGGTCCCTTTGCCCATCATGTCAGGTGTACATGCAAGAATGAGGAGGAGAGTGGAAAGGGTACTCACCCTGACAATCCTGGTCAGGTCATTGTATTTCTTCCGACATTGCACCTTGTCCCTGGGGGCATCGCCGTAGGACGACACCCTGGTGGCGATCTCCCTCCAGGCTTTGGTGTGGACGCGGTGGGTGGGATTCCTGCCATTGTCTGGGAACAAGATCCTGCGCCTCTTCTCCAATGCTGTCAGCATGATATCCAGATCACACTCTGAGAAGCGCAGGGCACGCTCACGGGCCTTATCATGCGTTGCCATGGCTCCTTGGCCTCAGCAGCAGTGTTGAGGCCTAGTTTGAAAGCTGCAGTGTGCAGGGTGTGGCAGCAGACCAAATCATCCCTTCCCCCTTTAAGAGCTGGCCGGCGCCACGGGGTTTGCTGTCAATCAAAAAATGATCGCACCCGCGCTGCGCCCCGCCTCGGCGCTATCCCTCGGCACCGCCGGCTTAGCGCCTAAAGATAGTCGTGTAATGCCTCTTTTAGCGCTCCAGCAACCTCTTAGGGCGAAGCAACTGAATTTCGGCGAAGGGGGCGAAACTTTGGGGCGGGCGCTAAAGTCGGGCGGGCGCTAACGTTAGCGCCCCAAAACTGGCTATACTGAATTTCTAGGCCTAGAGCTAGTATTTACCTGTGATACTGGAGTGCGTACTTAACTCAGATAACGGCGTGATTATTTTTCTGAGACACAGGAGTGAGTATTTATCTGAGATACTGGAGTGAAAATTTAACTGAGATACAGGAGTGAGTAATTATCTGAGAAACTGGAGTGTGTATTTCTCTGAGATACTGCAGAGAGAATTTACCTGAGATACTAGAGTGAGTACTTATCTGAGATACTGGAGTGGGTATTTAACTGAGATACTGGAGTGAGTATTTATCTGAGATGGAGTGAGTATTTTTCTGAGATACTGGAATGAGTTTTTACCAGAGATACTGGAGTGAGCATTTTTCTGAGATACTGGAGTGAGTATTTATCTGAGATACTTCAGTATTTATCTGAGATACTGGAGAGAGTACTTATCTCAGATATTGGAGTGAGTATTTATCTGAGACACTGGAGTGAGTATTTATCTGAGACACTGGAGTGAGTATTTATCTGATACACTGCAGTGAATGTTTATCAGAGAAACTGGAGTGCGTATTTAACTGAGATACTGGAGTGAAAATGTATCTGAGATACCAGAGTTAGTATTTATCTGAGATACTAGAGCGAGTATTTACCTGAGATACTGGAGTGCGTACTTAACTCAGATAATGGAGTGAGTAATTTTCTGAGACACTGGAGTGAGTATTTTTCTGCGATACAGGAGTGAGAATTCATCTGGGATACTAGACTGAGTATTTATCTGAGACACTGGAGTGAGTATTTATCTGAGATACTGGAGTGGGTATTTATCTGAGACACAGGAGTGAGTATTTATCTGAGATACTGGAGTGAGTATTTATCTGAGAAACTGGAGTGAGAATTTATCTGATACTGGATTGAATATTTATCTGAGATACTGGAGTGAGTATTTAACTGAGATACTGGAGTGAGTTTTTAACTGAGATCCGGAAGTGAGTATTTATCGGAGAAACAGCAGTGAGTATTTATATGAGATACAGGAGTGAGAATTCATCTGGGATACTAGACTGAGTATTTATCTGAGACACTGGAGTGAGTATTTATCTGAGACACTGGAGTGTGTATTTATCTGAGACACAGGAGTGAGTCTTTATCTGAGATACTGGAGTGAGTATTTATCTGAGAAATTGGAGTGGGTATTTATCTGAGATACTGGAGTGAGTATATATCTGAGAAACTGGAGTGAGTATTTATCTGAGAAACTGGAGTGAGTATTTAACTGAGATCCTGAAGTGAGTATTTATCGGAGAAACAGGAGTGAGTATTTATCTGAGATACTGGAGTGGTTATTTAACTTAAATACTGGAGTAAGCATTTATCTGCGATACAGGAGTTTGTATTTATCTGGTATACTGGAGTGAGTATTTATCTGAGACACTGGAGTGAGTATTGGAGATACTAGAATGAGTATTTATCTGAAATACTGGAGTGGGTATTTATCTGAGAATCTGGAGTGAGTATCTGAGACACTGGAGAGAGTATTTATCTGAGACACTGGAGTGAGTATCGTAGATACTAGAGTTAGTATTTATCTGATATACTGGAGTGAGTATTCAGCCGAGATACTGGAGTGAATATTTATCTGCGATACTGGAGTGAGTATTTAACTGAGATACTGGAGTGATTATTTAACTGAGAAACTGGAGTGAGTATTTATCGGAGATACTGGAGTCAGTATTTATCTGATAAGCGGGAGTGAGTATTTATCTGTGATACTGGAGTGAGCATTTATCTGAGATACTGGAGTGAGTATTTAACTGAGATCCTGAAGTGAGTATTTATCAGAGACACTGGAGTGAGTATTTATCTGAGACACTGGAGTGAGTATTTATCTGAGATACTGGAGAGAGTATTTATCTGAGAAGCTGGAGAGAGTATTTACCTGTGATACTGGAGTGCGTACTTAACTCAGTTAATGGAGTGATTATTTTTCTGAGACACAGGAGTGAGTATTTATCTGAGATACTGGAGTGAGAATTTATCTGAGATACAGGAGTGAGTATTTATCTGAGAAACTGGAGTGAGTATTTCTCTGAGATACTGGAGAGAGTATTTATCTGAGATGGAGTGAGTATTTTTCTGAGATACTGGAGTGAGTATTTTTCTGAGATACTGGAGTGAGTATTCATCTGAGATACAGGAATGAGTATTTAACTGAGATCCTGCAGTGAGTATTTATCGGAGATACAGGAATGAGTATTTAACTGAGATCCTGCAGTGAGTATTTATCGGAGAAACAGGAGTGAGTATTTATCTGAGATACTGGAGTGGGTATTTAACTGAGATACTGGAGTAAGTATTTATCTGCGATACAGGAGTGAGTATTTATCTGGTATACTGGAGTGAGTATTTATCTGAGATAATTGTGAGAGTATTTATCTGAGAAACTGGAGAGAGTATTTATCTGAGATACTGGAGTGAGTATATATCTGAGAGACTTGAGTGAGTATTTATCAGAGATACTGGAGTGAGTATTAATCTGAGATACTGGAGTGAGTATTTAACTGAGATACTGGAGTGAGTATTTATCTGAGATACTGGAGTGAGCATTTATCTGAGAAATTGACGTGAGTATTTATCTGAGATACAGGATAGAGTATTTATCTGAGCTACTTGAGTGAGTATTTATCTGAGATACTGGAGTGAGTATTTAACTGAGATCCTGAAGTGAGAATTTATCGGAGATACTGGAGTGAGTATTTATCTGAGATACTGGCGTGAGTATTTATCTGAGACACTGGAGTGAGTATTTATCTGAGATACTGGAGTAAGTATTTATCTGAGATACTGTAGTGAGTATTTATCCGTGATACCGGAGAGAGAATTTATCTGAGATACTGGAGAGAGTATTTACCTGAGACACTGGAGAGAGTTTGGCCTAGAAATTCAGTATAGCCACTTTTGGGGCGGTAAAGTCGGGCGGCCGCTAAAGATTGCGCCCGCCGCAAAGTGGAAGCCACTTCGCCGATATTCAGTAGCTTTGGCCAAGGAGTTTGCTCGAGCGCTAAAACTGGCGATGCACGGCTATCGTTAGGCGCTAAGCCGGCGGTGCAGACTGATACCGCCGAGGCCGGGCGCAGCGCAGGTGCGGTCATGTCTTGATTGACAGCAGACGCCCTGGTGCCGGCCAGCTCTTAAAGGGGGAAGGGTCGACTTGGTCTGCTGCCACGCCCTGGATACTGCAGCCCTCCAGCTAGGCCTAAACACTGCTGCTGGAGAGAAATAGCGCCAGCAAGGATGCAGAGGGCCCGTGAGCGAGCGCAGTGCTTCTCTGCCCATGATTTAAAGGTGCTGGTTAGGGCTTTGGAGAGGAGACGCCATATCTTGTTCCCGGACAGTGGCAAGAAGCCTGCCACCAGGGTATACAGGAGAGCCTGGAGGGATATCGCCCAGAGGGTCACAGCCACCTGCGATGTCCCCAGGACTGGTGTCCAATGCCGGAAAAAGTTTAACGACCTCACTCGGATTGTCAGGGTGAGTACCCTTTCCAGTGTCCTCCTCATTCTTGCATGTGCACCTCACATTATGGGCAAAGGGACCTCAAAGCCCTAATGGCCAGCCCTCATCCAGCAGCTGTGGCACTGGCATGAACATCAATTGCACTTTCTGCACTTTACACACTGGCCAAGCTATTCCACCATGTGAGGCAGTGCATACAGCATCAGGGTACCACACTGGCCAAGCTATTCGCCCATGGGAGGCAGTGCATACAGCAACAGGGCACCACAATGGCCAAGCTATTCGCCCATGCGAGGCAGTGCATACAGCAACAGGGCACCACACTGGCCAAGCTATTCAACCATGGGAGGCAGTGCACACAACAACAGGGCACCACACTGTACTTAGAGGCCGTCCTTTCTCTTGCAGGCCAAGCTGGCCCAGAATCTGACGAGCCGGACTGTCACCGGGGGAGGCCGTCCGCAGTTGCAGCAGCTCAGTGACCTGGAGGAGCACGTGGGTCGACTCATGGGTGGCCGGCTGATTGGCCCCGTTGCATGTGGAGATGCCGACCCTGTGCTGGGCCCCAATGGTAAGGACATGACCTTTTGGACCTCTCTCGTTCCCCTTGCGCTTCAGATCTACATCCTTTGCCACCGTCCGACCAATGCGCTGAATGCCACCACTCTTGCCTCCCTCGCTGACGCCCTGTCCTCACTCTAAAGCTACTCTTGTGCCTTCCTGCTTTCAGCTGGTGAGGAGGAGGTCCCTGAAGCTGCCAGTGACAGTCCCTCGGAAGAGGAGGATGAGGAGGAGCAAGAGGAAGGCGGCCCATCGGGGGAACCCTCATCCGCGCCAGGGGATGGCAATGGAGGGGACACGTCTTCCCTGGAGGAGAGGCAGGGGGAAGTGTTGCAGGGGGGTGTAGCTCCTGTGCCCAGTGGCGTCGAGCCACGCGGGAAGGGTCGGGCAGCTCGGCGGCCTTCTCCCCAGAGGGGGGAAGTGTTGCAGGGGAGTGTAGCTCCTGTGCCCAGTGGCGTCCAGCCACGCGGGAAGGGTCGGGCAGCTCGGCTGCCTTCTCCCCAGAGGGGGGACGTGTTGCAGGGGAGTGTAGTTGCTGGGCCCAGTGGCGTCCAGCCACGCGGGAAGGGTCGGCCAGCTCGGCTGCCTTCTCCCCAGAGGGGGGAAGTGTTGCAGGGGAGTGTAGTTGCTGGGCCCAGTGGCGTCCAGCCACGCGGGAAGGGTCGGCCAGCTCGGCGGCCTTCTCCCCAGAGGGAGAGTCCGGCCTCCAGTCCGGAGACGGTCCTCGCCCAGGAGGTGCGCCTCCTCGATCAAATGTCCGCGGACTCGGATTGCCGGCACACCGAGTTCATGGGGGTTGTGGCACGGTTGCCTGAGGCCATCAAGTCCCTGGCTCATAGTGTGTCCGATTTCGGGGCCTCACAGGCCAGGGGTTTCGAACAACTCGGGGCAGCACAGGCCAGGGGTCTCGAACAATTCGGGGCAGCACAGGACGCGAGTCGGGCCAAATTGAGGGCAGCACAGGACGCGAGTCGGGCCGAATTCAGGGCAGCACAGGACGCGAGTCGGGACGACTTCAGGGCAGCACAGGCAGCGAGTGGCCAGTTGATCAGTGGTGCCGTGCAGTCACTGGCTGGTCTGATGCGGGCACAGACCAGGGCAGTACGGGCACTCACTGCTGCCACACTCGCTGTGTCAGGCAGGCATCGCCAGGGCACCCGCCGCGCTGCAGCAGCACAGCGGTCTGGCCTTCAGCAGATTGCTGCGCTTGCTGCAGTGCCAGCCCGGCCGAGTGCCAGTGTCTCAGGCGAGCAGCGAGCGCCTGGCATCAGCCAGCTTGCCCCCATTGCTGCAGCCGCCACTGCCACTCCCCCAGCGAAGCTGCCACGAGCTGCTGGAGAGACTGATGCTGCCCAGCCACAGCTGCAGCAGTCAGCAGACGGCCCCTCGAGGGCCAGAGCTCGTCTAGGCCGACCCCCAAGGGCATCTGCCGTCACGCAATGTGCCCCTCAGGAGCCTTCCCCCAGCCTTGCAACACCCACAGGGCCCAGGTTGAGGTGGAGCAGCAGGTCGGCCAGGGGCCGGAAAAGGCTGGACAAGGACTCGCCCTCTCGGCACACAAAGTAGAGTGTGTTGCCAAAAGTTTTTTTATATGGGGGTGGTTGTGTTGTCTATGGGGGGGGTTGTTTTGGTAAGGCCGAGGATGAAGGCCATTTGGATGGAAAAGTTTTGTTATTCCTCCCCAGGTTGTGGGAGTGAGTCATGTGTTTGACTGTTTTTTGGGGGTGTTGTCTGTTTTTGGGTTTCATGTGGGAAGGGCCCTGAGTTTGTTCAATAAAGCTTTTTCTTTATTCAGCTTGTCCATGTGTGATGTTTGAAGTGGTTGTTGCGTTAACCGGCTGAGGGCTTGCGGAGCGGCTGCATTCATGTCCCTTCATTGCCACAAGTCATTCCCTGACAGGGGGCCTAGAAGTGTCGTTCAATAAGCCGCCGACGGACAGCCCTTGGACCTTGTGGCTCCCTCCTGGGCTGGTACTCCTCCTCCTCCTCCTCCTCCTCCTCATGGTCCTCCTGCTCGTCCTCCTGAGGTGGTGGTCCAACGTGAGGTGGCAGTGCCTGAGTCCTGCGGATAGCCAGGTTGTGCAGCATGCAGCAAACGACGACGAACTGGGAGACTCTATCCGGCGAATACTGCAGAGATCCGCCGGAGCGATCCAGGCAGCGGAACCGTTGCTTGAGGACGCCAATCGTTTGCTCTATGATGTTCCTTGTGGCTTCATGGCTTTCGTTGTATGCCTCCTCAGCAGGGGTCCTGGGCGCGCGGAGCAGGGTCATGAGCCATGTACACAAAGGATTGCCTTTGTCCCCGATAAGCCATCCTCTTGGGGGAGGCTGTGCCTGGAACATGTCAGCCACAGTAGTCTGGCGCAGGATAAATGCATCGTGGCTGCTGCCTGGAAAGCAGGCATTGACAGCAAGGATGCGCTGCCTGTGGTCACACACCAGCTGTACATTGAGGGAATGGTAGCCCTTCCGGTTGCGGTAATCCTCGGCATTGTCGATAGGTGCCCGCAAAGCCACATGCGTGCAGTCAATGGCGCCCTGCACCATGGGGAAGTCCGCGATCCTCGCAAATCCGACTGCACGCTGCTCCTGCCTCTCCAGGGTCATGGGGAAGGAGATGAATTGGTGTCTCTTTGTGAAAAGGGCATCGGTGACCTGCCGGATGCAGCGATGCACGGCGAACTGGGATATGTTAGCTATGCCCCCAGCAGCGGCTTGGAAGGAGCCGCTTGCATAAAAGTTCAGAGCCACCGTGACCTTCACTTCCACCGACAGAGACATCCTGCACATCAGCTGTGGACGCAGATCTCTGTGAAGCAGCTGGCAGATCTCTGCAACCACCTCCCTTCTGAAGCGCAGCCTCTTAACACACTGCGCGGCAGTCATGGTGAGATAGGACATCTGCTGGCGGTATTCCCTGAGTGGGTAAGGCCTACGTTGCCGACGCCTGATGCCCCCTCTGCGTCTAGGCATGGCTGCCCCTCTCACACAGCGTCTGCGAGCCCTTCGCACATAATGCTGGAACTGAGGGTTGGAACCCCATGCAGCCCCCATAATATACTTGCAAACAATGAAATCACAATGAGGCAAATTTCCAAGCTCTGGCCAGAAGCCAAAAATACCTCTCCTATGTTGGGCCAAATCAGTAAGGTCTCTTCCTTGGTCTCTGTCCAGAAATCCGTTGCACAAAAGTCATTGCAGCAAAATGGCAGCCCTTTATAGTTCAGTGTAAGTGCCCTTTAATTAGCGCTCCCCGGGGCCCGCAGGGCCTCTGCTGCGTTCCACTTCACAGTTCTTAACAGCGCCACGCCCACATTGGGCGGCGCGACTAAAGTTCCGGTTTGGGGCGCACAAAGGGCGTTGCACGACAAAATGACGTCATAAGCTGCGCGCGCAGCTGAGCGCGCGCAAACACTTTGCGCCGTTGCTAAATGTCTACTGAAGTTGGGCGTAGGCGCAGATCGCCCTGCGCCCGGATGCTAAGTGCCTAGCGCTCGAGATCTACTCCTCCAAAGGCGCTAACGGCTGGCGCACGCAACTGAATTTCTAGGCCTTTATATCTGAGATACTGGAGAGAGTAATTATCTGACATACCGGAGTGAGCATTTACCTGAGATGCTGGAGTGAGTATTTATCTGAGACACTGGTGTGAGTATTTATCTGAGATTCTGGAGTGAGTATTTATCTCAGATACTGGAGTGAGCATTTATCTGAGAAACTGAAGTGAGTATTTACCTGAGATACTGGAGAGAGTATTTATCAGAGATACTGGAGTGAGTATTTAACTGAGACCCTGAAGTGAGAATTTATCGGAGAAACTGGAATGAGTATTTACCTGAGATACTGGAGAGAGTATTTATCTGAGATACTGGAGTGAGTATTTATCTGAGACACTGGAGTGAGTATTTATCCGTGATACCTGAGAGAGTATTTATCTGAGATACTGGAGAGAGTATTTACCTGAAACACTGGAGAGAGTTAATATCTGAGATACTGGAGAGAGTAATTATCTGACATACTGGAGTGAGCATTTATCTGAGATACTGGAGTGAGTATTTATCTGAGATACTGGTGTGAGTATTTATCTGAGATTCTGGAGTGAGAATTTATCTGAGATACTGGAGTGAGTATTTATCGGAGAAACTGGAGTGCGTATTTATCTGTGATACTGGAGTGGGTATTTAACTGAGACACTGGAGTAAGTATTTATCTGCGACACAGGAGTGTGTATTTATCTGGTACACTGGAGTGAGTATTTATCAGAGATACTGGAGTGAATATTTATCTGAGATTCTGGAGTGAGTGTTTAACTGAGATACTGGAGTGAGTATTCATCTGAGATACTGGAGTGAGTGTTTATCTGAGATACTGGAGAGAGTATTTATCTGAGAAGCTGGAGATAATATTTATCTGAGATAGTGGAGTGAGTATATATCTGAGAGACCTGAGTGAGTGTTTTTCTGAGATACTGGAATGAGTTTTCATCTGAGATACTGGAGTGAGTATTTATCTGAGATAAAGGAGTGAGGCCTAGAAATTCAGTTGCGTTCGCCAGCCGTTAGCGCCATAAGAGGAGTAGATCTCGAGCGCTAGGCACTTAGCGGCCGGGCGCAGAACGATCTGCGCCTACGCCCAACTTCAGTTGACATTTAGCGCAGGCGCAAAGTGTTTGCGCGCGCTCAGCTGCGCGCGCAACTTATGACATCATTTCGTCGTGCAACGCCGTTTGTGCGCCCCAAACCGGAACTTCAGTGGCGCCCGCCCAATGTGGGCGTGGCGCTGTTAAGAACTGTGAGGTGGAACGCAGCAGAGGCCCTGCGGGCCTCGGGGAGCGCTAATTAAAGGGCACTTAGACTGAACTATAAAGGGCTGCCATTTTGCTGCAATGACTTTAGTGCTACGGATTTCTGGACACAGACCAAGGAAGAGACCTTACTGATTTGGGCCAACATAGGAGAGGTATTTTTGGCTTCTGGCCAGAGCTTGGAAATTTGACTCATTGTGATTTCACTGTTTGCAAGTATATTATGGGGCTGCATGGGGTTCCAACCCTCAGTTCCAGCATTATGTGCGAAGGGCTCGCAGACGCTGTGTGAGAGGGGCAGCCATGCCTAGACGCAGAGGGGACATCAGGCATCGGCAACGTAGGCCTTACCCACTCAGGGAATACCGCCAGCAGGTGTCCTATCTCACCATGACTGCCGCGCATTGTGTTAAGAGGCTGCGCTTCAGAAGGGAGGTGGTTGCAGAGATCTGCCAGCTGCTTCACAGAGATCTGCGTCCACAGCTGATGTGCAGGATGTCTCTGTCGGTGGAAGTGAAGGTCACGGTGGCTCTGAACTTTTATGCAAGCGGCTCCTTCCAAGCCGCTGCTGGGGACATAGCGAACATCTCCCAGTTCGCCGTGCATCGCTGCATCCGGCAGGTCACCGATGCCCTTTTCACAAGGAGACACCAATTCATCTCCTTCCCCATGACCCTAGAGAGGCAGGAGCAGCGTGCAGTCAGATTTGCGAGGCTCGCCGACTTCCCCATGGTGCAGGGCGCCATTGACTGCACGCATGTGGCTATGCGGGCACCTATCGACAATGCCGAGGATTACCGCAACCGGAAGGGCTACCATTCCCTCAATGTACAGCTATTGTGTGACCACAGGCAGCGCATCCTAGCTGTCAATGCCCGCTTTCCAGGCAGCAGCCACGATGCATTTATCCTGCGCCAGACTACTGTGGCTGACATGTTCCAGGCACAGCCTCCCCCAAGAAGATGGCTTATCGGGGACAAAGGCTATCCTTTGTGTACATGGCTCATGACCCCGCTCCGCGCGCCCAGGACCCCTGCTGAGGAGGCATACAACAAAAGCCATCAAGCCACAAGGAACATCATAGAGCAAACAATTGGCGTCCTCAAGCAACGGTTCCGCTGCCTGGATCGCTCCGGCGGATCTCTCCAGTATTCGCCAGATAGAGTCTCCCAGTTCGTCGTCGTTTGCTGCATGCTGCACAACCTGGCTATCCGCAGGACTCAGGCACTGCCACCTCACGTTGGACCACCACCTCAGGAGGACGAGCAGGAGGACCATGAGGAGGAGGAGGAGGAGGAGGAGGAGGAGTACCAGCCCAGGAGGGAGCCACAAGGTCCAAAGGCCGTCTGTCGGCGGCTTATTGAACGACACTTCTAGGCCCCCTGTCAGGGAATGGCTTGCGGCAATGAAGGCACATGAATGCAGCCGCTCCGCAAGCCCTCAGCCGGTTAACACAACAACCACTTGAAACATCACACATGGACAAGCTGAATAAAGAAAAAGCTTTATTGAACAAACTCAGGGCCCTTCCCACATGAAACCCAAAAACAGACAACACCCCCAAAAAACAGGCAAAAACATATCTCACTCCCACAATGTGGGGAGGAATAACAAAACTTGTCCATCCAAATGGCCTTCATCCTCGGCCTTACCAAGATAAACCCCCCCATAGAGAACACAAACACCCCCATATAAAAAAACATTTGCCTTCATCCTCGGCCTTACCAAAATAAACCCCCCCCATAGAGAACACAAACACCCCCAGATAAAAAAAACATTTGGCAACACACTCTACTTTGTGTGCCGAGAGGGCGAGTCCTTGTCCAGGCTTTTCCGGCCCCTGGCCGACCTGCTGCTCCGCCTCAACCTGGGCCCTGTGGGTGTTGCAAGGCTGGGGGAAGGCTCCTGAGGGGCACATTGCGTGATGGCAGATGCCCTTGGGGGTCGGCCTAGACGAGCTCCGGCCCTCGAGGGGCCGGATGCTGACTGCTGCAGCTGTGGCTGGGCAGCATCAGTCTCTCCAGCAGCTCGTCACAGCTTTGCTGGGGGAGTGGCAGTGGCGGCTGCAGCAATGGGGGCAAGCTGGCTGATGCCAGGCGCTCGCTGGTCGCCAGAGACACTGGCACTCGGCCGGGCTGGCACTGCAGCAAGCACAGCAATCTGGTGAAGCCCAGACCGCTGTGCTGCTGCAGCGCGGCGGGTGCCCTGGTGATGCGTGCGTGACACAGCGAGTGTGGCAGCAGTGAGTGCCCGTACTGCCCTGGTCTGTGCCCGCATCAGACCAGCCAGTGACTGCACGGCACCACTGATCAACTCTCCACTCGCTGCCTGTGCTGCCCTGAAGTCGTCCCGACTCGCTGCCTGTGCTGCCCTGAATTCTGCCCGACTCGCGTCCTGTGCTGCCCTGAATTCGGCCCGACTCGCTGCCTGTGCTGCCCTGAATTTGGCCCGACTCGCGTCCTGTGATGCCCCGAATTGTACCCGACTCGCTTCCTGTGATGCCCCGAATTGTTCGACACCCCTGGCCTGTGCTGCCGCAAGTTGTTCGAAACCCCTGGCCTGTGAGGCCCCGAAATCGGCCACGCTATGAGCCAGGGACTCAATGGCCTCAGGCAACCGTCCCACAACCCCCATGAACTCGGTGTGCCGACGATCCGAGTCCGCGGACATTTGATCAAGGAGGCACACCTCCTGGGCGAGGACCGTCTCCGGACTGGAGGCCGGACTCTCCCTCTGGGGAGAAGGCTGCCGAGCTGGCCGACCCTTCCCCGTGGCTGCACGCCACTGGGCCCAGGAGCTACACTCCCCTGCAACACTTCCCCCCTCTGGGGAGACGGCCGCCGAGCTGCCCGACCCTTCCCGCGTGGCTGGACGCCACTGGGCACAGGAGCTACACCCCCCTGCAACACTTCCCCCTGGCTCTCCTCCAGGGAAGACGTGTCCCCTCCATTGCCATCCCCTGGCGCGGATGAGGGTTCCCCCGATGTGCCGCCTTCCTCTTGCTCCTCCTCGTCCTCCTCTTCCGAGGGACTGACACTCGCAGCTTCAGGGACCTCCTCCTCACCAGCTGAAAGCAGGAAGGCACAAGAGTAGCTTTAGAGTGAGGACAGGGCGTCAGCGAGGGAGGCATGAGTGGTGGAATTCTGCGCATTGGTCGGACAGTGGCAAAGGATGTAGATCTGAAGCGCAAGGGGAACGAGAGAGGTCCAAACGGTCATGTCCTTACCATTGGGGCCCAGCACAGGGTCGGCATCTCCAATTGCAACGGGGCCAATCACCCGGGCACACATGAGTCGACCCACGCGCTCCTCCAGGTCACTGAACTGCTGGAACTGGGCACGGCCTCCCCCGGTGTCAGTCCGGCTCTTCAGATTCTGGGCCAGCTTGGCCTGCAAGAGAAAGGACAGCCTCTAAGTACAGTGTGGTGCCCTGTTGTTGTGTGCACTGCCTCCCATGGTCGAATAGCTTGGCCAGTGTGGTGCCCTGTTGTTGTGTGCACTGCCTCCCATGGTCGAATAGCTTGGCCAGTGTGGTGCCCTGTTGTTGTGTGCACTGCCTCCCATGGTCGAATAGCTTGGCCAGTGTGGTGCCCTGTTGTTGTGTGCACTGCCTCCCATGGTCGAATAGCTTGGCCAGTGTGTAAAGTGCAGAAAGTGCAATTGATGTTCATGCCAGTGCCATAGCTGCTGGATGAGGGCTGGCCATTAGGCCATTGAGGTCCCTTTGCCCATAATGTGAGGTGCACATGCAAGGATGAGGAGGAAACTGGCAAGGGTACTCACCCTGACAACCCGAGTGAGGTCGTTAACTTTTTCCGGCATTGGTCAGCAGTCCTGGGGACATCGCTGTTGGCTGTGACCCTCTGGGCGATTTCCCTCCAGGCTCTCCTGTACACCTTCTTGGGAGGCTTCTTGCCACTGTCTGGGAACAAGATATGGCTTCTCCTCTCCAAAGCCCTAACCAGCACCTTTAAATCATGGGCAGAGAAGCACTGCGCTCGCTCACGGGCCCTCTGCATCCTTGCTGGCGCTATTTCTCTCCAGCAGCAGTGTTTAGGCCTAGCTGGAGGGCTGCAGTATCCAGGGCGTGGCAGCAGACCAAGCCGACCCTTCCCCCTTTAAGAGCTGGCCGGCGCCAGGGTGTCTGCTGTCAATCAAAACATGACCGCACCTGCGCTGCGCCCGGCCTCGGAGGTATCAGTCTGCACCGCCGGCTTAGCGCCTAAAGATAGGTGTGCAACGCCAGTTTTAGCGCTCGAGCAAACTCCTTGGCCAAAGCTACTGAATATTGGCGAAGTGGCCTTCACTTTCCGGCGGGCGCAAACTTTAGCGCCCGCCCGACTTTAACGCCCCCAAAGTGGCTATACTGAATTTCTAGGCCTGAGTATTTATCTGAGATACTGGAGTGAGTATTTATCTGAGATAATGGAGTGAGAATTTATCTGTGATGCTGGAGTGAGTATTTATCTGAGATACAGGAATGAGTATTTAGCTGAGATACTGGAGTGAGTATTTATCAGAGATACTGGAGTGAGTATTTAACTGAGATACTGGAGTGAGTATTTAACTGAGATCCTGAAGTGGATATTTATCGGAGATACTGGAGTGAGTATTTATCTGAGATACTGGAGTGAGTACTTATCTTTGATACTGGAGTGGGTTTTTAACTGAGATACGGGAGTAAGTATTTATCTGCGATACAGGAGTGAGTATTTAACTGGTATACTGGAGTGAGTATTCATCTGAGATACTGGAGTGAGTATTTATCTCAGATACTGGAGTGAGTAATTATCTCAGATAATGGAGTGAGTATTTATCTGATACACTGCAGTGAATATTTATCAGAGATACTGGAGTGCGTATTTAACTGGGATACTGGAGTGAGTATGTATCTGAGAAACCGGAGTTAGTATTTATCTGAGATACTAGAGCGAATATTTACCTGAGATACTGGAGTGCGTACCTAACTCAGATAATGGAGTGAGTATTTTTCTGAGACACTGGAATGAGTAATTCTCTGAGGCACTGTAGTGAGTATTTAACTGAGATACTGGAGTATTTATCTGAGATACAGGAGCGAGAATTCATCTGGGATACTAGACTGAGTATTTATCTGAGACACTGGAGTGAGTATTAATCTGAGATACTGGAGTGTGTATTTATCTGAGATACTGGAGGGAGTATTTATCTGAGATACTGGAGTGAGTATTTATCTGAAAATCCGGAGTGAGTGTTTATCTGAGATACTGGAGTGAGTATTTACCTGAGATACTGGAGTGAGTATTTATCTGAGAAACTGGAGTGAGTATTTATAAGGGATACTGGAGTGAGTCTTTAACTGAGATGGAGTGAGTATCTTTCTGAGATACTGGAATGAGATTTTATCTGAGATACTGGAGTGAGTATTTATCTGAGCTAATGGAGTGAGAATTTATCGGAGATACTGGAGTGAGTATTTATCTGAGATACTGGAGTAAGTATTTATCTTAGATACTGGAATGGGATTTTAACTGAGATACGGGAGTAAGTATTTATCTGCGATACAGGAGTGAGTATTTAACTGGTATACTGGAGTGAGTATTCATCTGAGATACTGGAGTGAGTATTTATCTGAGACACTGCAGTGAGTATTTAACTGAGATACTGGAGAGTGTATTTGTCTGAGATACTGGAGAAAGTATTTATCTGAGATACTGGAGTGAGTATTTATCTGAGCTGCTGGGGTGAGTATTTATCTGCGATACTTAAGCGAGTATTTATCTGAGATACTGGAGAGAGTATTTATCTGAGGAACTGGAGTGAGTATTTATCTGAGATACTGGAGTGAGTATTTATCTGAGATACTGGAGTGAGTATTTATCTGAGGAACTGGAGTGAGTATTTATCTGAGATACTGGAGTGAGTATTTATCTGAGAGACTTCAGTATTTATCTGAGATACTGGAGAGAGTACTTATCTCAGATACTGGAGTGAGTACTTATCTCAGATACTGGAGTGAGTATTTATCTGAGACACGAGTGAGTATTTATCTGATGCACTGCAGTGAATATTTATCAGAGAAACTAGAGTGCGTATTTAACTGGGATACTGGAGTGAGTATGTATCTGAGATACCGGAGTTAGTATTAATCTGAGATACTAGAGCGAGTATTTACCTGAGAAACTGGAGTGCGTACTTAACTCAGATAATGGAGTGAGTATTTTTCTGAGACACTGGAGTGAGTAATTATCTGAGGCACTGTAGTGAGTATTTAACTGAGATACTGGAGTGAGTATTTTTCTGAGATACAGGAGTGAGAATTCATCTGGGATACTAGACTGAGTATTTATCTGAGATACTGGAGTGAGTATTAATCTGAGATACTGGAGTGTGTATTTATCTGAGACACAGGAGTGAGTATTTATCTGAGATACTGGAGTGAGTATTTAGCTGAGAAACTGGAGTGAGTACTTATCTGAGAAACTGGAGTGTGTATTTATCTGAGATACTGGAGGGAGTATTTAGCTGAGAAACTGGAGTGAGAATTTATCTGATACTGGATTGAATATTTAACTGAGATACTGGAGTGAGTTTTTAACTGAGAAACTGGAGTATTTATCTGAGATACTGGAGTGAGTATCTAACTGAAAATCCGGAGTGAGTGTTTATCTGAGATACTGGAGTGAGTATTTATCAGAGATAATGGAGTGAAAATTTATCTGAGATGCTGGAGTGAGTATTTATCTGAGATACTGGAGTGAGTATTTATCTGAGATAATGGAGTGAGAATTTATCTGAGATACTGGAGTGAGTAATTATCTGAGATACTGGAGTGAGTATTTATCTGAGATAAAAGAATGAGCATTTATCTGAGATGCTGGAGTGAGATTTATCAGAGATACTGGACTAAGTATTTATCGGAGATACTGGAGTGAGTATTTATCTGAGATATTGGAGTGGGTTTTAACTGGTATACTGGAGTGAGTATTTAGCTGAGATACTGGGGAGAGTATTTATCTGAGGAACTGGAGTGAGTATTTATCTGAGATACTTCAGTATGTATCTGAGAAACTGGAGTGAGTATTTTCCTGAGATAATGGAGTGCGTACTTAACTCAGATAATGGAGTGAGTATTTTTCTGAGACACTGGAGTGAGTATTTAACTGAGGCACTGTAGTGAGTATTTATCTGAGATACTGGAGTGAGTATTTTTCTGAGATAATGGAGTGAGTATTTAACTGAGATGGAGTGAGTATTTTTCTGAGATACTGGAATGTGTTTTTATCTGAGATACTGGAGTGAGTATTTATCTGAGATAATGGAGTGAGTATTTATCTGAGATAATGGAGTGAGTATTTATCTGAGATACTGGAGTGAGTATTTATCTGAGATAATGGAGTGAGTATTTATCTGAGATACTGGAGTGAGTATTTTTCTGAGATACTGGAGTGAGTATTTATCTGAGATAATGGAGTGAGTATTTATCTGAGATACTGGAGTGAGTATACATCTGAGATACAGGAATGAGTATTTAACTGAGATCCTGAAGTGAGTATTTATCGGAGAAACAGGAGTGAGTATTTATCTGAGATACTGGAGTGGGTATTTAACTGAGATACTGGAGTAAGTATTTATCTGCGATACAGGAGTGAGTATTTATCTGGTATAGTGGAGTGAGTATTTATCTCAGATACTTGTGAGAGTACTTAGCTGAGAAACTGGAGAGAGTATTTATCTGAGATACTGGAGTGAGAATATATCTGAGAGACTTGAGTGAGTATTTATCAGAGATACTGGAGTGAGTATTAATCTGAGATACTGGAGTGAGTATTTAACTGAGATACTGGCGTGAGTATGTATCTGAGATACTGGAGTGAGCATTTATCTGAGAAATTGACGTGAGTGTTTATCTGAGATATAGGATAGAGTATTTATCTGAGCTACTTGAGTGAGTATTTATCTGAGATACTGGAGTGAGTATTTAACTGAGATCCTGAAGTGAGAATTTATCGGGGAAACTGGAGTGAGTATTTACCTGAGATACTGGAGAGAGAATTTATCTGAGATACTGGCATGAGTATTTATCTGAGACACTGGAGTGAGTATTTATCTGAGATACTGGAGTGAGTATTTATCTGAGATACTGGAGTAAGTATTTATCTTAGATACTGGAATGGGATTTTAACTGAGATACGGGAGTAAGTATTTATCTGCGATACAGGAGTGAGTATTTAACTGGTATACTGGAGTGAGTATTCATCTGAGATACTGGAGTGAGTATTTATCTGAGACACTGCAGTGAGTATTTAACTGAGATACTGGAGAGTGTATTTGTCTGAGATACTGGAGAAAGTATTTATCTGAGATACTGGAGTGAGTATTTATCTGAGCTGCTGGGGTGAGTATTTATCTGCGATACTTAAGCGAGTATTTATCTGAGATACTGGAGAGAGTATTTATCTGAGGAACTGGAGTGAGTATTTATCTGAGATACTGGAGTGAGTATTTATCTGAGATACTGGAGTGAGTATTTATCTGAGGAACTGGAGTGAGTATTTATCTGAGATACTGGAGTGAGTATTTATCTGAGAGACTTCAGTATTTATCTGAGATACTGGAGAGAGTACTTATCTCAGATACTGGAGTGAGTACTTATCTCAGATACTGGAGTGAGTATTTATCTGAGACACGAGTGAGTATTTATCTGATGCACTGCAGTGAATATTTATCAGAGAAACTAGAGTGCGTATTTAACTGGGATACTGGAGTGAGTATGTATCTGAGATACCGGAGTTAGTATTAATCTGAGATACTAGAGCGAGTATTTACCTGAGAAACTGGAGTGCGTACTTAACTCAGATAATGGAGTGAGTATTTTTCTGAGACACTGGAGTGAGTAATTATCTGAGGCACTGTAGTGAGTATTTAACTGAGATACTGGAGTGAGTATTTTTCTGAGATACAGGAGTGAGAATTCATCTGGGATAATGGAGTGAGTATTTATCTGAGATACTGGAGTGAGTATTTATCTGAGATACTGGAGTGAGTATTTATCTGAGATAATGGAGTGAGTATTTATCTGAGATACTGGAGTGAGTATACATCTGAGATACAGGAATGAGTATTTAACTGAGATCCTGAAGTGAGTATTTATCGGAGAAACAGGAGTGAGTATTTATCTGAGATACTGGAGTGGGTATTTAACTGAGATACTGGAGTAAGTATTTATCTGCGATACAGGAGTGAGTATTTATCTGGTATAGTGGAGTGAGTATTTATCTCAGATACTTGTGAGAGTACTTAGCTGAGAAACTGGAGAGAGTATTTATCTGAGATACTGGAGTGAGAATATATCTGAGAGACTTGAGTGAGTATTTATCAGAGATACTGGAGTGAGTATTAATCTGAGATACTGGAGTGAGTATTTAACTGAGATACTGGCGTGAGTATGTATCTGAGATACTGGAGTGAGCATTTATCTGAGAAATTGACGTGAGTGTTTATCTGAGATATAGGATAGAGTATTTATCTGAGCTACTTGAGTGAGTATTTATCTGAGATACTGGAGTGAGTATTTAACTGAGATCCTGAAGTGAGAATTTATCGGGGAAACTGGAGTGAGTATTTACCTGAGATACTGGAGAGAGAATTTATCTGAGATACTGGCATGAGTATTTATCTGAGACACTGGAGTGAGTATTTATCTGAGATACTGGAGTGAGTATTTATCTGAGATACTGGAGTAAGTATTTATCTTAGATACTGGAATGGGATTTTAACTGAGATACGGGAGTAAGTATTTATCTGCGATACAGGAGTGAGTATTTAACTGGTATACTGGAGTGAGTATTCATCTGAGATACTGGAGTGAGTATTTATCTGAGACACTGCAGTGAGTATTTAACTGAGATACTGGAGAGTGTATTTGTCTGAGATACTGGAGAAAGTATTTATCTGAGATACTGGAGTGAGTATTTATCTGAGCTGCTGGGGTGAGTATTTATCTGCGATACTTAAGCGAGTATTTATCTGAGATACTGGAGAGAGTATTTATCTGAGGAACTGGAGTGAGTATTTATCTGAGATACTGGAGTGAGTATTTATCTGAGATACTGGAGTGAGTATTTATCTGAGGAACTGGAGTGAGTATTTATCTGAGATACTGGAGTGAGTATTTATCTGAGAGACTTCAGTATTTATCTGAGATACTGGAGAGAGTACTTATCTCAGATACTGGAGTGAGTACTTATCTCAGATACTGGAGTGAGTATTTATCTGAGACACGAGTGAGTATTTATCTGATGCACTGCAGTGAATATTTATCAGAGAAACTAGAGTGCGTATTTAACTGGGATACTGGAGTGAGTATGTATCTGAGATACCGGAGTTAGTATTAATCTGAGATACTAGAGCGAGTATTTACCTGAGAAACTGGAGTGCGTACTTAACTCAGATAATGGAGTGAGTATTTTTCTGAGACACTGGAGTGAGTAATTATCTGAGGCACTGTAGTGAGTATTTAACTGAGATACTGGAGTGAGTATTTTTCTGAGATACAGGAGTGAGAATTCATCTGGGATACTAGACTGAGTATTTATCTGAGATACTGGAGTGAGTATTAATCTGAGATACTGGAGTGTGTATTTATCTGAGACACAGGAGTGAGTATTTATCTGAGATACTGGAGTGAGTATTTAGCTGAGAAACTGGAGTGAGTACTTATCTGAGAAACTGGAGTGTGTATTTATCTGAGATACTGGAGGGAGTATTTAGCTGAGAAACTGGAGTGAGAATTTATCTGATACTGGATTGAATATTTAACTGAGATACTGGAGTGAGTTTTTAACTGAGAAACTGGAGTATTTATCTGAGATACTGGAGTGAGTATCTAACTGAAAATCCGGAGTGAGTGTTTATCTGAGATACTGGAGTGAGTATTTATCAGAGATAATGGAGTGAAAATTTATCTGAGATGCTGGAGTGAGTATTTATCTGAGATACTGGAGTGAGTATTTATCTGAGATAATGGAGTGAGAATTTATCTGAGATACTGGAGTGAGTAATTATCTGAGATACTGGAGTGAGTATTTATCTGAGATAAAAGAATGAGCATTTATCTGAGATGCTGGAGTGAGATTTATCAGAGATACTGGACTAAGTATTTATCGGAGATACTGGAGTGAGTATTTATCTGAGATATTGGAGTGGGTTTTAACTGGTATACTGGAGTGAGTATTTAGCTGAGATACTGGGGACAGTATTTATCTGAGGAACTGGAGTGAGTATTTATCTGAGATACTTCAGTATGTATCTGAGAAACTGGAGTGAGTATTTTCCTGAGATAATGGAGTGCGTACTTAACTCAGATAATGGAGTGAGTATTTTTCTGAGACACTGGAGTGAGTATTTAACTGAGGCACTGTAGTGAGTATTTATCTGAGATACTGGAGTGAGTATTTTTCTGAGATAATGGAGTGAGTATTTAACTGAGATGGAGTGAGTATTTTTCTGAGATACTGGAATGTGTTTTTATCTGAGACACTGGAGTGAGTATTTATCTGAGATAATGGAGTGAGTATTTATCTGAGATAATGGAGTGAGTATTTATCTGAGATACTGGAGTGAGTATTTATCTGAGATAATGGAGTGAGTATTTATCTGAGATACTGGAGTGAGTATTTATCTGAGATACTGGAGTGAGTATTTATCTGAGATAATGGAGTGAGTATTTATCTGAGATACTGGAGTGAGTATACATCTGAGATACAGGAATGAGTATTTAACTGAGATCCTGAAGTGAGTATTTATCGGAGAAACAGGAGTGAGTATTTATCTGAGATACTGGAGTGGGTATTTAACTGAGATACTGGAGTAAGTATTTATCTGCGATACAGGAGTGAGTATTTATCTGGTATAGTGGAGTGAGTATTTATCTCAGATACTTGTGAGAGTACTTAGCTGAGAAACTGGAGAGAGTATTTATCTGAGATACTGGAGTGAGAATATATCTGAGAGACTTGAGTGAGTATTTATCAGAGATACTGGAGTGAGTATTAATCTGAGATACTGGAGTGAGTATTTAACTGAGATACTGGCGTGAGTATGTATCTGAGATACTGGAGTGAGCATTTATCTGAGAAATTAACGTGAGTGTTTATCTGAGATATAGGATAGAGTATTTATCTGAGCTACTTGAGTGAGTATTTATCTGAGATACTGGAGTGAGTATTTAACTGAGATCCTGAAGTGAGAATTTATCGGGGAAACTGGAGTGAGTATTTACCTGAGATACTGGAGAGAGAATTTATCTGAGATACTGGCATGAGTATTTATCTGAGACACTGGAGTCAGTATTTATCTGAGATACTGGAGTGAGTATTTATCTGAGATACTGGAGTAAGTATTTATCTGAGATACTGTAGTGAGTATTTATCCGTGATACCGGAGAGAGTATTTATCTGAGATACTGGAGAGAGTATTTACCTGAGACACTGGAGAGAGTTTATATCTGAGATACTGGAGAGTAATTATCTGGCATACCGGCCTGAGCATTTATCTGTGATACTGGAGTGAGTATTTATCTGAGACACTGGTGTGAGTATTTATCTGAGATTCTGGAGTGAGTATTTATCTGAGATACTGGAGTGAGCATTTATCTGAGAAACTGAAGTGAGTATTTACCTGAGATACTGGAGAGAGTATTTATCTGAGAAACTAGAGTGAGTACTTATCTGAGATACTGGAGTGAGTATTTATCTGAGATGCTGGAGTGAGCATTTATCTGAGATACTGTAGTGAGTATTTAACAGAGGCCTAGAAATTCAGTTGGGCGCGGCAGCCGTTAGCGCCTTAGGAGGAGTAGATTTCGAGCGCTAGGCACTTAGCGGCCGGGCGCAGCGCGATCTGCGCCTTGCCCCAACTTCAGTACACATTTAGCGCCGGCGCAAAGTCTTAGCGCGCGCGCCCTGCTGCGCACGCACATCATGACGTCATTTGCTAGTGCGACGCCTTTTGTGCGCCCCGAACCGGAACTTCACTCGCGCCGGCCCATTGTGCGCCGGGCGGCCCGAGCGACTGTGAAGTGGAACGGTACACAGCCCAGCCGGGCCGCGGGGAGCGCAAATTAAAGGGCACTTACCCAGCAGTATAAAGGCCAGCCATTTTGCAGCATTCACTCTTGTGCAACGGTTTTTTGGACAGAGACCAAGGAGGAGAGTTTACCGGTTTGGACCAACACTTGGCCAGGTATTTTTGGCTCAGGCCAGAGCTTACCAATTATCTTTGCCTTCATTCAGAGCTCAGTGTTTGCCAGCATATAATGGGGGCTGCATTGGGTGGCAACGCTGAATTTCAGCCTTATGCCAGAAGGGCTTACAGACGCCGTGAGAGAGTGGCAGCCCTGGCTAGACGTAGAGGGAGCAACAGACGTCGCCAACTGAGGCCTTACCCACGCAGGGTATACCGCCAGCAGACCTCCTATCTGACCATGTCTGCCGCGATGTGTGTTAGGAGGCTGCGATTCCGAAGGGAGGTGGTTGCAGACATCTGCCGGCTGCTTCAGAGAGATCTGCAGCCACAGCTGATGCGCAGGACGTCTCTGTCGGTGGCAGTGAAGGTGACGGTGGCTCTCAACTTCTATGCCACCGGCTCCTTCCAATCCGCTACTGGGGACATCGCTAACATCTCCCAGTTCGCCGTGCATTGCTGCATCCGCCAGGTGACCGAAGCCCTTTTCAGAAGGAGACATCAATTCATCTCCTTCCCCATGACCCTGGACAAGCAGCAGCAGCGTGCAGTGGGGTTTGCAAGAATAGCGGGCTTCCCCATGGTGCAGGGCGCCATTGACTGCACGCATGTGGCTTTGCGGGCACCTCTTGAGCATGCCGAGGATTACCGCAACCGGAAGGGCTACCATTCCCTCAATGTACAGCTGGTGTGTGACCACAGGCAGCGCATCCTAGCTGTCAATGCCCGCTTTCCAGGCAGCAGCCACGATGCCTTTATCCTGCGACAGACAACTGTGGCTGACATGTTCCAGGCACAGCCTCCCCCAAGAGGATGGCTTATCGGGGACAAAGGCTATCCTTTGTGTACCTGGCTCATGACCCCGCTCCGTGCACCCACGACCCCTGCTGAAGAGGCATACAACGAGAGCCATCAAGCGACGAGGAACCTCATAGAACAAACAATCGGCGTGCTCAAGCAACGGTTCCGCTGTCTCGATCGCTCCGGGGGAGCCCTCCAGTATTCGCAGGATCGAGTCTCCCAATTCGTCGTCGTTTGCTGCATGCTGCACAACCTGGCTATCCGCAGGACTCAGGCACTGCCACCTCACGTTGGACCACCACCTCAGGAGGAGGAGCAGGAGGAGCATGAGGACGATGAGGACGAGGAGTACCAGCCCAGGAGGGAGGCACAAGGTCCAAGGGCCGCCCGTCGGCGGCTTATTGAACGTCACTTCTAGGCCCCCTGTCAGGGAATGGCTTGTGCCAATGATAGAACATGATTGCAGCCGCTCCGCAAGCCCTCAGCCGGTTAAGGCAACAAACACTTCAAAGATCAAACATGGACAATGTGAATAAATAAAATGGTTTATTGTACAAACTCTGGGCCCTTCCCACATGAAATCCAAAAACAGACGAAACCCCCAAAAAACACTCAAACACATTACTCGCTCCCACAACCTGGAGAGGATTAACAAAATAGGGCAACTAAAATGGCCGTCATTCTCAGCCTTCGTCAAAAACAAACATCACATCATCGGCCTTCAAAAAACAAACATCCAATTCTCAGCCTCAAGAAACAAACACAAATGGCCACACATTCGACTATTTGGCCCGCTAGGGCGATGCCTTGGCCATCTTTGGGTGGCCCCTGCCCGCCCTGCTGCTCCGCCTCAAAGTAAGGCCATTGGCTGCTGCAAGGCTGGGGGCAGGCTCCTGAGGGGCACATGTCGTGACGGCAGATGCCCTTGGGGGTCGGCCTAGTCGAGGTCTGGCCGTCGAGCGGGCGGCTGTTGATTGCTGCAGCTGTGGCTGGCCAGCATCAGTCGCTGCAGCAGCTCCTGGCAGCTCCACTGGGGGACTGGCAGTGGCGGCTGGAGGAATGGCGGCAAGCTGGCGGATGGCAGGCGCTCACTGGTCGCCTGAGACACTGGCACTCGCCCGGGCCAGCACTGCAGCATGCGCACCATTCTGCCGAGGGACAGACCGCTGTGCTGCTGCAGCGCGCCGGGTGCCCTGGCGATGCCTGGCTGACACAGCGAGTGTGGCAGCAGTGAGTGCCCGTGTTGACCTGTTCACTGACCGCATCAGAGCAGCCAGTGACTGGGCGGCACCACTGATCACCTGGCCAGTCGCTGACAGAGCTGCCCCGAATTCCGCCCGACTCGCTGCCTGATCTGCCCGGTATTCCGCCCGACTGGTGGCCTCTGAGGGCCCGAACTCGGCCACACTCCGAGAGAGGGAATCGATGGACTCAGGCAACCGTGCCACTGCCGCCATGAGCTCCGTGTGCCGGCGCTCCGAGTCCGCGGACAAGTCTTCGAGGCGTTCCATCTCCTCGGCGAAGAGCATCTCCTGACTGGAGGCCGGACTCTCCCTCTGGGGAGAAGGCCGCCGAGCTGGCCGACCCTTCCTGCGTTGCTGGAGGCCGCTGGGCCCAGCAATTGGACTCCCCTCCGACGCTTCCCCCCTCTGGGGAGAAGGCCGCCCAGCTTCCACCCCCCTCCCGCCTTTCTGCAGCCCGCAGGTCCCAGGAGCTCCCCTTCCCTTCGACACTTCCGCCACGCTGCCCTCCAGGGAAGACGTGTCCCCTACGTTGGCCTGGGTGGCCGCGGCTGAGGGTTCCCCTGATGGGCCGTCTTCCTCTTGCTCCTCCTCCTGCTCCTCTTCGGAGGGTCTGTCACTGGCAAGTTCAGGGACCTCCTCTTCACCATCTGAAAGCAGGAAGGCACAAGAGTAGCTTTAGAGTGAGGAGAGGGCGTCAGTGCGGGATGCATGAGTGGTGGCATTCAGCGCATTGGTCGGACAGTGGCATAGGATGTAGATCTGATGCGCAAGTGGGACGAGAGAGGTGCAAAAGGTGATGTCCTTACCATTGCTGCCCAGAACAGGGTCGGCATCTCCACATGCAACGGGCCCAATCACCCGGCCCCCCATGAGGCGCTCCACGCGATGTTGCAGGTCGGTGAGTGGCTGGATATGGGGTCGGCCTCCCCCGGTCGCAGTCCGGCTCTTGCGATTATTCGCCAGCTTGGCCTGCAAGAGAAAGGACGGCCTCTAAGTGCAGTGTGTCGCCGTGATCTTGTGTGCACTGCCTCCCATGGTGGAATAGCTTGGCCAGTGTGTCGCCATGATCTGGTGTGCACTGCCTCCCATGGTGGAATAGCCTGGCCAGTGTGTCACCATGATCTGGTGTGCAATGCCTCCCATGGTGCAATAGCTTCGCCAGTGTGTTAAGTGCAGAATGTGCAATTGATGCTCATGCCTGTCCCATAGCTGCTGGATGAAGGCTGGCCATTAGAGCTTTCAGGTCCCTTTGCCCATAATGTGAGGTGCACATGCAAGGGTGAGGAGGTCACTGGAAAGGGTACTCACCCTGACAATGCGTGAGAGGTCATTTAACTTTTTGCGGCATTGGGCGCCGCTCCTGGCAACGTCGCTGTTGGCTGACAGCTTGGTGGCGACATGCCTCCAGGCTCTCCTGTAGACGTGGACCGTCGCCTTCTTGCCATTGTCCGGGTAGAAAACATGGCGCCTCTTCTCCACAGCAGCAATCAGCACACTCAGATCACGCTCTGAGAAGTGCTGCGCACGTTCACGGGCCTTCTCCATGTCTTCAGACGCTATTTGGCTCCAGCAGCAGTGTTCAGGCCTAGCTGGAGGGCTCCACTATCCAGGGCGTGGCAGCAGACACAGTCGACCCTTCCTCTTTAAGAGCTGGCCGGCGCCAGGGTGTCTGCTGTCAATCACGAGATGGCCGCACCTGCGCTGCACCCGGCCTCGGCGCTATCGATCACCACCTCCGGCTTAGCGCCCAAAGAGAGGCGTCCAGCAGCAGTTTTAGCGCTCGCCCGAACTCCTAGGGCGAAGCTAATGAATATCGGAGAAGTGGCATCGATTTGGCGGCGGCCGCAAACTTTAGCGGACGCCCCACTTTAGCGCCCCAAAAGTGGCGTCAATGAATTTCTAGGCCAGAGATCCTGAAGTGAGAATTTATCGGAGAAACTGGAGTGAGTATTTACCTGAGATACTGGAGAGAGTATTTATCTGAGATACTGGAGTGAGTATTTATCTGAGACACTGGAGTGAGTATTTATCTGAGATACTGGAGTAAGTACTTATCTGAGATACTGTAGTGAGTATTTATCCATGATACCTGAGAGCGTATTTATCTGAGATACTGGAGAGAGTATTTATCTGAGATACTGGAGAGAGTATTAATCTGACATACTGGAGTGAGTATATATCTGAGAGACTTGAGTGAGTGTTTTTCTGAGATACTGGCATGAGTTTTCATCTGAGATACTGGAGTGAGTATTTATCTGAGATAATGGAGTGAGAATTTATCTGAGATGCTGGAGTGAGTAATTATCTGAGATACTGGAGTGAGTATTTAACTGAGATACTGGAGTGAGTATTTAACTGAGATCCTGAAGTGAGTATTTATCGGAGATACTGGAGTGAGTATTTATCTGAGATACTGGAGTGAGTATTTATCTTAGATACTGGAGTGGGTTTTTAACTGAGATACGGGAGTAAGTATTTATCTGCGATACAGGAGTGAGTATTTAACTGGTATACTGCAGTGAGTATTTAACTGAGATACTGGAGAGTGTATTTATCTGAGATACTGGAGAAAGTATTTATCTGAGCTGCTGGGGTGATTATTTATCTGAGATACTTGAGCGAGTATTTATCTGAGGAACTGGAGTGAGTATTTATCTGAGATACTGGAGTGAGTACTTATCTCACATACTGGAGTGAGTATTTATCTGAGACACTGGAGTGAGTATTTATCAGAGAAACTACAGTGCGTATTTAACTGGGATACTGGAGTGAGTATGTAACTGAGATACCGGAGTTAGTATTTATCTGAGATACTAGAGCGAGTATTTACCTGAGACACTGGAGTGCGTACTTAACTCAGATAATGGAGTGAGTATTTTTCTGAGACACTGGAGTGAGTAATTATCTGAGGCACTGTAGTGAGAATTTACCTGAGATAGTGGAGTGAGTATTTTTCTGAGATACAGGAGTGAGAATTCATCTGGGATACTAGACTGAGTATTTATCTGAGACACTGGAGTGAGTATATATCTGAGATACTGGAGTGTGTATTTATCTGAGACACAGGAGTGAGTATTTATCTGAGATACTGGAGTGAGTATTTATCTGAGAAACTGTAGTGAGTACTTATCTGAGTAACTGGAGTGTGTCTTTATCTGAGATACTGGAGGGAGTATTTATCTAAGATACTGGAGTGAGTATTTATCTGAAAATCCGGAGTGAGTGTTTATCTGAGATACCTGAGTGCGTATTTACCTGAGATACTGTCGTGAGTATTTATCTGAGATACTGGAGTGAGTATTTATCTGAGATAATGGAGTGAGAATTTATCTGAGATACTGGAGTGAGCTTTTATCTGAGATACTGGCGGGAGTATTTATCTCAGATACAGGACTGAGTATTTATCTGAGATATTGGAGCGAGTATTTATCAGAGATACTGGAGTGAGTAATTATCTGAGAAACTGGAGTGAGTATTTAACTGAGATCCTGAAGTGAGTATTTATCGGAGAAACAGGAGTGAGTATTTATCTGAGATACAGGAGTGGGTATTTAATTTACATACTGGATTAAGCATTTATCTGTGATACAGGAGTGTGGCCTAGAAATTCAGTATAGCCACTTTTGGGGCGGTAAAGTCGGGCGGGCGCTAAAGTTTGCGCCCGCCGGAAAGTGGAGGCCACTTCGCCGATATTCAGTAGCTTTGGCCAAGGAGTTTGCTCGAGCGCTAAAACTGGCGATGCACGGCTATCTTTAGGTGCTAAGCCGGCTGTGCAGACTGATACCGCCGAGGCCGGGCGCCGCGCAGGTGCGGTCATGTTTTGATTGACAGCAGACACCCTGGCGCCGGCCAGCTCTTAATGTGGGAAGGGTCGACTTGGTCTGCTGCCACGCCCTGGATACTGCAGCCCTCCAGCTAGGCCTAAACACTGCTGCTGGAGAGGAATAGCGCCAGCAACGATGCAGAGGGCCCGTGAGCGAGCGCAGCGCTTCTCTGCCCATGATTTGAAGGTGCTGCTTAGGGGTTTGGAGGAGAGAAGAAATATCTTGTGCCCGGACAGTGGCAAGAAGGCTCCCAAGAGGCTGTACAGGAGAGCCTGGAGGGAAATCGCCCAGAGGGTCACAGCCAACAGCGATGTCCCCAGGACTGGTGTCCAATGCCGGAAAAAGTTTAACGACCTCACTCGGATTGTCAGGGTGAGTACCCTTTCCATTGTCCTCCTCATCCTTGCATGTGCACCTCACATTATGGGCAAAGGGACCTCAAAGGCCTAATGGCCAGTCCTCCTCCAGCAGCTATGGCACTGGCATGAACATCAATAGCACTTTCTGCACTTTACACACTGGCCAAGCTATTCGACCATGGGAGGCAGTGCACACAACAACAGGGCACCACACTGTACTTAGAGGCCGTCCTTTCTCTTGCAGGCCAAGCTGGCCCAGAATCTGAAGAGCCGGACTGTCACCGGGGGAGGCCGTGCCCAGTTCCAGGAGCTCAGTGACCTGGAGGAGCACGTGGGTCGACTCATGGGTGCCCGGGTGATTGGCCCCGTTGCAATTGGAGATGCCGACCCTGTGTTGGGCCCCAGTGGTAAGGACATGAGCGTTTGGACCTCTCTCGTTCCCCTTGCGCTTCAGATCTACATCCTTTGCCACTGTCCGACCAATGCGCATAATGCCACCACTCATGCCTCCCTCGCTGACGCCCTGTCCTCACTCTAAAGCTACTCTTGTGCCTTCCTGCTTTCAGCTGGTGAGGAGGAGGTCCCTGAGGCTGCGAGTGTCAGTCCCTCGGAAGAGGAGGACGACGAGGAGCAAGAGGAAGGCGGCACATCGGGGGAACCCTCATCCGCGCCAGGGGATGGCAATGGAGGGGACACGTCTTGCCTGGAGGAGAGCCAGGGGGAAGTGTTGCAGGGGGGTGTAGCTCCTGTGCCCAGTGGCGTCCAGCCACGCGGGAAGGGTCGGCCAGCACGGCTGCCTTCTCCCCAGAGGGGGGAAGTGTTGCAGGGGAGTGTAGCTCCTGTGCCCAGTGGCGTCCAGCCACGCGGGAAGGGTCGGGCAGCTCGGCGGCCTTCTCCCCAGAGGGAGAGTCCGGCCTCCAGTCCGGAGACGGTCCTCGCCCAGGAGGTGCGCCTCCTTGATCAAATGTCCGCGGACTCGGATCGTCGGCACACCGAGTTCATGGGGGTTGTGGGGCGGTTGCCTGAGGCCATTGAGTCCCTGGCTCATAGTGTGGCCGATTTCGGGGCCTCACAGGCCAGGGGTTTAGAAGAACTTGCGGCAGCACAGGCCAGGGGTCACGAACAATTCGGGGCAGCACAGGCCAGGGGTCACGAAGAATTCAGGGCATCACAGGACGCGAGTCGGGCCGATTTCAGGGCAGCACAGGCAGCGAGTGCAGAGTTGATGAGTGGTGCCGTGCAGTCACTGGCTGGTCTGATGCGGGCACAGACCAGGGCAGTACGGGCACTCACTGCTGCCACACTCGCTGTGTCACGCACGCATCGCCAGGGCACCCGCCGCGATGCTGCAGCACAGCGGTCTGGGCTTCACCAGATTGCTGCGCTTGCTGCAGTGCCAGCCCGGCCGACTGCCAGTGTCTCTGGCGACCAGCGAGCGCCTGGCATCAGCCAGCTTGCCCCCATTGCTGCAGCCGCCACTGCCACTCCCCCAGCAAAGCTGCGACGAGCTGCTGGCGAGACTGATGCTGCCCAGCCACAGCTGCAGCAGTCAGCAGCCGGCCCCTCCAGGGTCGGAGCTCGTCTAGGCCGACCCCCAACGGCATCTGCCGTCACGCGTTGTGCCCCTCAGGAGCCTTCCCCCAGCCTTGCAACACCCACAGGGCCCAGGTTGAGGTGGAGCAGCAGGTCGGCCAGGGGCCGGAAAAGCCTGGACAAGGACTCGCCCTCTCGGCACACAAAGTAGAGTGTGTTGCCAAATGTTTTTTTATATGGGGGTGTTTGTGTTCTATATGGGGGGGGTTTATTTTGGTAAGGCCAAAGATGAAGGCAAATGTTTTTTTATATGGGGGTGTTTGTGTTCATAATGGGGGGGTTTGTCTTGGTAAGGCCGAGGATGAAGGCCATTTGGATGGACAAGTTTTGTTATTCCTCCCCAGGTTGTGGGAGTGAGATATGTTTTTGACTGTTTTTTGGGGGTCTTGTCTGTTTTTGGGTTTCATGTGGGAAGGGCGCTGAGTTCGATAAATAAAGCTTTTTATTTATTCAGCTTGTCCATGTGTGATGTTTCAAGTGGTTGTTGCGTTAACCGGCTGAGGGCTTGCGGAGCGGCTGCATTCAGGTGCGTTCATTGCCACAAGCCATTCCCTGACAGGGGGCCTAGAAGTGTCGTTCAATAAGCCGCCGACGGACGGCCCTTGGACCTTGTGGCTCCCTCCTGGGCTGGTACTCCTCCTCCTCCTCCTCCTCATGGTCCTCCTGCTCGTCCTCCTGAGGTGGTGGTCCAACGTGAGGTGGCAGTGCCTGAGTCCTGCGGATAGCCAGGTTGTACAGCATGCAGCAAACGACGACGAACTGGGAGACTCTATCCAGCAAATACTGCAGAGATCCGCCGGAACGATCCAGGCAGCGGAACCGTTGCTTGAGGAAGCCAATCGTTTGCTCTATGATGTTCCTTGTGGCTTGATGGCTTTTGTTGTATGCCTCCTCAGCAGGGGTCCTGGGCGCGCGGAGCGGGGTCATGAGCCATGTACACAAAGGATAGCCTTTGTCCCCGATAAGCCATCCTCTTGGGGGAGGCTGTGCCTGGAACATGTCAGCCACAGTAGTCTGGCGCAGGATAAATGCATCGTGGCTGCTTCCTGGAAAGCGGGCATTGACAGCTAGGATGCGCTGCCTGTAGTCACACACCAGCTGTACATTGAGGGAATGGTAACCCTTCCGGTTGCGGTAATCCTCGGCATTGTCGATAGGTGCCCGCATAGCCACATGCGTGCAGTCAATGGCGCCCTGCACCATGGGGAAGTCGGCGATCCTCGCAAATCCGACTGCACGCTGCTCCTGCCTCTCTAGGGTCATGGGGAAGGAGATGAATTGGTGTCTCCTTGCGAAAAGGGCATCGGTGACCTGCCGGATGCAGCGATGCACAGCGAACTGGGAGATGTTCGCTATGTCCCCAGCAGCGGCTTGGAAGGAGCCGCTTGCATAAAAGTTCAGAGCCACCGTGACCTTCATTTCCACCGACAGAGACGTCCTGCACATCAGCTGTGGAAGCAGATCTCTGTGAAGCAGCTGGCAGATCTCTGCAACCACCTCCCTTCTGAAGCGCAGCCTCTTAACACAATGCGCGGCAGTCATGGTGAGATAGGACACCTGCTGGCGGTATTCCCTGAGTGGGTAAGGCCTACATTGCCGACGCCTGATGGCCCCTCTGCGTCTAGGCATGGCTGCCCCTCTCACACAGCGTCTGCGAGCCCTTCGCACATAATGCTGGAACTGAGGGTTGGAACCCCATGCAGCCCCCATAATATACATGCAAACAGTGAAATCACAATGAGACAAATTTGCAAGCTCTGGCCAGAAGCCAAAAATACCTCTCCTATGTTGGCCCAATTCAGTAAGGTCTCTTCCTTGGTCTTTGTCCAGAAATCCGTAGCACTAAAGTAATTGCAGCAAAATGGCAGCCCTTTATAGTTCAGTCTAAGTGCCCTTTAATTAGCGCTCCCCGAGGCCCGCAGTGCCTCTGCTGCATTCCACTTCACAGTTCTTAACAGCGCCCCGCCCACATTGGGCGGGCGCCACTGAAGTTCCGGTTTGGGGCGCACAAACGGCGTTGCACGATGAAATGACGTCATAAGCTGCGCGCGCAGCTGAGCGCACGCAAACACTTTGCGCTGGCGCTAAATGTCAACTGAAGTTGGGCGTAGGCGCAGATCGGTCTGCGCCCGGGCGCTAAGTGCCTAGCGCTCAAAATCTACCCCTCTTATGGCGCTATCTGAGATAATGGTGTGAGTATTTATCTGAGACTCTGGAGTGAGCATTTATCTGAGGTAATGGAGTGAGTATTTATCTGAGATACTAGAGTGTGTATTTATCTGAGATACTGGAGCGAGTATATATCTGAGATACTGGAGTGAGTATTCATCTGAGATACAGGAGTGAGTATTTATTTGAGATACTGGAGTGAGTATTTATCTGAGATACTGTAGTGAGTATTCATCTGAGATACAGGAGTGAGTATTTATCTGAGATACAGGAGTGAATGTTTATCTGAGATACTGGAGTGAGTATTCATCTGAGATACAGGAGTGAGTATTTATCTGAGATACTGGAGCGAGTATATATCTGAGATACTGGAGTGAGTATTCATCTGAGATACAGGAGTGAGTATTTATTTGAGATACTGGAGTGAGTATTTATCTGAGATACTGTAGTGAGTATTCATCTGAGATACAGGAGTGAGTATTTATCTGAGATACAGGAGTGAATGTTTAGCTGAGATACTGGAGTGAGTATTTATCTGAGACACTGGAGTGAGTATTCATCTGAGCTACTGTCTGTAGTGTATGTAGCTTTAAGAGCCCCTGTCTACTGTAATACCGGTAGTGACCACTCGGGTATATAAGCCTGTATAGTGTCTTGTATCTTTTAGTTCACCTCCAGACTTTGTTCAGTAAACACCTGTTAAACCAACTCCTGCATTCCGTGTCTCCATTAACACACGGATACAACAGTGGCGATGAATTGGAAACGGACTTACCTGCAATTCGGCAGCACCTCATGTAGATCGATTCCTCAGACGAAGGTCGAAGAAAAAAAAAACTGTGGTTTCACCAGCTAGCCGGGCTGGTGGCAGGTACTGCAATAATCCTTCCTGGGCGGCGGGCTGGGGCTCGATCGGCTGGCTCTGCAGCGGGGCCGAGCAGCGAAGGCGGAGGCAAACAGAGACGGAGGGTGGAGCACTTGGGAGACGGCCGGCGCTGCAAAGCAAGTCGGCATTCGGACCAAGCAGAGGGAGGGAAAAGTCCCAGAGAGTCCGGCGGGAACGAGTCTCCAACTATTAAAAATATCTGTGTAAATAAAAGCCGCGGAGAACAGCGTTGTCAGCAGCGGCAGCGGCGGGAAAGCACGGGAGGCGCAATTTTTTTCTCGGCAGGGAAGAAAGGAAAGCGCGGGAGGCGCCATTTTTTTTCTGGATGCCTAAGACTGGCAATATTACTGCTTTCGATAGGGTTATAGAGGATTGGACCACATATGTGGAAAGAGTGGAGGTATATTGAACAGCAAATGAAGTAGAGGATGATAAAAAGGCATCGGTACTTCTAAATCTAATGGGCGCAAGGACATACGGGCTGTTACGAAACTTAATCACTCCAGCCAAACCGATGGACAAGAATTTTAAAGAGATTGTTGATACCCGACAGGAGCACTTAAACCCAACACTGCTGCTGATAGCGGAACGATTCAAATTCTTCAGGAGGAATCAGCACAAGAATGAAAGTAACGCTGATTAACTCACCGAATTAAGAAAGCTTTCAAAGCACTGCCAATTCGGGGCAGGACTGGCAGATTTTCTACGAGACAAATTCGTCTGCGGTCTCCTAAGTGAAGGAACACAGAAAAGGCTACTTTCTGAGAAAGATTTGACACTGGACAAGGCTTTCAGTGTGGCTGTATCATACAAAGCAGCAGCAAGAGGAGCTGCAGAGATACAGCAAAAGCCACAGGACTTCGGCACCCATGAAATGACACGGGGTTTCGAGAGATGTTATCGCTGCGGCAGATCCACCCATGACCAGAGGGACAGCTGGTTCAAGGACAAAGCATGCAGGCAATGCGGAAAGATGGGACAAATTGCACGTTTATGCCGATCTGGAAACAAGAAATCCACTGACAGAAAAAAAATCAATAAGGAAAAGTACAGAAAGGTACAAATGATGACGGACAGTAGCTCCGAAGACCAGAAGAGCGATAGCGACTCCGGAAACAAGAGACTAAGCTGTCTCAAATTACATATTGTAATTGCCAAAGAAGATTACCAGACCATTTGGGTTACCCTCACGATAGCGGGGTCCCCAGTCAAAATGGAGCTAGATACAGGATCAGCTCTGACCGTCATGAGTCGACGGGATTACAAGCAGCTATTTCTGCATATACCTTTGAAAGACACATCCATTGTCTTGAAGACATATACGGGGCAGAAAGTATACCCCAGAGGGAAAATAAGGGTGCCTGTTGTATACAACGGCAAGGAAATACAGAAGTTGTATTTATATGTTCTGCAAGATGGTGGTCCACCTCTGTTGGGACGTGAATGGATCAGGAAGATACGTTTAGACTGGCACTCCATTCAGGCACTGACGGTGACCAGTAAGAAAAAAAATGATGATGACGTCATACCTGAACGATTAAAAGACATCTTGGCCAACGCCAAAGAAGTGTTTCAACAGGAACTAGGAACCTTGAAAGGCGTCACCGCCTCAATAAAAGTGGAAGATGCGGCAATTCCCAAGTTTTTTAAGGCAAGGCCGGCGCCATACGCAATTCGTCCAGCAGTCGAGGCAGAGCTGGAGAATTTGGAAAAGGCAGGCGTGTTATCCAAGATAGATTGGAGCGAGTGGGCAACACCCATCGTCCCGGTCATGAAGAAAACATTGAATAATGATAAATCTGAAGAACAGAGAAAAATTTGCATCTGTGGGGACTTCAAGGTGACTGTAAACCCGGTCCTTCACACGGTACAGTATCCTCTTCCGAGGATAGAAGATATTTTCGCCTCACTATCCGGAGGGAAATGTTTCACCAAAATTGACTTGGCACAGGCATATCTATAGGTGCAGGTTGAGGAGGCCTCTAAAAAGTATCTCACGATAAACACACACAAAGGCCTGTACCAGTACAATCGACTGGTTTTCGGAGTAGCATCTGCTCCAGCTATCTGGCAAAGAGCTATGGAGCAAGTCCTGCAAGGGATTCCGGGGACTCAATGCTACCTAGACGACATCCTTGTAACAGAAGAAAACGACAACGAGCACCTTGCCAATTTGGAGCAGGTGCTCACAAGGCTGAGAGAACGGGGCCTACGAGCAAATCGGCCCAAGTGCGAATTTTTCCAGAAACAAATATCATATTGTGGCCATGTAATTAACGAAGAAGGGTTGCATAAGTCACCTGAAAAAATTGAAGCGGTCATAAAAGCCCCAGCACCTGAAAATGTCTCACAATTAAGGTCGTTCCTGGGATTGATAAATTACTATCATAAATTTTTACCGAACTTGTCAACTGTTCTGCACCCTCTTAACGCACTGCTACAAACGGGAGTAATTTGGAAATGGAGCGAAGACTGTAAACGTGCCTTCCATAAATGCAAAGGCTTGATCACGTCCAAGGAAGTGTTGGCTCATTACAACCCATCACTGCCAATCAGACTGGCGTGCGATGCATCCCCTTACGGCGTAGGAGCGGTATTATCGCATAGATTCCCTGATGGCTCGGAGCGGCCCATAGCTTTTGCGTCATGCTCATTGAACTCAGCTGAGCGTAACTATGCCCAGATCGACAGGGAAGCACTCAGCCTGGTATGGGGAGTGAAGAAATTCAACCATTACCTACATGGACAAAAATTTACCTTGTTGACTGACCATCAACCCCTCGTCTCCATATTCAACCCTAAAAAGGGCGTTCCCATTATGACAGCGCAAAGGCTACAGAGGTGGTACCTTTTCCTAGGGGCACACCAATATGACATAGAATACAAAGGATCAAAACAGCATGGGAATGCTGACGGTTTATCACGCCAATGTTGCCAACGGTAGAAGAGGCACCTACAGTAGACCCAGTAGAGATGTTCCACTCTACCATAGTGGAATGTCTACCAGTGACAAATTCTGCCATTGAAAGGGAGACGAGAAATGACCCGACTCTCTCACGGGTCTACGATTTAACAGTGAAGGGATGGCCAGCACATGGCGAACCACTGTTGCCAGCATTCTCGCAAAGAAGAGAACAGCTGTCAGTGTGCCGAGGAACCTTGATGTGTGGATCCAGAGTGGTGATTCCACCCAAACTCCAGGATAAAGTGCTAAAGGAGCTTCACGAGGGCATCTGGGTGGAGTGAAAATGAAGAACCTAGCCAGAGCGTTTGTGTGGTGGCCAGGTATCGATGGAAACATCGAAGAAATGACCAAGAGCTGTCTAGGATGCCAGAAGGTCCAAAACGCCCCACCACAAGCCCCTCTACATCCATGGGAGTGGCCCTCATCTCCATGGCAAAGGGTACACATCGACTTTGCTGGTCCATTTACGGACTCAATGTTCTTAATCGCGGTTGATGCACACTCCAAGTGGCCGGAGGTAATAAAGATGTCCTCCACCACCACGGAAAAAACCATCACAGTATTAAGGACCATATTTGCCTGGAATGGGCTGCCTGAACAGATCTGTTCTGATAATGGACCACAATTTGTGTCTGAAGAATTCAGAAAGTTCTTAAAAAACAATTGGGTTAAGCACTATACATCCGCCCCATACCATCCCGCCACCAATGGATTGGCTGAAAGGTTTGTCCAGACCTTCAAGAAGGCCATGAAGGCTATGGGTAATGAAGGCATTAATCTACAGCATAAGGTAGATAACTTCTTGTTTTCCTACCGGAATGCAACACATATGGTTAAAAACCTTACTCCCGCCATGATGTTTTTCAATAGAAGACTAAGATGCCGGCTGGATTTGATCAAGCCAAACATCAGAAGGGACATAGAGAACCGGCAATTTCAAGGCATGAATGAAAGGCCAACTAGAACCTTCCAGATAGGTCAACAAGTTTTGGCCCGGGACTACCGTACCGAGAAATGGCAGCGTGGAACTATTTGCACACGACTAGGACTGCTGATGTATACCGTGGACATTGGAGAAAGCATAATAAGGCGCCATGCTGACCAGATCATAGAGTCATCCGAAAAGGGACAACCTACACCACAACTCTATACGCCTAATGATGAAGCAGAGATACCCATAGTATCTACCTCCGATCCGGTGATACTGGAACCAGATGAACCCGACACTGGCATTCAAGCCGAATCGACCTTGCCAAAAGAACCTACTACACCACCAAAAACTACTACACCACCGAGGCGTTATCCAGACCGAGTCAGGAAGCCTCCAGAGAGACTGACTTATAATTGATTAACTGCAGCAAATGTGTAGATTATTGTTCTTGTAAACATGTTAATTAATGATTACTTAAAATGTTATGTACTGGTTGTCTAAAAGGGGAGGAATTGTAGTGTATGTACCTTTAAGAGCCCCTGTGTACTGTAATGCCGGTAGTGGCCACTCGGACTATATAAGCCTGTCGAGTGTCTTGTATCTTTTAGTTCACCTCCAGACTTTTTTCAGTAAACACCTGTTAAACCAACTCCTGCATTCCGTGTCTCCATTAACACACGGATACAACAATGTAGTGAGTATTTATCTGAGATACTGGGGAGATTATTTATCTGACATCCTGATGTGAGTATTTATTGGAGAATCTAGAGTGAGTATTTATCTGAGATACTGGAGTGAGTATTGCAGATACTGGAGTGAGTGTTTATCTGAGATACTGGAGTGAGTATTAATCTGAGACACTGGAGTGAGTATTTATCTGAGATGCTGGAGTGAGTATTTATCTGAGATGCTGGAGAGAGTATTTATCTGAGATACTGGAGAGAGTATTTATCTGAGATACTGGAGTGAGTATTTATCTGAGATACTGGAGAGAGTATTTATCTGAGATACTGGAGAGAGTATTTATCTGAGATACTGGAGTGAGTATTTATCTGAGATACTGGAGTGATTAATTATCTGAGATACTGGAGAGAGTATTTATCTGAGATACTGGAGTGAGTATTTATCTGAGATACTGGAGTGAGTATTTATCTGAGATACTGGAGAGAGTATTTATCTGAGATACTGGAGTGAGTATTTATCTGAGATACTGGAGTGATTAATTATCTGAGATACTGGAGAGAGTATTTATCTGAGATACTGGAGTGAGTATTTATCTGAGATACTGGAGTGAGTATTTATCTGAGACACTGGAGTGAGTATTTATCTGAGATACTGGAGAGAGTATTTATCTGAGATACTGGAGTGAGTATTTAACTGAGGTACTGGAGAGAGTATTTATCTGAGATACTGGAGAGAGTATTTATCTGAGATACTGGAGTGAGTATTTAACTGAGATACTGGAGAGAGTATTTATCTGAGATACTGGAGAGAGTATTTATCTGAGATACTGGAGTGAGTATTTATCTGAGATACTGGAGAGAGTATTTATCTGAGATACTGGAGTGAGTATTTAACTGAGATACTGGAGAGAGTATTTATCTGAGATACTGGAGAGAGTATTTATCTGAGATACTGGAGTGAGTATTTATCTGAGATACTGGAGTGATTAATTAGCTGAGATACTGGAATGAGTATTTGTCTGTAATGCTGTCGAGAGTTTTTATCTGAGATAATGGAGTGAGTATTTATCTGAGATACTAGGGTGAGTGTTTATCTGAAATACTGGAGTGGGTATTTATCTCAGGTCCTGGAGTGAGTATTTGTCTAAGACACTGGAGTGAGTGACGTAATAAAGACTCACTACGCACTCGGTTGTACATAAAGCAAGGCTTTAATCGACTTGTAACAAAACATGGAGGTCTAGTTAGTAGTCACTAGCTTCCTGTTTCCAGACTGTCTCTGGCCAAGCTGGGCCCACACCCTAGTATTTATACTCCTCGGGCGGCGCCCTCAGCTGGTCGTTCAGTTGTACTTCCTTGTAGAAGTTGCGATTTAAGATATTCTTCCTCACTAAAAGGTTTGGAAGTTCAGTCTTCCTTTAACGGACTAGGCGGCCCAAAAATAGCCATAGTTGTTTAGCTTTCTGCTTGTGACCGGAGGGCACGTCTTCCCCGGACCGTGTCCTGGTCCCTGGGTCGCTTGGCCTGTACCGGTAAGTCGGTAGAGTCCGCGTCGTCTTGATCATCCTGTGGAGGCCTGGGAATATCATGACTCCGGGTGCGGGTCCCCACAGGCACAGAGCTGGCCTCATCCTGGGTTGTAGCCGGAGATTGTCCGGCGTCCTGATTTCGGGTGTCCATCCTACGGGGAGCGTTCGGCTCCCTGAGTTGATCCGGTAGCACTGCCGGCAGATCCCTCGATGTCCCAGGTAGGGCGTCATCTTCATAGGTGTGCGGAGTGTTGACATCATCGTCGTGGGATCCTACATCATTCGGGCCCGTGTGACCGGTTGGGCAGGGAGCCAGATCTCTGAGCGAGACGGTGGACTCCAGGCCATCGGGGTACCGCACGTGCGCATACGTGGGGTTTACCTCCGTTAACTCCACCTCGTCAACGAGAGGGTCGTTCTTGGCCGACCGGACGAACCTCCGGAGTAGCACAGGGCCTGGAGCCACCAACCATGATGGCAGAGATGTCCCATGTGTAGAGCGACGCCAGAACTTGAAGAATCGCTCATGAGGTGTGACATTAGTGGATGTGGAGAGAAGAGACCTGATAGAGTGTAACATGTCGGGGAGCACAGTTTCCCACTGCTGGTCTGGTAGGTTGCGTGACCTCAGTGCCAGACGGACAGCATTCCAGATGATGGCATTGTATCGTTCAACCTGTCCATTGCCGATTGGGTGATATGGTGTCGTCTTACTCGAGGCGATTCCCCGTTGGGAGAGGGAACTTTTAAGTTCACTCGACATAAAGGAGGGACCCCGATCCGTGTGGATAAAATTGTCCGTCCCGCAAAGGGAAAAGACCTGATCGAGGCATTTAATTACCGTAGAGGTAAGCATATTAGGACAGGGGAAGGCAAAGGGAAAGCGTGAATACTCGTCTACCATCATAAGTAGGTAGGTGTTCCACGTCGACGAAGGCAATGGCCCTTTAAAGTCTATGCTAAGCCTCTGCATAGGCTGCATTGCATGTATGAGTAAGTCATCTGATGGGCGGAAGAATTGTGGTTTCAATTCTGCGCAAATCCTACAGGAGGAGCATGTTTTCTTTACGTCCTCCGTTGAGAATGGTAGATTTTTGGAGCGCACAAAGTGCAACATACGGGTAACGCCAGGATGGCATAAGTCCATATGCAGATCCGCCAGAGTCGACGTTGACATTGAAGAGCAAAATGCCCGTGTGAAGGCATCTGGGGCCACATTCTGTTTGTCGGGTCGGTAACTGATAGTATATCCAAAGGCGGCCAGCTCCATCCTCCAGAGTTGAATTTTATTATTTTTGATTTTCGTGCGCTTCCGGTTTTCCAACATGAAGGCCACAGAGCGCCGGTCAGTTATGAGCGTGAAATGACGCCGAGCAAGAAAATGACTCCATTGGCGTACAGCCTCGATGATGGCTGTAGCCTCCTTCTCGACGGGGGGCGGTAATGGAGCTCACTACCATGTAAGTTTCTGGATAGCAATGCCACGGGCCGACTACCTTGATTCAAGGTAGCCGAGATCGCTACCTCTGATGCATCGCATTCGACCACAAAAGGAAGGTTTTCATCAATGGAGCGAAGCGTGGCTTACTCCAGCTGTCATTTGAGGAGGTTGAAGGCAGAAATAGCCGTTGCTTCCAATGGAAAAGACTTTGCATAGAAACATAGAAACATAGAAGATAGGAGCAGGAGTAGGCCATTCGGCCCTTCGAGCCTGCTCCGCCATTCAACGAGATCATGGCTGATCATCCAAACCCTAGCACCCGGTCCCTACACCGACAGCCATCCCACCCAAGCCCTATCCCCGTAACCCCGTAACCCCACGTATTTAATCCCCCCTAACACTAAGGGTCAATTTTTGTCATGGCCAATCAACCTAACCCGCACATCTTTGGACTGTGGGAGGAAACCGGAGCACCCGGAGGAGTGCATGAAGCAGGGGCTGTATTTTATCAGAGAAGTGAGGTATCCACTTTGCATAATAAGCAAACATGCCAAGTGCCCGACGAAGAGAGCCGAGATTTGTAGGGGGAGGGAGCTCCTGAAGTGGACGAAGTCGCTCTGGGTCCGGTTTAATAACACCGTTGCCCACCCAGTAGCTGAGAATGTTCACTGATGGCACCGATTTCACCGATTTGGATTCGTTTAACGTTAAGTGGCGACGACGGAGAACGTCAAAAAATCTCTGAAGATTGGCGTCATGCTCCTTTTGATCATGGCCGGCAATAGTGATATTGTCTAAATACGGAAAGGTATCTGTCAAGTTCTCTTGCCGGACTAGGCCATCCATTGCCCGTTGGAAGACGGCCACCCCATTGGTGACTCCAAATGGAAGGCGACAAAACTGATAAAGCCGACCATTGGCCTCAAAGGCCGCATACTTTTTGTCAGAATCTTTCAGCGGTACCTGATGGTACGCGCTCTTTAAATCGAAGGTTGAAAATACCTTGTATTTGGCAAGGTTGTTGACCATGTCATCTATGCGTGGTAGCGGGTAGGCATCCAGATCGATCTGCGAATAATCAATACACAGACGTTTCTTATGTTGTTTTAAAGGGTTTTTCACAATGACGACTTGAGCCCGCCAGGGGGATGAACACGGCTCGATAATACTGTCAGCTAAAAGGCCAGAGATTTCTGCCTCGATAAATGCTCGGTCGTCTTGGCTAAAGTGCCGTGATTTGGTGGCTATGGGTTTACAGTGGGGGGGAGAGATTGGAAAACAGGGAGGGCTCACCGAGTAAAGCCGCCGCGAGCGCACAAAACGGCACCTTAGAAATGGTAAGCTCCGGCTTCGACCCTCCAAACTCAAAAGTGAGTCTTTTGTGCTGCTTCTGGAAGTCCTGTCCCAGAAGCACATCGCTACATAAGTTTTCGAGTACTCCGAGCCAGGTGGAGGGATACGTGCGACCATTGAGGATGAGGTTGACAAGACAGAAGCCAGAAGAATTGGTGGTCAGAGTCGTCAGAGCCAATGCAATCTCCCTGTCCGAGGGATAAATGCGCAGTTTTAACCTGCTGACAGCCCGCTTAATAATGAAGTTGTCAGAGCTGCAGGAATCGATTAGCGCGCTTAGAGTGTGCCCGTTTACTGAAACCTTCGTAGCTGCATGGGACAAACTTTGGGCAAAAACAGTTGTGATGGGAGGAGGGGTCATTTTTCCTTCGGCAGCTGTAGCCTTAGCAGTGGTTCTTGGGGGAGGAGCAGCTCCATAGATAGCAGCTGTGAAGCTAACAGGAGCTCTTGACTGGTATACTTTAGAAGAGCGGCCTTTCTTGTTAGCAGAGGCCCGTGACTGGCATACCTTGGAAAAGTGTCCTTTATTGCTGCAATAATTGCAGGTCGCATTACGAGCCGGGCAAAATTTTCTGCAATCGAACATACCTCCACAAAAGAAACACTTTCTTCCTGATTGCCAGGATGCTGCTAGGGCGGGGTCATCATCAGCAAAGGCCTCTAGGGTAGGGTCGTCATCCGTTAGAGTAGAGTCATCATCAGCGGAGGCATCCACCCGAGACATATCGAAAGACTCATTAAGGGTGATAGCCGCCGCCCGTGCACGTGGTGGGAGATAAGTGTCTGCATTCTTCTTGGCCAAGTCCAGGGAACACGCCTGGTCATAAGCACCCCGTAAATTGAGGGTTTTATTTTCCAGCAGGTGCTGACGTATAAGAGGGGATGCAATCCCATTGATAAAGGAATCGCGGATTAGTTCCTCTTGATACTGTTCAGCTGTAACCGCTTTAAGGTTACAATCTTTGCTGAGCCTGCGAAGTTTCTGGAGGAATTCACTGAGTGATTCCCCAGGCTGCTGCCGAGTTGTGGCCAGTAGGTGTCGAGCAAAGATTTCATTCAGGGACTTGACAAATGGCTGCTGTAAAATTTCGATAGCAGCGTCGTAGTCTATACAGTCCTCAATATAATCATACACACGAGGGGATACATAGTTAATAAGCATTCGTAACTTATTAGAGGCATCCGCCCCACATTCTTCAAGAAAGTTGCTAAAGGTACGAAACCAATGCTTCCATACCTTCGCTGCCACAGGTGCATTCGGGTCCAGGTCGAGACGAGAGGGTCTAAGGAGTTTATCCATGATGGATCAGTTTCTTGCCCAGGTTCCTTTCTGCGGTTTGAGTTGCAGCTAGTTGTTCCGAATCAACCAAGGCGTGGCAACGATAACAAGTCGATTAAATTGACGTAAAAATGACTCACTACGCACTCGGTTGTACATAAATCAAGGCTTTAATTGACTTGTATCAAAACATGGAGGTCTAGTTAGTAGCCACTAGCTTCCTGTTTCCAGACTGTCTTTGGCCAAGCTGGGCCCACGCACTAGTATTTATACTCCTCGGGCGGCGCCCTCAGCTGGCTGTTCAGTAGTACTTCCTTGTAGAAGTAGCGACATATGACAGTGAGTATTTATCTGAGATACTGGAGTGAGTATTTATCTGAGATGGAGGAGTGAGTATTTATCTGAGATGGAGGAGTGAGTATTTATCTGAGATACTGGAGTGAGTATTTATCTGACGAACTAGGGTGTGTATTTATATGAAATACTGGAGTGAGTATGTATCTCAGGTCCTGCAGTGAGTATTAATCTGAGAGACTGGAGTGAGTATTTATCTGTGATACTGGAGTGAGCATTTATCTGAGACACTGGAGTGAGTATCCATCTGTGACACAAGAGTGAGTATTTGCCTGAGATAATGGAGTGAGTATTTATCTGAGATACTGGAGTGACTATTTATCTGAGATACTGGAGTGAATATTTATCTTAGATACCGGAGTGAGTATGTATCTCAGGTCCTGCAGTGAGTATTAATCAGAGAGACTGGAGTGAGTATTTATCTGAGATAATGGGCTGAATATTTATCTGAGATACTGCAGTGAATATTCATCTGAGATACTGGAGTGAGTATTTATCTGAGATACAGGAGTGAGTATTTATCTGAGATACTGCAGTGAGTTTTTAACTGAGAAACTGTAGTGAGTATTTATCTGAGATACTGGAGTATTTATCTGAGATACTGGAGTGACTATTTATCTGAGATGCTGGAGTGAGTATTTATCTGAGATACTGGAGTGAGAATTTATCTGAGAGACCGGAGTGAGTATTTTTCTGAGAAACCTGAGATACGGGAGTGAGTATTTATCTCAGATACTGAAGAGAGTATTTATGTGTGATACAGGAGAGAATATTTATCTGAGATACTGGAGTATTTATCTGAGAAGGAGGATTGAGTATTTATCTGAGATACTGGAGTGAGTATTTATCTGAGAAACTAGGGTGTGTATTTATCTGAAATACTGGAGTGATTATTTATCTCAGATCCTGAAGAGAGTATTTATCTGAGATACTGGATCGAGTATTTATCTGAGAAACTGGATTGAGTATTTATCTGAGATACTGGAGTGAGTATTTAACTGAGAAACTGGAGTGAGTATTTATCTGAGATACAAGAGTGAGTATTTATCTGAGATACTGGAGTGAGTATTTATCTGAGACACTGGAGTGAGTATTTACCCGAGATACTGAGCTGAATATTTATCTGAGATACTGGAGTGAGTATTTATCTTAGAGACTGGAGTGAGTATTTATCTGAGAGACTGGAGTGAATATTTATCTGAGATACTGGAGTGAGTATTTATCTGAGATGCTGGAGTGAGTATTTATCTGAGGCACTGGGCTGAGTGTTCATCTGAGATACTGGGGTGAGTATTTAACTGAGGTTCCTGAGGAAACAAAGAAATGGCAGACCAATTAAATACATATTTTTGTTCTGTCTTCACAAAGGAGGACACTAATAACCTCCCCGAGATGTCGGGGAACATAGGGTCTGATAAAAGGGAGGAACTGAAAGAAATCAGTATTTTTAGGAAAATGGTGTGAGGGAAATTGACAGGATTGAAGGCCAATAAATCCCCAGGGCCTGATAATCTACATCCTAGGGTACTTAAGGAAGTGGCCCTAGAAATAGTAGATGCATTGCTGATCATCTTCCAGCATTCAATGGAATCTGGAACAGTACCCATGAATTGGAGGGTAGCTTATGTTACCCCATTATTCAAAAAAGGTGGTAGAGAAAACGGGGAATTATAGACCGGTAAGCCTGACATCGGCAGTGGGGAAAATGCTAGAGTCCACTATAAAAGATGTAATAGCAGAGCACTTGGAAAACAGTGACAGGATCAGACAAAGTCAACATGGATTTACAAAAGGTAAATCATGCTTGACTAATCTACTGGAATTTTTTGAGGATGTAACTGGTAAAATAGATGAGGGAGAAACAGTGGATGTGGTGTATTTGGACTTTCAGAAGGCTTTCGATAAGTTCCCGCATAAAAGATTAACGTGTAAAGTTAAGGCACATGGGATTCGGGGCAAGGTATTGACTTCGATAGAGAACTGGTTGGCAGACAGAAAGCAAAGAGTTGGAATAAACAGGTCTTTTTCTGTGTGGCAGGCAGTGACTAGTGGGGTACCGCAGGGATCGGTCCTTGGACCCCAGCTATTCACAATATATATTAATGATCTATACAAGGGAATCAGATGTAATATCTCCAAATTTGCAGACGGCACAAAGCTGGGTGGGCGTGTGTGCAGTGAGGAGGATGCTGAGAAACTCCAGGATGATTTGGACAGGTTGGGTGATTGGGCAGAATTATGGCAGATGCAATATAACGTGGATAAATGCGAGGGTATCCACTTTGGTGTCAAAAACAGGAAGGCAGATTAGTATCTGAATGGCAATAGATTGGGAGAAGGGGAAGTGCAATGAGACCTGGGTGTCCTTGTGCACCAGTCACTGAAGGTAAGCATGCAGGTGCAGCAGGCGGTTAACAAGGCAAATGGTATGTTGGCCTTTGTAGGAAGAGGGTTTGAGTACAGGAACAAGGATGTCTTGCTGCAGTTGTACAGGGCCTTGGTGAGACCACATCTTGAGTATTGTGTGCAGTTTTGGTCGCTTAACTGAGGAAGGATGTTCTTGCCATGGAAGGAGTTCAGCGAAGATTCACCAGGCTGATATCTGGGATGGCAGGAATGACATAGGAGAGATTGGGTCGATTGGGCTTATACGCGCTGGAGTTTAGAAGAATGAGAGGGGATCTCATTGAAACTTATAAAATTCTGACAGGACTGGACAGACTAGATGCAGGAAGAATGTTCCCGATGGTCGGGGAGTCCAGAACCAGGGGTCACAGTCTAAGGATAAGGGGTAAGCCATTTCGGACGGAAATGAGGAGGAATTTCTTCACCCAGAGAGTGGTGAACCTGTGTAATTCTCTACCACAGAAGGCAGTAGAGGCCAATTCATTAAATATGTTCAAGAAGGAGTTGGATATATTTCTTAAGGCTAAAGGGATCAAGGGGTATGGGGAGAAAGCAGGGACAGGGTACTGAATTTGAATGATCAGCCATGACCGCATTGAATGGCGGAGCAGGCTCGAGGGGCCGAATGGCCTACTCCTGCTGCTATCTTCTATGTTTCTATGAGTGAGTATTTATTTGTGATACTGGAGTGAGCATTTATCGGAGATACTGGACTGAGAATTTATCTGAGATACTGGAGAGTGTTTTGATCTGAGGTACTGGAGTGAGCATTTATCTGAGATACTGGAGTGAGTATTTATCTGAGATACTGGAGTGAGTATTTATCTGAGATACTGGAGTGAGTATTTATCTGAGATACTGGAGTGAGTATTTATCTGAGATACTGGAGTGATTAATTATCTGAGATACTGGAGAGAGTATTTATCTGAGATACTGGAGTGAGTATTTATCTGAGATACTGGAGAGAGTATTTATCTGAGATACTGGAGAGAGTATTTATCTGAGATACTGGAGTGAGTATTTATCTGAGATACTGGAGTGATTAATTATCTGAGATACTGGAGTGAGTATTTATCTGAGATACTGGAGTGAGTATTTATCTGAGATACTGGAGAGAGTATTTATCTGAGATACTGGAGTGAGTATTTATCTGAGATACTGGAGAGAGTATTTATCTGAGATACTGGAGTGAGTATTTATCTGAGATACTGGAGTGAGTATTTATCTGAGATACTGGAGTGAGTATTTATCTGAGATACTGGAGTGAGTATTTATCTGAGATACTGGAGTGAGTATTTATCTGAGATACTGGAGTGAGTATTTATCTGAGATACTGGAGAGAGTATTTATCTGAGATACTGGAGAGAGTATTTATCTGAGATACTGGAGTGAGTATTTATCTGAGATACTGGAATGAGTATTTGTCTGTAATGCTGTCGAGAGTTTTTATCTGAGATAATGGAGTGAGTATTTATCTGAGATACTAGGGTGAGTGTTTATCTGAAATACTGGAGTGGGTATTTATCTCAGGTCCTGGAGTGAGTATTTGTCTAAGACACTGGAGTGAGTGACGTAATAAAGACTCACTACGCACTCGGTTGTACATAAAGCAAGGCTTTAATCGACTTGTAACAAAACATGGAGGTCTAGTTAGTAGTCACTAGCTTCCTGTTTTCAGACTGTCTTTGGCCAAGCTGGGCCCACACCCTAGTATTTATACTCCTCGGGCGGCGCCCTCAGCTGGTCGTTCAGTTGTACTTCCTTGTAGAAGTTGCGATTTAAGATATTCTTCCTCACTAAAAGGTTTGGATGTTCAGTCTTCCTTTAATGGACTAGGCGGCCCAAAAATAGCCATAGTTGTTTAGCTTTCTGCTTGTGACCAGAGGGCACGTCTTCCCCGGACCGTGTCCTGGTCCCTGGGTCGCTTGGCCTGTACCAGTAAGTCGGTAGAGTCCGCGTCGTCTTGATCATCCTGTGGAGGCCTGGGAATATCATGACTCCGGGTGCGGGTCCCCACAGGTGCAGACCTGGCCTCATCCTGGGTCGTAGCCGGAGATTGTCCGGCGTCCTGATTTCGGGTGTCCATCCTACGGGGAGCGTTCGGCTCCCTGAGTTGATCCGGTAGCACTGCCGGCAGATCCCTCGATGTCCCAGGTAGGGCGTCATCTTCATAGGTGTGCGGAGTGTTGAAATAATCGTCATGGGATCCTACATCATTCGGGCCCGTGTGACCGGTTGGGCAGGGAGCCAGATCTCTGAGCGAGACGGTGGACTCCCGGCCATCGGGGTACCGCACGTGCGCATACGTGGGGTTTACCTCCGTTAACTCCACCTCGTCAATGAGAGGGTCGTTCTTGGCCGACCGGATGAACCTCCGGAGTAGCACAGGGCCTGGAGACACCAACCATGACGGTAGAGATGTCCCATGTGTAGAGCGACGCCAGAACTTGAAGAATCGCTCATGAGGTGTGACATTAGTGGATGTGGAGAGAAGAGACCTGATAGAGTGTAACACGTCGGGGAGCACAGTTTCCCACTGCTGGTCTGGTAGGTTGCGTGACCTCAGTGCCAGACAGACAGCATTCCAGATGATGGCATTGTATCGTTCAACCTGTCCATTGCCGATTGGATGATATGGTGTCGTCTTACGCGAGGCGATTCCCCGTTGGGAGAGAGAACTTTTAAGTTCACTCGACATAAAGGAGGGACCCCGATCCGTGTGGATAAAATTGGCCGTCCCGCAAAGGGAAAAGACCTGATCGAGGTGTTTAATTACCGTAGAGGTAAGCATATTAGGACAGGGGAAGGCAAAGGGAAAGCGTGAATACTCGTCTACCATCGTAAGTAGGTAGGTGTTCCGCGTCGACGAAGGCAATGGCCCTTTAAAGTCTATGCTGAGCCTCTGCATAGGCTGCATTGCATGTATGAGTAAGTCATCTGATGGGCGGAAGAATTGTGGTTTCAATTCTGCACAAATCCTACAGGAGGAGCATGTTTTCTTTACGTCCTCCGTTGAGAATGGTAGATTTTTGGAGCGCACAAAGTGCAACATACGGGTAACGCCAGGATGGCATAAGTCCATATGCAGGTCTGCCAGAGTCGACGTTGACATTGAAGAGCAAAATGCCCGTGTGAAGTTACCTGGGGCCACATTCTGTTTGCCGGGTCGGTAACGGATAGTATATCCAAAGGCGGCCAGCTCCATCCTCCAGAGTTGAATTTTATTATTTTTGATTTTCGTGCGTTTCCGGTTATCCAACATGAAGGCCACGGAGCGCTGATCAGTTATGAGCGTGAAATGACACCAAGCAAGAAAATGACTCCATTGGCGTACAGCCTCGATGATGGCTGTAGCCTCCTTCTCGACGGGGGGGTAATGGAGCTCGCTACCCTGTAAGGTTCTGGATAGGAATGCCACGGGCCGACCACTTTGATTCAAGGTAGCCGAGATCGCCACCTCTGATGCATCGCATTCGACCACAAAAGGAAGGTTTTCATCAATGGAGCGAAGCGTGGCTTTCTCCAGCTGTCATTTGAGGAGGTTGAAGGCAGAAATAGCCATTGCTTCCAATGGAAAAGACTTCGCATGAAGCAGGGGCTGTATTTTATCAGAGAAGTAAGGTATCCACTTTGCGTAATAAGCAAACATGCCAAGTGCCCGACGAAGAGAGCCGAGATTTGTAGGGGGAGGGAGCTCCTGAAGTGGACGAAGTCGCTCTGGGTCCAGTTTAATAACACCGTTGCCCACCCAGTAGCTGAGAATGTTCACTGATGGCACTGATTTCACCGATTTGGATTTGTTTAACGTTAAGTGGCGACGACGGAGAACGTCAAAAAATCTCTGAAGATTGGCGTCATGCTCCTTTTGATCATGGCCGGCAATAGTGATATTGTCTAAATACGGAAAGGTATCTGTCAAGTTCTCTTGTCGGACTAGGCCATCCATTGCCCGTTGGAAGACGACAACCCCATTGGTGACTCCAAATGGAAGGCGACAAAACTGATAAAGCCGACCATTGGCCTCAAAGGCCGTATACTTTTTGTCAGAATCTTTCAGCGGTACCTGATGGTATGCGCTCTTTAAATCAAAGGTTGAAAATACCTTGTATTTGGCAAGGTTGTTGACCATGTCATCTATGCGTGGTAGCGGGTAGGCATCCAGATCGGTATATTGATTAATAGTCTGCGAATAATTGTAGTGTATGTATCTTGAAGAAGGAACTATATTCTGCAGCCCCTGTATACTGCAGTGCCAGTAGTGACCACCCCTGTATATAAGTCTTAGCAGTAACTTTGTATAGTAGTTCCAGTTTTGTCTCCATTCAGTAAACACCTGTTATAACCAACTTCTGCAGTCCGTGTCTCAATTACACACGGACATTACATTGGCGACGAACAGATCCGAACTTACCTACAGTTCTGCACCACCTCACGGGGATCCATCCCTGAAGCGAAGTTATTAGAGGTCGAAGCCAGAAGGAAGAAATCCAAAAAGAAAAAACAAACAGAAGAAACGGGCGTCGACCGTGGGCAACCGCCCTCTGATTCATCGAATTCGAAGATTTGCAGGAGAGTCTGTCGAGAGCTGGGCTTGGTTCTCCAGTCTATGGTGTTCCAGCTAATCGGGCTGGTGGCAGGTAGTACACTGATCCTTCCTGGGCTGCGGCGGGCTAGAGCTCAATCGGGTGGCTTTTCAACGGGGCCGAGCAGCGTTGTCGGGAAGAGGAGAGAGAGAGAGAGGGTGGAGCACACAGGGCGCGGCCGGTGCTACGAAGCCGGGCAGCGTACAGACCCGAGAAGAGGCAGGAAAATGTCCCATAGGGTCTGCCCTGATGACAGGAACAGTAATTAAAATAAAAGAAAAAGAAATTAGAAGCGCAGAAAGCCGCGAGGAGCTGCAGTTTGCCACGGGGACCGCGGAGAGCGGCGTTGGCAGCAGCGCGGGGGGAAGTGCGCGAAGACCATAGGGCATCACCATCAAGGCATAAAAACGCCAGCAACAGTGTTGGCAGCAGCGGAAAAGACAGAAAGTGCGGGAGGTGCCATCTTAATCCAGCGGGGAAGAAGGAAAAGCGCGGGAGGCGCCATTTTGTTCAATCGGGGAAGAAGGCAAAGCGCGGGAGGCACCATTTTGTTCAATCGGGGAAGAGGGCAAAGCGCGGGAGGTGCCATCTTAGACCTCCAAGATGCCGAAGACTGGCAATATCACTGCCTTCGATAATGAAATAGAAGACTGGACCACGTATGTGGAAACAGTCGAAGTATATTGCAAGGCAAATGAAGTAGCCGATGAGAAAAAGGCATCGGTACTACTAAACTTAATGGGCGCAAGAACGTACGGCCTATTGCGGAACCTGATCACTCCAGTCAAACCGATGAAGAAGAGTTTTAACGAAATTGTTGATATCCCACGGGAACACTTAAATCCTATACCGCTGCTGATAGCAGAAAGATTTAAATTCCACAAGAGAAATCAGCATAAAGATGAGAGCAATGCTGATTACCTTACGGAACTACGCAAGCTATCAAAGCACTGCCAGTTCAGAGCAGGACTGGCAGATACCCTACGGGACAAATTTGTCTGTGGACTCCTGAGTGAAGGAACCCAGAAGAGGTTACTCTCAGAGAAAGAGCTGACGCTAGATAAGGCTTTCAGCGTGGCAGTATCGTACGAAGCAACAGCAAGGGGAGCTGCGGAAATACAGCAAAAGCCACAGGAATACGGCACCCATGAAATGACACGGGGATTTGAAAAATGTTATCGCTGTGGCAGAACAACCCATGATCAGAAGGACTGCTGGTTCAAGGACAAAACATGCAGGCAATGCGGAAAGATGGGGCACATTGCACGAGTTTGCAGGTCCGGGAAGAAGACTAACGACAACAAAAAGACTACTAAGGAAAAGTACAGGAAAGTACAAAAGATGACGGACAGTAGTTCCGAAGACCAGAAGAGCGATAGTGAATCCGGGAACAAGAGACTAAGCTGTCTCAAACTACACAACGTAATCGCAAAAGAGGATCACCGAACCATTTGGGTCACCCTCATGATAGCAGGGTCCCAAGTCAAAATGGAATTGGATACAGGATCAGCCCTGACCGTCATGAATCGACGAGACTACGAGCGGCTATTCTCACACATACCCTTGAAAGACACATCCATTGTCTTGAAGACATACGGGGCAGAAAGTATACCCCAGAGGGAAAATAAGGGTGCCTGTCGAATACAACGGCAAGGAAATACAGAAATTGTATCTGTACATACTGCAAGATGGTGGACCACCATTATTGGGATGTGAATGGATCAGAAAGATAAGTTTAGACTGGCACTCCATTCAGGCACTGACTGTGGCTGGTAAAAAGGATGACGACGTCACACCTGGACGATTGTCAAAAATCTTAGCTAACGCTAAAGAGGTATTTCAACAAGGACTGGGAACTCTTAAAGGCGTAACCGCCTCGATAAAAATAGAAGAGAATGCAATTCCCAAGTTTTTCAAAGCAAGACCGGTACTGTATGCAATTCGCCCAGCCATCGAGGCAGAGCTGGAGAATCTGGAGAATGCAGGTGTGTTATCTAAGGTAGACTGGAGTGAGTGGGCGACACCCATCGTTCCTGTCATGAAGAAAACGTTAAACAATAAGTCTGAGGAGCCAAGGAAGGTTCGCATCTGTGGGGACTTCAAGGTGACTGTGAACCCAGTCCTGCACACAGTACAGTATCCTCTTCCGAGGATAGAAGATATTTTCGCCTCACTATCTGGAGGGAAACGTTTTACAAAAATTGACCCTGCGCAAGCATATTTGCAGATGGAGGTTGAAGAATCCTCTAGGAAATATCTCACGATAAACACTCACAAAGGTCTTTACCAGTATAATCGACTGGTATTCGGAGTTGCAACAGCTCCGGCTATATGGCAAAGAGCGATGGAACAAGTCCTGCAAGGGATTCCGGGGACTCAGTGTTACTTGGACGACATCCTAGTGACAGGTGAAAATGACAGTGAACACCTTGCCAACCTAGAGCAGGTGCTCACTAGACTAAGAGAACATGGGCTACGAGCCAATCGCCCCAAGTGCGAGTTTTTTAAGAAACAAATATCGTATTGTGGCCACGTGATTGATGAAGAGGGGTTACATAAGTCCCCTGACAAAATTGAAGCGGTAGTTAAGGCTCCAGCGCCTGAAAATGTGTCGCAACTGAGGTCATTCCTCGGATTGGTGAATTACTACCATAAGGTTTTGCCGAATTTGTCCACAATTCTGCACCCACTGAACGCCCTGCTACAAACTGGAGTAGCATGGAAATGGAGCGATGAATGTAAGCGGGCCTTTCAGAAATGTAAAGACCTGATCACTTCAAGAGAAGTATTGGCTCACTACAACCCATCACTACCGATAAGACTGGCGTGTGATGCATCTCCCTACGGCGTTGGAGCGGTACTGTCACATAAATTCCTTGATGGTTCAGAGAGGCCGATAGCTTTTGCATCATGCTCGTTAACTTCAGCCGAGCATAGCTACGCCCAGATGACAGAGAGGCCCTCAGCCTGGTGTGGGGGGTGAAGAAGTTCAATCACTACCTGCACGGACAGAAATTTACTCCACTAACTGATCATCAACCTCTTGTCTCCATTTTCAACCCTAAGAAGGGCGTCCCGATAATGACAGCACAACGGCTACAGAGGTGGTCCCTTTTCCTAGGGGCACACCAATATGACATCGAGTACAAAGGAACTAAACAGCATGGGAATGCTGATGGATTGTCGCGCCTACCGTTGCCGATGGTGGAAGAAGCACCTGCAGTGGATCCTGTGGAGATATTCCACTTGACCATAGTCGAATGTCTACCTGTGACGAATGCAAACATAGAAAAGGAAACACGAAATGACCCGACACTCTCCAGGGTTTATGATTTAACGGTGAAGGGATGGCCAGCACATAGCGAACCACTGTTGCCAGCATTCTCGGCGAGAAGAGAACAGCTGTCAGTGTGCCGAGGAACCTTGATGTGTGGATCCAGAGTAGTAATTCCACCCAAATTGAAGGATAGAGTGCTCAATGAGCTTCATGAGGGTTATCTGGGAGGGGTAAAAATGAAGAACTTAGCCAGAGCGTTTGTGTGGTGGCCAGGAATCGGTAGAGAAATCGAAGAGATGACCAAGAGCTGTACAGGATGCCAGAAGGTCCAAAATGCCCCACCACAAGCCCCTCTACATCCATGGGAGTGGCCCTCATCTCCATGGCAAAGGGTACACGTTGATTTTGCTGGTCCATTTATGGACTCGATGTTTTTAATTGCGGTGGATGCACATTCAAAGTGGCCAGAGGTAATAAAAATGTCCTCAACCACCACAGAAAAAACTATCACAGTCTTACGAACCATATTCGCCAGAAATGGGCTGCCTGAACAGATTTGCTCCGACAATGGACCACAGTTTGTGTCTGAAGAGTTCCGGAGGTTCTTAAAGAACAATGGTGTTAAGCATTACACATCCGCCCCATATCATCCAGCCACCAATGGATTGGCTGAGAGGTTCATTCAAACATTCAAGAAGGCTATCAAGGCAATGTGTAATGAAGACATACCCCTACAACACAAGGTGGATAACTTCTTGTTTGCCTACCGGAATGCGACACATGCGGTTACCAACCAAACTCCAGCCATGATGTTCTTCAATCGAAGACTAAGATGCCGCTTGGATTTGGTTAAGCCAAACATCAGAAGAGATGTGGAGAACAGGCAGTTTCAGAATATGAATGAAAGGCCAACCAGGAGTTTCAAGATAGGTCAACCAGTTTTGGCCCGGGACTACCGCACAGAGAAATGGCAGCCAGGAACGATCTGCACACGGCAAGGACCTCTAATGTATACCGTGGACGTTAGAGAGAGCATTGTAAGACGCCATGCTGACCAGATTCTAGAGTCACTGGAAACCGTCAAATCTACACCACGATCCTATACACCTGGTGATGAAACCGAAGTACCAATTGCATCGACCTCAGAATCGGTGATATTGGAAGCAGACGAACCAAACAACGACGTTGATCCCGAATCAACTTTGCCAGAAGAACCTGATACCCCAAAGAGGCGTTATCCGGACAGAATCAGGAAGCCTCCTCAAAGACTGAATTTATAATTGATTAACTTCAGCTAATGTATATAGCAACTGCAATTGTAAATATGTTATTTAACTATTAATCGAATGTTATGTACTGTTTAGCTAAAAGGGGAGGAATTGTAGTGTATGTACCTTGAAGAAGGAACTATATTCTGCAGCCCCTGTATACTGCAGTACCAGTAGTGACCACCCCTGTATATAAGCCAGTGAAGTAACTTTGTATAGTAGTTCCAGTTTTGTCTCCATTCAGTAAACACCTGTTATAACCAACTTCAGCAGTTCGTGTCTCAATCACACACAGACATTACAATAATCAATACATAGACGTTTCTTATGTTGTTTTAAAGGGTTTTTCACAACGACGACTTGAGCCGGTCAGGGGGATGAACACGCTCGATAATACTGTCAGCTAAAAGGCGAGAGATTTCTGCCTCGATAAATGCTCGGTCATCTTGGGTAAAGCGCCGCGATTTGGTGGCTATGTGTTTACAGCAGGAGGAGAGATTGGCAAACAGGGAGGGCTCACCGAGTAAGGCCGCCGCGAGCGCACAAAACGGCACCTTAGAAATGGTAAACTCCGGCTTCGACCCTCCAAACTCAAAAGTGAGTCTTTTGTGCTGCTTCTGGAAGTCCTGTCCCAGAAGCACATCGCTACATAAGTTTTCGAGTACTCCGAGCCGGGTGGAGGGATACGTGCGACCATTGAGGATGAGGTTGACAAGACAGAAGCCAGAAGAATTGGTGGTCAGAGTCGTCAGAGCCATTGCAATCTCCCTGTCCGAGGGATAAATGCGCAGTTTTAACCTGCTGACAGCCCGCTTAATAATGAAGTTGTCAGAGCTGCAGGAATCGATTAGCCCGCTTAGAGTGTGCCCATTTACTGAAACCTTCGTAGCTGCATGGGACAAACTTTGGGGAAAAACAGCTGTGATGGGAGGAGGGGTAATTTTTCCTTCGGCAGCTGTAGCCTTAGCAGTGGTTCTTGGGGGAGGAGCAGCTCCATAAATAGCAGCTGTGAAGCTAACAGGAGCTCTCGACCGGTATACTTTAGAGAAGCGGCCTTTCTTGTTAGCAGAGGCCCGTGACTGGCATACCTTGGAAAAGTGTCCTTTCTTGCTGCAATAATTGCAGGTCGCATTACGAGCCGGGCAAAATTTTCTGTAATGGAACGTACCTCCACAAAAGAAACACTTTTTTCCTGATTGCCAGGATGCTGCTAGGCGGGGTCGTCATCAGCAAAGGCCTCTAGGGTAGGGTCGTCGTCCGTTAGAGTAGAGTCATCAGCGGGGGCATCCACCCGAGACCTATCGAAAGACTTATTAAAGGTGATAGCCGCCGCCCGTGCACGTGGTGGGAGATAAGTGTCTGCATTCTTCTTGGCCAAGTCCAGGGAACACGCCTGGTCATAAGCACCCCGTAAATTGAGGGTTTTATTTTCCAGCAGGCGCTGACGTATAAAAGGGGACACAATCCCATTGATAAAGGAATCGCGGATTAGTTCCTCTTGATACTGGTCAGCTGTAACCACTTTGAGGTTACAATCTTTGCTGAGCCTGCGAAGTTTCTGGAGGAATTCACTGAGTGATTCCCCAGGCTGCTGCCGAGTTGTGGCCAGTAGGTGTCGAGCAAAGATTTCATTCGGGGACTTGACAAATGGCTGCTGTAAAATTTCGATAGCAGCGTCGTAGTCTATACAGTCCTCAATATAATCATACACATGAGGGGATACATAGTTAATAAGCATTCGTAACTTATTAGAGGCATCCGCCCCACATTCTTCAAGAAAGTTGCTAAAGGTACGAAACCAATGCTTCCATACCTTCGCTGCCGCAGGTGCATTCGGGTCCAGGTTGACACGAGTGGGTCTAAGGAGTTTTTCCATGATGGATCAGTTTCTTGCCCAGGTTCCTTTCTGCGGTTGGATTTGCAGCTGGTTGTTCCGAATCACCCAAGGCATGGTGACAATAACAAGTCGATTAAATTGACGTAATAAAGACTCACTACGCACTTGGTTGTACATAAAGCAAGGCTTTAATCGACTTGTAACAAAACATGGAGGTCTAGTTAGTAGTCACTAGCTTCCTGTTTCCAGACTGTCTCTGGCCAAGCTGGGCCCACGCACTAGTATTTATACTCCTCGGGCGGCGCCCTCAGCTGGCCGTTCAGTAGTACTTCCTTGTAGAAGTTGCGATTTATGACAGTGAGTATTTATGAGATACTGGAGTGAGTATTTATCTGAGAAACTAGGGTGTGTATTTATCTGAAATACTGGAGTGAGTATTTATCACAGGTCCTGCAGTGAGTATTAATCTGAGAGACTGGAGTGAGTATTTATCTGAGATAATGGACTGAATATTTATCAGAGATACTGGAGTGAGTATTTATCTGAGATACAGGAGTGAGTATTTATCTGAGATACTGGAGTGAGTATTTATCTGAGAGACTGGAGTGAGTATTTTTCTGAGAAACCTGAGATACTGGAGTGAGTATTTATCTGAGATACTGGAGTGAGTATTTATCTGAGATACTGAAGAGAGTATTTATCTGAGATACTGGAGTGAGTATTTATCTGAGATACTGGAGTGAGTATTTATCTGAGATACTCCAGTGATATTTATCAGAGATACTAGAGTGAGTGTTTATCTGAGATACTGGAGTGAGTATTTAGCTGAGCTACTGGAATGAGTATTTTTCTGAGACACAGGAGTGAGTATTTATCTGAGAGACTGGAGTGAATATTTTTCTGAGAATCCTGAGATACTGGAGTGAGTATTTATCTGAGATACTGGAGTGAGTATTTATCTGAGATACTGAAGAGAGTATTTATCTGTGATACTGGAGAGAGTATTTAACTGAGATACTGGAGTATTTATCTGAGAAGGAGGAGTGAGTATTTATCTGAGATACTGGAGTGAGTATTTATCTGAGAAACTAGGGTGTGTATTTATCTGAAATACTGGAGTGAGTATTTATCTCAGGTCCTGGAGTGAGTATTTATCTGAGATACTGGAGTGAGTATTTATCTGAGATACTATGCTGAATATTTATCTGAGATACTGGAGAGAGTATTTACCCGAGATACCAGAGTGAGTATTTAACTGAGATACTGGGGTGAGTATTTAACTGAGAAACTGGAGTGAGTATCTATCTGAGATACTGGAGTGAGTATTTATCTGAGAAACTGGAGTGAGTATTTATCTGAGATACTGGAATGAGTATTTATCTGAGATACTGCAGTGATTATCTACCTGAGATACTGGAGAGAGTATTTATCTGAGATACAGGAATGAGTATTTATCTGAGATACTGGAGTGAGTATTTATTTGAGATACTGGAGTGAGTATTTACCTGAGATACTGGAGTGGGTATTTATCTGAGACACTGGAGTGAGTATTTATCTGAGATACAGGAGGGAGCATTGACCTGTGACACTGGTGAGAGTATTTTTCTGAGATACTGAATGGCTTTTTTTCTATGATACCAGTGTGAGTATTTATCTGAGAAACTGGAGTGAGTATTTATCTGAGAAACTGGAGTGAGTATTTGTCTGAGATACTGAGCTGAATATTTATCTGAGAGACTGGAGTGAATATTTATCTGAGAAACTGGAGTGAGGATTTATCTTAGATGCTGGAGTGAGTATTTATCTGAGATACTGGAGTGAGTATTTACTTGTGATACTGGAGTGACTATTTACCTGAGAAACTGGAGTGAGTATTTATCTGAGATACTGGAGTGAGTAATTACGTGAGATACTGGAGTGAGTATTTATCTGAGACACTGGAGTGAGTATTTACCTGAGATACTGGAATGGATATTTAGCTATGATACTAGTGTGAGTATTTAGCTGAGGTAACAGAGCGAGTAATTATGAGATACCAGAGTGAGTATTTATCTGAGATACTAGAGTCAGTATTTATCTGAAATACTGGAGTGAGAATTTATCTGAGAGACTGGAGTGAGTAATTACCTGAGAGACTGGAGTGAGTATTTAACTGAGGTTCCTGAGGAAACAAAGAAATGGCAGACCAATTAAATACATGTTTTTGTTCTGTCTTCACAAAGGAGGACACTAATAATCTCCCCGAGGTGTCGGGGAACATACGGCTGAAAATTCAGTAGCCTTAGCGCCTCATTTGAGGCGCTAGAGGGCCTTGCGCCGGAGTTATGGCCAGTAGTGAAATTCCCTGGGGCCCTAAATCGGCGTTGCTCCGGTAGCGCTGCGCCGGCACCGATGACGTCATCGGTGTGCGCAGCGTCCCGGTTGCCGTGGTAACCCGCCCGAACTCCGAAATTGAGATGCGGCCGCCTCGCCCGTGGCAGCCGCAACCAGCGTTTTGTCAGAGGTGCCTTACTGCAGTTAGCGCCGGCGCATTAAAGGCCCCGCAGCGGCCGGCCGCTTTCCCGCCGGCCGCCTGCCCGCAGCTCCCTCCCCGGACTTCTCTCCCCCCCCCCCCCCGCTGGAACAGATGCAAGCCCGGCACTTGTCCGAGGTGCCGGGCTCATTTTTAAGCAGATTTGCGCGGGCCGCGGCCGGGTGCAGGCAGCTCCTCCTTAATGGAAGGAGGAGGCCTGCACTTCCCCAGCCTGCCGCACCGCATCGGGTGCCGCAGCGCCGGAATTGCGGCGCGAAACGGCAGTTAGCGCCCTTTTCCACGCGCTAAGACCCTTCAGTAGCACCGGCAGCCGTTTGGGCGCGGCGCCACTGAATTTTTGGCGCGCGCAGGGGACTTAGCGCCGGCACTAATTTCCGGCGCTAAAGCCCTGGCTAAGCCAAAACCCAATTTCTAGGCCATAGGGTCTGATGAAAGGGAGGAACTGAAAGAAATCAGTGGCCTAGAAATTGGGTTTTGGCTCAGCCAGGGCTTTAGCGCCGGAAATTAGTGCTGGCGCTAAGTCCCCTGTGCGCGCCAAAAATTCAGTGGCGCCGCGCCCAAACGGCTGCCGGCGCTACTGAAGGGTCTTAGCGCCTGGAAAAGGGCGCTAACTGCCATTTCGCGCCGCAATTCCGGCGCTGCGGCACCCGATGCGGTGCGGCAGGCTGGGGAAGTGCAGGCCTCCTCCTTCCGTTAAGGAGGAGCTGCCTGCACCCGGCCGCGGCCCGCGCAAATCTGCTTAAAAATGAGCCCGGCACCTCGGACAAGTGCCGGGCTTGCATCTGTTCCGGGGGGGTGCGGGGAGAGAAGTCCGGGGAGGGAGCTGCGGGCAGGCGGCCGGCGGGAAAGCGGCCGGCCGCCGCGGGGCCTTTAATGCGCCGGCGCTAACTGCAGTAAGGCACCTCTGGCAAAACGCTGGTTGCGGCTGCCACGGGCGAGGCGGCCGCAACTCAATTTCGGAGTTCGGGTGGGTTACCATGGCAACCGGGACGCTGCGCACACCGATGACGTCATCGGTGCCGGCGCAGCGCTACCGGAGCAACGCCGATTTAGGGCCCCAGGGAATTTCACTACTGGCCATAACTCCGGCGCAAGGCCCTCTAGCGCCTCAAATGAGGCGCTAAGGCTACTGAATTTTCAGCCGAGTATTTTTAGGAAAATGGTGTAAGGGAAATTGACAGGATTGAAGGCCGATAAATCCCCAGGGCCTGATAATCTACATCCTAGGGTACTTAAGGAAGTGGCCCTAGAAATAGTAGATGCATTGCTGGTCATCTTCCAACATTCGATGGAATCTGGAACAGTACCCATGGATTGGAGGGTAGCTAATGTTACCCCACTATTCAATAAAGGTGGTAGAGAGAAAACGGGGAATTATAGACCGGTAAGCCTGACATCGGTAGTCGGGAAAATGCTAGAGTCCACCATAAAAGATGTAATAGCAGAGCACTTGGAAAACAGTGACAGGATCGGACAAAGTCAACATGGATTTACAAAAGTTAAATCGTGCTTGACTAATCTACTGGAATTTTTTGAGGATATAACTGGTAAAATAGATGAGGGAGAACCAGTGGATGTGGTGTATTTGGACTTTCAGAAGGCTTTCGATAAAGTCCCGCATAAGAGATTAGCATGTAAAGTTAAGGCACATGGGATTGGGGGCAAGGTATTCATTTGGATAGAGAACTAGTTGGCAGACAGAAAGCAAAGTGTTGGAATAAACAGGTCTTTTTCTGTGTGGCAGGCAGTGACTAGTGGGGTACCGCAGGGATCGGTCCTTGGACCCCAGCTATTCACAATATATATTAATGATCTATACAAGGGAACTAGATGTAATATCTCCAAATTTGCAGACGACACAAAGCTGGGTGGGCGTGTGTGCTGTGAGCAGGATGCCAAGAAACTCCAGAATGATTTGGACACGTTGGATGATTGGGCAGAAGCATGGCAGATGCAATATAATGTGGATAAATGCACTTTGGTGTCAAAAACAGGAAGGCAGATTATTATCTGAAAGGCAATAGATTGGGAGAAGGGGAAGTGCAATGAGACCTGGGTGTCCTTGTGCACCAGTCGCTGAAGGTAAGCATGCAGGTGCAGCAGGTGGTTAACAAGGCAAATGGTATGTTGGCCTTTGTAGCAAGAGGGTTTGAGTACAGGAACAAGGATGTCTTGCTGCAGTTGTACAGGGCCTTGGTGAGACCACATCTTGAGCACTGTGTGCAGTTTTGGTCGCTTAACTGAGGAAGGAAGTCCTTGCCATGGGAGGAGTTCAGCGAAGATTCACCAGGCTGATACCTGGGATGGCAGGAATGACATATGAGGAGAGATTGGGTCGATTGGGCTTATAGTCGCTGGAGTTTAGAAGAATGAGAGGGGACCTCATTGAAACTTATAAAATTCTGACAGGACTGGACAGACTAGATGCAGGAAGGATGTTCCCGATGGTCGGGGAGTCCAGAACCAGGGGTCACAGTCTAAGGATAAGGGGTAAGCCATTTAGGACAGAAATGAGGAGGAATTTCTTCACCCAGAGAGTGGTGAACCTATGTAATTCTCTACCACAGGAAGCAGTAGAGGCCAATTCATTAAATATATTCAAGAAGGAGTTGGATATATTTCTTAAGGCTAAAGGGATCAAGGGGTATGGGGAGAAAGCAGGGACAGGGTGCTGAATTTGAATGGTCAGCCATGATCACATTGAATGGCGGAGCAGGCTCAAGGGGTCGAATGGCCTACTCCTGCTGCTATCTTCCATGTTTCTATGAGTGAGTATTTATGTGTGATACTGGAGTGAGTATTTATCGGAGATACTGGAGAGTGTTTTGATCTGAGGTACTGGAGTCAGTATTTATCTGAAATACTGGAGTGAGTATTTATCTGAGATACTGGAGTGAGTATTTCTCTGAGATACTGGAGTGAGTATTTATCTGAGATATTGGAGTATTTATCTGAGACACTGGAGTGAGTATTTATCTGAGATTGGGTGGAGATAAGGAATAATAAGGGGGAAAAAACACTAGTGGGTGTAGTCTATAGGCCTCCGAACAGTTGCAACTCTGCTGGACGGAGTATTAATCAGGAAATAGTTGAGGCTTGTAATAAGGGAACAGCTATAATTATGGGGGATTTTAATTATCATATTAACTGGACAAATCAAATTGGGCAGAGCAGCCTTGAGGATGAGTTCATTGAATGTATTAGGGATGGGTTTCTTGAGCAGTATGTAACTGAACCGACCAGGGGGCAAGCAACCTTTGATTTGGTCCTGTGTAATGAGACAGGATTAATTTAAAATGTCCTAGTAAAGGCTCCCCTTGGAATGAGTGACCATAACATGGTTGAATTCCATATTCAATTAGAGGGTGAGAAGGTTGGATCTCAAACAAGCGTGCTGAGCTTGAATAAAGGAGACTATGAAGGTATGAGAGTGGAATTGATTAGAGTGGACTGGGAAAATAGATTAAAGGGTAAGACGGTACATGATCAGTGGTGTACATTTAAGGAGTTATTTTACAACTTCCAAAAAAAAAATATTCCACTGAGGAAAAAAGGGTGTAAAAGAAAAGATAGCCATCCGTGGCTAAGTAAAGTAATTAAGGATAGTATCCAACTAAAAACAAGGGCATATAAGGTAGCCAAATCTAGTGGGAGGATAGAAGATTGGGAAGTCTTTAAAAGACAGCAAAAAATAACTAAAAGATTGATTAAGAAAGGGAAGATAGATTATGAAAGTAAATTAGCAAAAAATATAAAAACAGACAGCAAAAGTTTCTATAGTTACATAAAAAGAAAAAGGGTGGCTAAAGTAAATGTTGGTCCCTTAGAGGATGAGACCGGGAAATTAATGGTGGGAAACATGGAGATGGCAAAAACGCTGAACAAATATTTTGTATCAGTCTTTACGGTAGAGGATACTAAGAATATCCCAACACTGGACAAACAGGGGGCTCTCGGGGGGGAAGAGCTAAATACGATTAAAATCACTAAGGAAGTGGTACTTGGTAAAATAATGGGACTCGAGGCGGATAAATCCCCTGGACCTGATGGCTTGCATCCTAGGGTCTTGAGAGAAGTGGCGGTAGGGATTGTGGATGCATTGGTAATAATTTTCCAAAACTCCCTGGACTCAGCAAAGGTCCCGGCAGATTGGAAAACTGCTAATCACAGAATCACAGAATCACAGAAACCTCACAGTGCAGATAGAGGCCATTTCGGCCCATCGAGCCTGCACCGACACATATCCCACCCGATCCCCGTAACCCCTGCACCAACACATATCCCACCCTATCCCTGTAACCCCACGTATTTAATCCCCCTAACACTAAGGGTCAATTTATCATAGCCAATCAACCTAACCCGCACATCTTTGGATTGTGGGAGGAAACCGGAGCACCCGGAGAAAACCCACGCAAACACGGGGAGAATGTGCAAACTCCACACCCTTATTTTAAAAGGGTAGTAGGCAGAAGGCTGGAAACTATAGACCTGTTAGCCTAAAATCTGTGGTTGGTAAAATGTTAGAGTCCGTTATTAAGGAGACAGTAACGGGACAAATGGATAAACATAATTTAATAGGACAAACTCAGCATGGTTTCATGAAGGGGAAGTCATGTTTGACAAATTTGCTTGAGTTTTTTGAGGAAGTAACATACAGGGTGGATAAAGGGGAACCAGTGGACGTAGTGTATTTAGACTTCCAAAAGGCATTTGACAAGGTGCCACACAAAAAATTATTGCTCAAGATAAAAAATCACGGGATTGGGGGTAATATTCTGGCGTGGGTGGAGGATTGGCTCTCTAACAGAAAGCAGAGAGTTGGGATAAATGGTTCATTCTCAGACTGGCAACCAGTAACTAGTGGTGTTCCGCAGGGGACAGTGCTGGGTCCCCAACTCTTTACAATCTATATTAACGATTTGGAGGAGGGGACCGAGTGTAACATATCAAAGTTTGCAGATGATACAAAGATGGGACGGAAAGTAGTGAGTGAGGAGGACATAAAAATCCTGCAAAGGGACATAGACAGGCTAAGTAAGTGGGCAGAGATTTGGCAGATGGAATACAATACTGGAAAGTGTGAGGTTATGCACTTTGGCAGGAAAAATCGTAGAGCAAGTTATTATCTTAATGGCAAGAAACTGGAAAGTACTGTAGTACAAAGGGATCTAGGGGTCCTGGTGCACGAAACTCAAAAAGTTAGTATGCAGGTGCAGCAAGTGATCAAGAAGGCCAATGGAATGTTGGCTTTCATTGCTGGGGGATAGAATATAAAAACAGGGAGGTATTGCTGCAGTTGTACAAGGTATTGGTGAGACCGCACCTGGAATACTGCATACAGTTTTGGTGTCCATACTTAAGAAAAGACATACTTGCTCTCGAGTCAGTACAAAGAAGGTTCACTCGGTTAATCCCGGGGATGAGGGAGTGGTCATATGAGGAGAGGTTGAGTAGATTGGGACTCTACTCATTGGAGTTCAGAAGAATGAGAGGCGATCTTATTGAAACATATAAGATTGTGAAGGGGCTTGATCGGGTGGATGTGGTGAGGATGTTCCCAATGATGGGTGAAACTAGAACTAGGGGGCATAATCTTAGAATAAGGGGCTGCTCTTTCAAAACTGAGATGAGGAGAAACTACTTCACTCAGAGGGTGGTAGGTTTGTGGAATTTACTGCCCCAGAAAGCTGTGGAAGCTACATCATTAAATAAATTTAAACAGAAATAGATAGTTTCCTAGAAGTAAAGGGAATTGAGGGTTACGGGGAGCGGGCAGGAAATTGGACATGAGTCTAGGTTCGGAATGGTCATGGCCCTGTGGGTGGCGGAGCGGGCCCAGGGGCCGTGTAGCCTGGTTCTGCTCCTACTTCTTGTGTTCTAATTCTGTGTTAGATTTCAGGAGATGGTTTTCTTCCTGTTCCTGGCTGGGGTGGAGATCGTCTTTACAGAAGGTAAGTACTGTAGAAAATATAGGGACAGAGTGATCTCCTGGACGAGTTTCGATCGCCTAGATGGGTCGGAGAGGAATTTCCCAGATTTTTTCTCCCAAATTGGCCATTGGGTTTTTTATCTGGTTTTTCGCCTCTCCCGGGAGATCACATGGGTTCGGGTGGGATGGAGAGTGATAGAAGATTTGAGGTTAGGATCAGATCAGCCATGATCTTCTTGAATGGCGGAGCAGGCTCGAGGGGCCGATTGGCCTACTCCTGCTCCTATTTCTTATGTTCTTATATACTGGAGTGAGTTTTGTTCAGCGCTGTGTCTTGCTCAGGAAAGTGACACGTTGAAACGTTGTAAGTTCTGATTCAGGGTTACTGCCGGATCTGGGCGCTGGAGTATTTAAACCTCCACCCTCCCCCAATCTCTGTCTGGGTGGAGAAACACACAATGATCAGTCTGTACACGGAACTGGATAAGTTACTACATTTATAAGATGTCTGGCGACAGTTTATGCAGCCACAGATGTGGAAAAGCAGTCTGGCCGACCGCAGATGTGCCCTGTGTTACAGTACAGAGCAGAGCATGGAATGTGTCGGTGTGGCAGGTTCCTGCTATCGATTCACTGGTCAAAGGCACATTTGGTTTTAATCCTTGGTCGTGTTGCCTTGGTTTTGCACCCTCGCTGTGTCCTTTACCGTTCTGCGCCAGCCTTTTCCCCCTTTCATTTGGTCAGTTGGAAGTTTGTATTCGTTGAGAATTTTAGCAAAAATAAATGAATAAAAAAAGTGTTAAACTATGCCACAATGAAATAGAGTGAGCAAGGCTTTATTTATGATCGGCTCTTGTGAGAATTTTCCTGATTGATGCAACAGATGCTTCCAATCTAAACCCTCCCAGCTCAAAATCCAACTCAAACAGTCTGCTGGTGATCAATGCTGCTGGGGCGAGTCTATCACTGAGAATGTCTCCACATTCTTTCCCAAGAATTATTGTACAAAGGCTCTCGTGGATCGGACCTTCCATTCCGGAGCAAAATCAAATATTTTTCAACACATTTAATTTCAGTGTTTTTTTCTCCAGTTTTTCACTTCCCAAAGTTTGAGTGGCACACTGGTCGTTACAAAGATTCAATCACAGGCGGCCCAAGGCCTATCAATTCAATTCAATTCAAATTGCTTTATTGGCATGATGACAAGGTACATCTCTCCCTCTCTGTCTCTCTCTCTCTCTCGCTCTCTGTCTCTCTCTCTCTCTGTCTCTCTGTCACTCTCTGTCTCTCTCTGTCACTCTCTCTCTCTGTCACTCTCTCTCTCTGTCTCTCTCTCTCTCTCTGTCTCTCACACTCTGTCTCTCTCTGTCTCTCTCTTTCTTTCTCTCTCTCTCTGTCTCTCTCAAATTCAAATTCAAAATTCAAATCGCTTTATTGGCATGATAAGGTACATCTTATGTTGCCAAAGCATCGAAAAACATTTATGGCTGAACACATAAACGCAGATCTATTCATACAGTGTATAAACAGTTATATCCCTGAGTGTATAAATATACATTCGTATAATTTGTATATACTCTTTTCTTAGGTTTACTGGTTGTCCCTCTGTTTATGGCAAGCTGTAACATAATGTGCCGCTAAGGTTACACAGTTTCTCTGTTCCCCTAGTAGGTATGGGAGTTTTTGGTCGTCATTCAAATTTCTGAATTCAGGGCATATTTTTGTGAATTTTGGGTAGAAATTCTCCCTGATGCCCTGATATTTTCCACAAGCTGTGAGGAAGTGCATCTCTGTCTCCACCACTCCCTGACTGCAGTGAGAGCATATCTTGTCCTCTCTTGGCAGCCGGGTCTGTCTGTGTCTGCCTTTTTCGATCGCCAGGCTATGTTCACTAAGTCTGTACCTTGTCAAGGTTTTTCTCAGTTTGCTATCCTTTACCATGGTCAGGTATTCAGCCATGTTGTATTGTCTGTTTAGGGCCAAGTAGCAATTGAGTTTGTTTTGGGTTTTTGTTGTTTCTGCCCAATATGACAGGTATTTTTCCTTTTGCTTAGTGACAATTGTGTTGGGTCGAATTCTCTGTGCTACGATGTCACTGTCCTGGGGCTGGTTATTGTTAGTAGTGTTCGTGGTTGCTTCACTGAGTCCCAGGACTAGTTGACTGAGGGTATTCTTCTTTATGGTCCTCTCTTGGCATTTCAAGGCTTCGTAATGATAGCAGTGGGGGTTGCTCATTTTTAGGTGTTTCCAAAATTTGGTGGCTCTTTTTTGGATAGTAATTATTAATGGATATTGGCCTAGTTCTGCCCTGCATGCATTGTTTACGGTTTTCCTTTGAGTCCGCAGGATACTTTTACAGAATTCTGCATGTAGGATCTCAATTGGGTGTTTGTCACATTTTGCAAATTCTTGTTGTGTTAGCGGTCCCCACACCTCACTGCCATAGAGTGCAATTGGTTCAATTACTGATTTAAAAATTTTGAGCCAAATGCTAATTGGGATTTCTATTTGGATTGATCTTTTAATGGCATAGAAAGCCCTTCTAGCTTTCTCTTTCAGTTCATTCACAGCCAGATGAAAATTTCCCGTAGAGCTGATTTTTATGCCCAAGTATGTGTAGTTAGTGGTTTGTTCGATTTTAGTTCCTAGTGTGAAATTTATTCTGGGTCCCTGATGTCTGGATCTTTGCTGGAACACAAGGACTTTGGTTTTTTGGGGGTTTATCGTCAGGGCCCAGGTCTGACAGAATGACTCCAGCAGATCCAGGTTCTGCTGTAGACCCTCCTTAGTTGGTGACAGCAGAACCAGGTCATCTGCATAGAGGAGGAATTTAACCTTGGATTCATATAGGGTGAGGCCGGGTGCTGTAGATTGTTCAAGTAGTTTTGCCAACTCATTTATGTAAATATTAAAGAGTGTCGGTGAGATGGGCGAGCCCTGCGTCACACCACGCCCCTGTGGGAAGTATTTTGTTTGTTTGTCTCCAATTTTAACTGCACATTTATTGTTTGTATACATTGATTTAATTACATCATATGTTTTTCCCCCTACACCACTTTCAATAAGTTTCAAGAATAGACCATCGTGCCAGATGGAATCGAAAGCCTTCTGGAAATCTATAAAGCAGGCAAAAATTTTGCTTTTGTTTTGATGAACATGTTTGTCAATAGGCTCTCTCTGTCTCTCACACTCTGTCTCTCTCTCTCTCTCTCTCTGTCTCTCTCTCTCCTCTGTCTCTCTCTCAGTTCAGTTCAGTTCAGTTCAAATGCTTTATTGGCATGAAAGTTTACAGAGAACCATATTGCCAAAGCTTACATAGCAAAAAGGTACAGTTTTCCAACATTCTGTAGGTGTCAATCGATTTGACATTTGTTGGGTACATACAATATTACTTTTAAACAATATTAATTTTAGACAGTCTTTCTACTTCATTTGGTACGTTCAATATTAATTTTAAACAGTCTTACTTTTAAACAGTCCTCAGGTTGTGACATGTTGTTACATATTTAGCCCCAAGGTATGGTCTGTCTCCTTCTCCTAGGACTAATCTCAATTTTGACAGATCATCCAATTCCTTGAAATCTGGGGTTGTTTGGCTTAGCTTGTTGAATAATATGTTTCTTGATGTGTTGAATTTTTCGCATTTTAGGAGGAAATGCATTTCTGTTTCAACCTCGCCAGCCAGACATTGATCGCATATTCTATTCTCTCTAGGCTGCCAGGATTTCTTGTATCTGCCTTTTTCAATTTCCAGTTGGTGGTCGCTTAGTCTGTACCTGGTGAGGGTCTGTCTCTGTTTTGTGTCTCTGATGGTCGTGAGGTAGTCTGCCAGTTTATATTCTCTTTTTAGGGCCCGGTAACATTCTAATCTGCTTTGGCTTTCGGTTATTTTGTTCCAATGTTCCAGGTAGGTTTCTTTGCATTTTTTAATGATTTGGTTCACTCGGATTGGTGTTTGGACGGCTGTGTTGGTCTCTCTCTCTCTGTCTCTCTCTCACACGGTCTCTCTCTCCCTCTGTCTCTGCTTCTTTCTCTCTCCTGTCATTCCCGGATAGCTCCGGTGATGTTTTTGGGGGGAGGAAAGGGTTTGAAAAGGTTTTTCTCGAGCGAGGAGCTGCTGCCTTGGGCCAATGGGATCGGGTGCAGTGGATTTCAGTGGCTGGTGATTTGCTCCTGTGGATGGTTGGGGTCAGTTTCAGCAGCTGTCAGTCTCCTCCTCCTCCCAGCCCCCTCCTCATCCTCACTCCCTCTCCTATCCTCCCCCCCCCCCCCCACCCCCATATGGCGACTCCCAGACCTGTGACGGTCTTTCAGGGGTTCCCGAATGCTCTTTGCATTTTGATCAAGCTCTCAGTGTGCGGGCTGGGCGCAGGGGACGAGGAACTGAGAGGCCTGGACTGACTGTGAGAGGCACCGCAATCCCAGACACCGCCAGCACTTATGGCTGTGTAGAAATTCACATTTTGGGATATTTCTTTGCAAGGGACTGACCTGATCAAGTGCAGGCGCCCCGCGGTTCTGGGCACCGACCATCACGATGGAGAGTTCGAACACACGGTGGAAAACGAAAAGGTGGCTGCGAGACTTCACCTTATTCACAATAACTTTTACATACTTTCTTCTTCAAGTTTCGAGTGTAAGAGGAGGTAAGTTTCAGCAGGCTCGGGTCGGGTTCTGTGAAACAGCAGAGTAATCGACACTGCCGGAATCTGCCAAAGCTTCACTCCCAGCTCTCTCTCTCTCTCTCTATCCATCTCTCTCCGTCTCTCTCTCCATCTCTCTCTCTGTCTATCTCTCTCTCTCCTTATCTATCTCCATATCTATCATTGTTTGTATTTCTCTATCTGTTTCTCTCACTCTCTATCCTCCTCTCGCTCTCTATTCTCTTCTCTCTCTCTCTATCCTCTCTCTCGCCTCCTCTCTCTCTCCTCTCTCTCTCCCTCTATCCTTCTCTCTCTCTATCCTCCTCTCTCTCTTTCCTCTTCTCTCTCTCTCTACCCTCCTGTCTCTCTCTAGCCTCTTCTCTCTCTACCCTCCTCTCTCTCTATCCTCTCTCTATCTATCCTCTCTCTATCTATCCTCTCTCTCTCTGTCCCGCTATTCGAAGTTGCAATCTGTAATGTTTGAACATAAATTATCGGATAATTTGATAATCGATCAGCAGGAACTGTATTTAAAGTTTGTGACAGTGTTACTGAGAATGATTGAAGGCAGAAATTCTGCTGCAGTGCCTCCTCCGCCTCGGGGGCCGGGCTGGGCCGGGCCGGACCGGCTGTCTGGTCCACAAGGTGCTCTGGAGCTGGGCTGACAGGGGGAGCTCCACACGGCCCGGCCACTAACCGGTTAACTCCGCGCCAGCCGCTCCCCCAGGAAAGTCGCAGCTAGTTAAATATTTGGTTAACTTTGCTGGAATACCTGCCCACCGCTCACATCCGCTGCACAGTAGCTGCTTTCTCTCTCGGCTCACGGCGGACAAGCTGGTTCAAAAAAGTCCGAATCCTTCCTGTAACTCCATGAAACGGAGGCTGAAAAAGGCAAAGTTTTGAGAAGAGACTGACCCGCAGGGACAGTTATATCGACTTCACTCGTTAGTGCCAGGGGAATGGGGAGGGGGCCCGTACATCAGAAATGCCAACTGTGCAAAACCTGTGTGTGTTACAGTCACAGAATCTCACGGCACAGGAGGAGGCCATTCGGCCCATCGTGCCTGTGCCGGCTCTTTGAAAGAGCTCTCCAATTAGTCCCACTCCCTGCTCTTTCCCCACAGCCCTGCTAATCTTTCCCCTCCAAGTATTTCTCTAATTCCCTTTTGAAAGTTCCTATTGAATCTGCTTCCACCGCCCTTTCAGGCAGCACATTCCAGATCACAACAACTCGCTGTAAAAACATTCTCCTCATCTCCCCTCTGGTTCTTTTGCCAATTCCCTTCACTCTGTGTCCTCTGGTTACCGACCCTCCTGCCACTGGATACAGTTTCTCCTTATTTACTCGATCTAACCTTCTCTGCTCTAAGGAGAACAATCCCAGCTTCTCCAGTCTCTCCACATCACTGAAGTCCCTCATCCCGGGCACCATTCTAGTAAATCTCCTCTGCACAAGGCTTTGTGTATACAATATGTATATAGTGCATATTCTGTGTAATTTTGTGAATATATAGATTATATATTGTGCATATATAATTTCCAGGTGGAATTAATGCTGTGATGAGGAGCTGGATCATAAAAGTAATTGGAAGGAATCATCAGTAAAAAAAAATATTATCTTTGAAAAACTGTAAAAATTGTTTGATATGCGGAGAGTCCCGGGGCTCCCAGTCTGTGCAGGGAGGGGGGAGTGTGGGCGGGGCTCTCGCTCCCTGAACCGCCGAAGGGAGCCAAATCAGGAGTCCCGGGACACTCAGTGAGTGTCTGAGAGAGAGTGTGTGAGTGACTGTGTGTGAGTGTCTGTGTGACTGTGTGAGTGAGTCTGTGTGTGAGTGAGTGTGTGTGTCTGAGAGTGAGTGTGTGTGTCTGAGAGTGAGTGTGTGTGTCTGAGAGTGAGTGTATGTGAGTGACTGTGTGTGAGTGTCTGTGTGACTGTGTGAGTGAGTCTGTGTGTGAGTGAGTGTGTGTGTCTGAGAGTGAGTGTGTGTGTCTGAGAGTGAGTGTGTGTGTCTGAGAGTGAGTGTGTGTGTCTGAGAGTGAGTGTGTGTGTGTCTGTGTGAGTGAGTCTGTGTGTTTGAGTGAGTGTGTGTGTCTGAGAGTGAGTGTGTGTGAGTGACTGTGTGTGAGTGTCTGTGTGAGTGAGTCTGTGTGTCTGAGTGAGTGTGTGTGTCTGAGAGTGAGTGTGTGTGAGTGACTGTGTGTGAGTGTCTGTGTGAGTGAGTCTGTGTGTCTGAGTGAGTGTGTGTGTCTGAGAGTGAGTGTGTGTGAGTGACTGTGTGTGAGTGTCTGTGTGAGTGAGTCTGTGTGTGAGTGAGTGTGTGTGTCTGTGAGTGAGTGTGTGTGTCTGAGAGTGAGTGTGTGTGTCTGAGAGTGAGTGTGTGTGTGTCTGTGTGAGTGAGTCTGTGTGTGTGAGTGTGTGTGTCTGAGTGAGTGTGTGTGTCTGAGAGTGAGTGTGTGTGAGTGACTGTGTGTGAGTGTCTGTGTGAGTGAGTCTGTGTGTGAGTGAGTGTGTGTGTCTGAGTGAGTGTGTGTGTCTGAGAGTGAGTGTGTGTGAGTGACTGTGTGTGAGTGTCTGTGTGAGTGAGTCTGTGTGTGAGTGAGTGTGTGTGTCTGTGAGTGAGTGACTGTGTGTGAGTGACTGTGTGTGTGTCTGAGTGTGTGTGTGTGAGTGAGTGAGTGTGTGTGTGTCTGAGTGTGAGTGTCTGAGTGTGTGAGTGTGTGTGTGTCTGAGTGTGTGTGAGTCTGTGTGTGTGTGTGTCTGAGTGTGTGTGTCTGAGTGTGTGAGTGTGAGTGTGTGTGAGAGAGTGTGTGTGTGTGTCTGAGTGTGTGAGTGTGTGTGTCTGAGTGTGTGTGTCTGAGTGTCTGAGTGTGTGTGCCTGAGTGTGTGAGTGTGTGTGTGTGAGTGTGTTTAAAGTACAGTTGCTGCTCTTGGACCTGGAATGTGGTGAATGAAGCGATTCTGTGCGGGTTCGAGCTCAGTGTGGGCAGACAGCGAGAGTGACAACATCACCAGGATTAACTGTTAATTTCACCCTGACTTGTACCTGAGGTCGGGCACAGAGACCTCGCCAGTTCCACAGAACCCTGGGCCAACCCAATCTCCTCTTTGCTGTAAAGCCCGTCCTCCGGGCAACGTGAAGTCAATCGGAAAAGTCTGAGAACTTTTTGCACCACTTTTGGAGATGTGTATCCAATGAAGATAATGAAAGGGAACTCTCAACCTTAAATAAACAGCCCGAATTGACTTGTGTCCACGGAGTTAGTGCCTCGGGCGACCGGAGATGATTGTGTCTTTGTTGGATTGATGCCAGTCCCAGCCTGTCCCGGCAGGTTAGGCGAGAGATGAATCTTAATACACTGTCCTCGCTCCCACCTCTAGTTTTACAACTTTCTAGCAAACTTCAAACAAGATTTATTTTATTCTTTTTGTGAGAAGAAAATATCCCCGTTAGTTCGAGGTTTCAGCCCCTGCTGGTTGCACAGGTTAACCCAAGGGAGCGGGCTGGAGGCTCAATCCAGCTGGATCAACCGGCAGACCGAGCTGGTGTCAGATAAATCTCGGTTCAAACTGATCAAAGATCTCAAAACAGCTCCGATTCCTTGTAGGAATCGTTCAGTTCACCCTGAAGGATATTTTATACCTTGTCGAAACCTTCAAAAAGAAAATGGAACCTTGTAATGATTAGAATCATCGAATCTCACAGCCCAGAGGGAGGCCATTCGGCCCATCGTGCCTGTGAAAGTTCTCCAATCAGTCCCACTTAGGGAAGGGCGGGGGAGTGGGATTAGCTGAAGTGTTCTTGCAGAGAGCTGGCACCGGCTCGACGGGCCGAATGACCTGCTCCTGTGCTGAAAGCATTCCATGATTCATTCTATTTTATGTCCCACTCCCTGCTCTTTCCCCAGAGCCCTGCAAAGTATTTCTCTTCCACTACATGTCCAATTGCCCTTTGAAAGTTCCTCTGGAATCGGATTCCGTGGTCCTTTCAGGGAGAGCGTTCCAGATCACAACAACCCTGTGTGAAGACATTTCTCCTCATCTCCCCTCTGCTTCTTATGTCAATTATTTTAAATTTTATAACCACTGGTTACCAGCCCACCTGCCACTGGAAATCGTTCCTTCCTACTTGCTCTATCAAAAGCCTCAACCTTCTCTGCTCTAAGGAGAACAATCCCAGCTTCTCCAGTCTCTCCACATAACTGAAGTCCCTCAACCCTGGAACCATTCTAGTAAATCTCCTCTGCACCCTCTCCAAGGCCTTGACATCCTTCCTAAAGTGCGGTGCCCAGAATTGGACACAACACTCCAGCTGGGGCCAAACCAGTGATTTATAAAGGTTCACCATAACCTCCTTGTTCTTGTACTCTATACTCTATGCCCTTATTTAAAAAACCAAGTACCCCATAACCTTTCATAACCGCATTATCAACTTGCCCTGCCACCTTCAAAGATTTGTGAATGTGCCCCCCCAGATCCCTGTGCTCCTGCACCCCCTCAAAATAGACCCTTTAGATTAACTGCCTCTCCATGTTGTTCCTCCCAAAGTGCATCACTTCACACCTCTCCACATTAAATTGCATCCCCCATGTGTCTGCCCATTGCACCAGTCTGCCATGTGCCTGCCAATTTCACCAGTCTGCCATGTGTCTGCCCATTTCACCAGTCTGCCATGTGTCTGCCCATTTCACCAGTCTGCCACATGCCTGCCCATTTCACCAGTCTGCCATGTGTCTACCCATTTCACCAGTCTGCCATGTGTCTGCCCATTTCACCAGTCTGCCATGTGCCTGCCCATTTCACCAGTCTGCCATGTGTCTGCCCATTTCACCAGTCTGCCTGTGTCTGCCCATTTCACCAGTCTGCCATGTGCCTGCCCATTTCACCAGTCTGCCATGTGTCTGCCCATTTCACCAGTCTGCCATGTGTCTGCCCATTTCACCAGTCTGCCTGTGTCTGCCCATTTCACCAGTCTGCCTGTGTCTGCCCATTTCACAAGTCTGCCTGTGTCTGCCCATGTCACCAGTCTGCCATGTGTCTGCCCATGTCACCAGTCTGCCATGTGTCTGCCCATTTCACCAGTCTGCCTGTGTCTTCCCATTTCACCAGTCTGCCATGTGTCTGCCCATTTCACCAGTCTGCCATGTGTCTGCACATTTCACCAGTCTGCCATGTGTCTGCCTATTTCACCAGTCTGCCTGTGTCTGCCCATTTCACCAGTCTGCCTGTGTCTGCCCATTTCACCAGTCTGCCTGTGTCTTCCTGAAGTCTGCAACTATCCTGTTCACTACGTTGCCAAGTTTTGTATCATCTGCAAGCGTTGAAATTGTACTCCCTATACCCAAGTCTTGGTCATTTATATATAACAGGAAAAGCAATGGTTCCAATATCGACCCCTGGGGGACCCCACTGCATACTTCCCTCCAGTCAGAAATGTATTAAATATAATACATGCATCTATCCATCCAGGCTCCCTGGGATTGAAGTCTGCAGATTAATCCTTATTACAGCATTCGGTGGATGCTCCCAGGACAGTCACAGGTCAGAAATCCCCCCCCCGCCCGCCACACTGAGGGAACTGGTCAATATCACCCTCACCCCCCACACCGCTGTAGAAATCCCCCCCCACACTGAGGGAGCTGGTCAGTAACCACCCCCACACACCGCTCTAGAAATCCCCCCCCACTCTGAGGGAGCTGGTGAGTAACCTCCCCCCCCCACACCGCTCTAGAAATCCCCCCCACTCTGAGGGAGCTGGTCAGTAACCACGCCCCCTCCCACACCCCTCTAGAAATCCCCCCCACACTGAGGGAGCTGGTCAGTAACACCCCCCTCCCACACCGCTCTAGAAATCCCCCCCACACCCATTCCAGCCTTCTTGGGTTGGTTACCCACCCTGAGTATTTGACTCGGGGTTGAGTCTCCCCGAAGCGTCACTGACAATGACTGAGTGTGAAGTGTAGGGATTATTGGGTGCGAATTTTAACCTGACTACCTGGGCGGCAATCCTATGGGATTGGGGGGAATGCCAGATTTGCACCCGCCCAATATGCGTTGTCATTAGTGGAGAATAAAATTGGGCCAGAACAGGTTCGTAAACTCTGCCCCCCGTGTCCGAACTCACACCCGGTCCCCTCACCCATCACCCCCCGTGTCCTAACTCACACCCAGTCCCCTCACCCATCACCCCCCGTGTCCTAACTCACACCCAGTCCTCTCACCCATCACCCCCCGTGTCCTAACTCACACACAGTCCCCCTCACCCATCACCCCCCGTGTCCTAACTCACACCCAGTCCCCTCACCCATCACCCCCCGTGTCCTAACTCACACCCAGTCCCCTCACCCATCACCCCCCCGTGTCCTAACTCACACCCAGTCCCCCCTCACCCATCACCCCCCCTGTCCTAACTCACACCCAGTCCCCCCTCACCCATCACCCCCCCTGTCCTAACTCACACCCAGTCCCCTCACCCATCACCCCCCGTGTCCTAACTCACACCCAGTCCCCTCACCCATCACCCCCCCGTGTCCTAACTCACACCCAGTCCCCCCTCACCCATCACCCCCCTGTCCTAACTCACACCCAGTCCCCCCTCACCCATCACCCCCCCTGTCCTAACTCACACCCAGTCCCCTCACCCATCACCCCCCGTGTCCTAACTCACACCCAGTCCCCCCTCACCCATCACCCCCCGTGTCCTAACTCACACCCAGTCCCCTCACCCATCACCCCCCGTGTCCTAACTCACACCCAGTCCCCTCACCCATCACCCCCCATGTCCTAACTCACACCCAGTCCCCTCACCCATCACCCCCCCGTGTCCTAACTCACACCCAGTCCCCTCACCCATCACCCCCCCGTGTCCTAACTCACACCCAGTCCCCTCACCCATCACCCCCCGTGTCCTAACTCACACCCAGTCCCCCCTCACCCATCACCCCCCCGTGTCCTAACTCACACCCAGTCCCCTCACCCATCACCCCCCATGTCCTAACTCACACCCAGTCCCCTCACCCATCACCCCCCGTGTCCTAACTCACACCCAGTCCCCTCACCCATCACCCCCCCGTGTCCTAACTCACACCCAGTCCCCTCACCCATCACCCCCCGTGTCCTAACTCACACCCAGTCCCCCCTCACCCATCACCCCCCCGTGTCCTAGCTCACACCCAGTCCCCCTCACCCATCACCCCCCGTGTCCTAACTCACACCCAGTCCCCTCACCCATCACCCCCCCGTGTCCTAGCTCACACCCAGTCCCCCTCACCCATCACCCCCCGTGTCCTAACTCACACCCAGTCCCCTCACCCATCACCCCCCCGTGTCCTAACTCACACCCAGTCCCCTCACCCATCGCCCCCCGTGTCCTAACTCACACCCAGTCCCCTCACCCATCACCCCCCGTGTCCTAACTCACACCCAGTCCCCTCACCCATCGCCCCCCGTGTCCTAACTCACACCCAGTCCCCTCACCCATCATCCCCCCGTGTCCTAACTCACACCCAGTCCCCCTCACCCATCATCCCCCCGTGTCCTAACTCACACCCAGTCCCCTCACCCATCGCCCCCCGTGTCCTAACTCACACCCAGTCCCCTCACCCATCACCCCCCGTGTCCTAACTCACACCCAGTCCCCTCACCCATCGCCCCCCGTGTCCTAACTCACACCCAGTCCCCTCACCCATCACCCCCCCGTGTCCTAACTCACACCCAGTCCCCTCACCCATCACCCCCATGTCCTAACTCACACCCAGTCCCCTCACCCATCACCCCCCGTGTCCTAACTCGCACCCAGTCCCCTCACCCATCACCCCCTCGTGTCCTAACTCAAACCCAGTCCCCTCACCCATCACCCCCCGTGTCCTAACTCACACCCAGTCCCCTCACCCATCACCCCCCGTGTCCTAACTCACACCCAGTCCCCCTCACCCATCACCCCCCGTGTCCTAACTCACACCCAGTCCCCTCACCCATCACCCCCGTGTCCTAACTCACACCCAGTCCCCCTCACCCATCACCCCCGTGTCCTAACTCACACCCAGTCCCCTTCACCCATCACCTCTCGTATCCTAACTCACACCCAATCCCATTCACCCATCACCCCCCCGTGTCCTAACTCACACCCAGTCCCCTTCACCCATCACCTCTCGTATCCTAACTCACACCCAGTCCTCTTCACCCATCACCTCTCGTATCCTAACTCACACCCAATCCCATTCACCCATCACCCCCCCGTGTCCTAACTCACACCCAGTCCCCTTCACCCATCACCTCTCATATCCTAACTCACACCCAGTCCCCCTCACCCATCATCCCCCCGTGTCCTAACTCACACCCAATCCCATTCACCCATCACCCCCCGTGTCCTAACTCACACCCAGTCCCCCTCACCCATCACCCCCCGTGTCCTAACTCACACCCAGTCCCCTTCACCCATCACCCCCCCGTATCCTAACTCACACCCAATCCCATTCACCCATCACCTCTCGTATCCTAACTCACACCCAGTCCCCTTCACCCATCACCTCTCGTATCCTAACTCACACCCAGTCCCCTCACCCATCATCCCCCCGTGTCCTAGCTCACACCCAGTCCCCTTCACCCATCACCTCTCGTATCCTAACTCACACCCAATCCCATTCACCCATCACCCCCCCGTGTCCTAACTCACACCCAGTCCCCTTCACCCATCACCTCTCGTATCCTAACTCACACCCAGTCCCGTTCACCCATCACCCCCCCGTGTCCTAACTCACACCCAGTCCCCCTCACCCATCACCCCCCGTGTCCTAACTCACACCCAATCCCATTCACACATCACCCCCCCGTGTCCTAACTCACACCCAGTCCCGTTCATCCATCACCTCTAGATCCCATAACCAGTGTTCCCTCTGGGCCGTACAGTAACGGGAAGGATCCCGCGCGGGCCGCTCACTGGCTTTTGCATTGTAAATACCGAGCATGCGCAGAAATTTAAAGGGACCGCGCATTAAAGAAACGGTCTACGCAGAACAAAGTGCAGCTTACAGGGAGTATTGCCCATGATACTGTTTGAGGAAGAGCAAGGAGTACTGATGAGCTAGTCAAATATTCCTCGCCCACCAATCTAGTCATTCATCTCATGATTGTTGAGTGGTTGCTGTGGCTGCTATGTTTATCTACATACGTATAAAATTCTGACAGGGCTAGGCAGACTGGATGCAGGCAGGATGTTTCCCCTGGCTGGGGGGTCTAGAACAAGGGGTCACAGTCTCGGGATACGGGGTAGGACATTTAGGACTGAGATGAGGAGAAATTTCTTCACTCAGAGCGTGGTGAACTTGTCGAATTCTCTACCACAGAAGGCTGTGGAGGTCAAGTCACTGAATATATTTAAGATGGAGATAGATAGATTTCTAGACACAAGGGGCATCAAGGGGTATGGGGGGAGAGCGGGAATATGGTATTGAGATACAGGATCAGCCATGATCGCATTGAGTGGCGGAGCAGGCTCGAAGGGCCGAAAGGCCTACTCCTGCTCCTATTTTTCTATGTTCTATCACTCCCGTGTCCTAACTCACACCCAGTCCCCTTCACCCGTCACCTCTCGTATCCTAACTCACACCCAGTCCCCTTCACCCATCACCTCTCGTATCCTAACTCACACCCAGTCCCCCTCACCCATCACCTCTCATATCCTAACTCACACCCAGTCCCCCTCACCCATCATCCCCCTGTGTCCTAACTCACACCCAGTCCCCTTCACCCATCACCTCTCGTATCCTAACTCACACCCAGTCCCCCTCACCCATCATCCCCCCGTGTCCTAACTCACACCCAGTCCCCCTCACCCATCACCCCCCGTGTCCTAACTCACACCCAGTCCCATTCACCCATCACCCCCCGTGTCCTAACTCACACCCAGTCCCCTTCACCCATCACCTCTCGTATCCTAACTCACACCCAGTCCCCCTCACCCATCACCTCTCGTGTCCTAACTCACACCCAGTCCCCTTCACCCATCACCTCTCGTATCCTAACTCACACCCAGTCCCCCTCACCCATCATCCCCCCGTGTCCTAACTCACACCCAGTCCCCCTCACCCATCACCTCTCGTATCCTAACTCACACCCAGTCCCCTTCACCCATCACCTCTCGTATCCTAACTCACACCCAGTCCCCCTCACCCATCACCTCTCATATCCTAACTCACACCCAGTCCCCCTCACCCATCATCCCCCTGTGTCCTAACTCACACCCAGTCCCCTTCACCCATCACCTCTCGTATCCTAACTCACACCCAGTCCCCCTCACCCATCATCCCCCCGTGTCCTAACTCACACCCAGTCCCCCTCACTCATCACCCCCCGTGTCCTAACTCACACCCAATCCCATTCACCCATCACCCCCCGTGTCCTAACTCACACCCAGTCCCCTTCACCCATCACCCCCCCGTGTCCTAACTCACACCCAGTCCCCCTCACCCATCACCTCTCGTATCCTAACTCACACCCAGTCCCCCTCACCCATCACCCCCCCGTGTCCTAACTCACACCCAGTCCCATTCACCCATCACCCCCCCGTGTCCTAACTCACACCCAGTCCCATTCACCCATCACCCCCCCGTGTCCTAACTCACACCCAGTCCCATTCACCCATCACCCCCCCGTGTCCTAACTCACACCCAGTCCCATTCACCCATCACCCCCCCGTGTCCTAACTCACACCCAGTCCCATTCACCCATCACCCCCCCCGTGTCCTAACTCACACCCAGTCCCCCTCACCCATCACCTCTCGTATCCTAACTCACACCCAGTCCCCTTCACCCATCACCCCTCGTATCCTAACTCACACCCAGTCCCCCTCACCCATCATCCCCCCGTGTCCTAACTCACACCCAGTCCCCCTCACCCATCATCCCACCGTGTCCTAACTCACACCCAATCCCATTCACCCATCACCCCCCGTGTCCTAACTCACACCCAATCCCGTTCACCCATCACCCCCCGTGTCCTAACTCACACCCAGTCCCGTTCACCCATCACCCCCCGTGTCCTAACTCACACCCAGTCCCCTTCACCCATCACCTCTCGTATCCTAACTCACACCCAGTCCCCCTCACCCATCACCTCTCGTATCCTAACTCACACCCAGTCCCCCTCACCCATCACCTCTCGTATCCTAACTCACACCCAGTCCCCTTCACCCATCACCTCTCGTATCCTAACTCACACCCAGTCCCCCTCACCCATCACCTCTCGTATCCTAACTCACACCCAGTCCCCTTCACCCATCACCTCTCGTATCCTAACTCACACCCAGTCCCCCTCACCCATCACCTCTCGTATCCTAACTCACACCCAGTCCCCCTCACCCATCATCCCCCCGTGTCCTAACTCACACCCAGTCCCCTCACCCATCATCCCCCCGTGTCCTAGCTCACACCCAGTCCCCTTCACCCATCACCTCTCGTATCCTAACTCACACCCAATCCCATTCACCCATCACCCCCCCGTGTCCTAACTCACACCCAGTCCCCTTCACCCATCACCTCTCGTATCCTAACTCACACCCAGTCCCGTTCACCCATCACCCCCCCGTGTCCTAACTCACACCCAGTCCCCCTCACCCATCACCCCCCGTGTCCTAACTCACACCCAATCCCATTCACCCATCACCCCCCCGTGTCCTAACTCACACCCAGTCCGCTTCACCCATCACCCCCCGTGTCCTAACTCACACCCAGTCCCGTTCACCCATCACCCCCGTGTCCTAACTCACACCCAATCCCATTCACCCATCACCCCCCCGTGTCCTAACTCACACCCAGTCCCCTCACCCATCACCCCCCGTGTCCTAACTCACACCCAGTCCCGTTCACCCCTCACCCCCCGTGTCCTAACTCACACCCAGTCCCATTCACCCATCACCCCCCGTGTCCTAACTCACATCCAGTCCCCTCACCCATCACCCCCCGTGTCCTAACTCGCACCCAGTCCCCCTCACCCATCACCCTCCGTGTCCTAACTCACACCCAGTCCCGTTCACCCATCACCCCCCGTGTCCTAACTCACACCCAGTCCCGTTCACCCATCACCACTGCGCTCGCTGACCTACATTGGCTCCCGGTCCGGTAACGGCTCAATTTTAAAATTCTCATCCTCATATTTGAATCGCTCCATGGCCTTGCCCCTCCCTATCCCTGTAATCTCCCCCAGCATTACAACCCTCTGAGATTTCTGAACTCCTCCAATTGTGGCCTCTTGTCCATCCCCCACTCCCTTCAATCCACCATTGGTGGCCGTGCCTTCAGCTGCCTGGGCCCCAAACTCTGGAATTCCCTCCCTAAACCTCTCCACCTCTTTCTCCTCATTTAAGACGCTCCTTAAAACCGACCTCTTTGACCACCTGTCCTAATATCTCCTCATTGGCTCGGTGTCAAATGTTGTCTGATTTACGCTCCTGTGAAGCACCTTGGGACGTGTTACTATATTAAAGGCGCTATATAAATGCAAGATGCTGTTGTTGCAAACCAGGGTTGCACCCAATCCATCATTCTCCCGACAGGCGAGTTTGCTTAGAATTATCCCCTTCTTTCAGTTAGGGTAAAAATAGAGACGGACTCCACCCACAAACTACCATTTTCTCTATAAAAAGAACACTTGCTATTATTGAATTTGTTGTGGAATATCGGTCGCTGAACTTTTAGGTAATAATATAAACTCACGACCTCGATCGCTGGTAATGACACGTTGCAGAAATGTGAGCTGAGTTGCAGCGAGAGCAGTAGTGGTAGGGAATCGGTTTCACCTTTCACACTCTACAATATATACAGAGTTTGAAACTGTCTGGGCTGAGAGAGAGTCTGGAGCCTGGCGAGAGGAGCGACTCAATTCACCAGCACTCACCTCACACACAGACCCTTTGTACTTCCAAGTAGTGACACACAGTTAGTGTCTGTGTGAGACTTTCTGGAGCATGAATAATGGTGGATTTATTTTATAAAAAGGGACCACTGGTTCTCTCTTTTTTCTGGTTTCTGTTTAAAAATAGCTGGAAAATTAATTCTCGTTTCATGTCAGTTTGCTTTGCAATGACCCGGGGTAGGGAATTTATTCCCCCAATATCTAAACTTGCATTCATGAACTGAGCAGCCAATTACATTGCACAGAACATTTACACATAAACATTGACATAAGATGCAAGACCAGCAAAGGACAAAAACTGGGCGGATTCCAGTCAATTTATAAAGTTTAGAATTTGTTTCCGTTGCGAAGGATGTCAAGGTCTTGGCGAGGGTGCAGAGGAGATTTACTCTCCTTCTTCCCCATAACCCTACAATTTTCTCCCCTTCGAGTATTTCTCCAATTCCCTTTTGAAAGTTACTATTGAATCTGCTTCCACCAACCTTTCAGGCAGCGCGTTCCAGATCACAACTCGCTGCGTGAAAAACAGATTGAGGGAATGGGGGATTCAGTTATGTGGAGAGGCTGGAGAAACTGGGGATGTTCGCAAATTGTGTCTGATTTACGCTCCTGTGAAGCACCTTGGGATGTGTTACTATATTAAAGGCGCTGTATAAATGTAAGTTGTTGCTGTTGTTGTTGAATGTCAGGTCACATTTCGTTCCCAGCACTGGAAGGGATGATTCGGCTGTGAACCACCTGGGCTTTGAAAGAACACGAAAAAAAGACGTGGATTTATATAGCACCTTTGATGACCACCAGGCGTCTCAAAGCACTTTATAGCCAATGAAGTACTTTTGAAGTGTAGTCACTGTTGTAATGTAGGAAACACAGCAGCCAATTTGCACACAGCAGCCAATTTGCACACAGCAAGATTCCACAAAGAGTAATGTGATAGCAACACGATAAACTGTTTTCGTATTGCTGATTGAGGGATAAACATTTGTCAGGAAACCGGGGACAACTCCCCTGCTCTTCTTCAAATTGTTGCCATGGGACCTTTTACATGCAGAGCAGACGGGGCCTCGGTTTAATTTCTCATCTGAAAGATGGCACCTCCGACAGTGCAGCGCTCCCTCAGTACTGCACCTCCGACAGTGCAGCACTCCCTCAGTACTGCCCCTCCGACAGTGCAGCGCTCCCTCAGTACTGCACCTCCGACAGTGCAGCGCTCCCTCAGTACTGCACCTCCGACAGTGCAGCGCTCCCTCAGTACTGCACCTCCGACAGTGCAGCGCTCCCTCAGTACTGCACCTCCGACAGTGCAGCGCTCCCTCAGTACTGCCCCTCCGACAGTGCAGCGCTCCCTCAGTACTGCCCCTCCGACAGTGCAGCACTCCCTCAGTACTGCCCCTCCGACAGTGCAGCGCTCCCTCAGTACTGCCCCTCCGACAGTGCAGCGCTCCCTCAGTACTGCCCCTCCGACAGTGCAGCACTCCCTCAGTACTACCCCTCCGACAGTGCAGCGCTCCCTCAGTACTGCACCTCCAACAGTGCAGCGCTCCCTCAGTACTGCCCCTCCGACAGTGCAGCGCTCCCTCAGTACTGCCCCTCCGACAGTGCGGCGCTCCCTCAGTACTGCCCCTCCGACAGTGCAGCGCTCCCTCAGTACCGCCCCTCCGACAGTGCAGCGCTCCCTCAGTACCGCCCCTCCGACAGTGCGGCGCTCCCTCATTACTGCCTCTCTGACAGTGCAGCACTCCCTCAGTACTGCCCCTCCGACAGTGCAGCGCTCCCTCAGTACCGCCCCTCCGACTGTGCGGCGCTCCCTCATTACTGCCTCTCTGACAGTGCAGCACTCCCTCAGTACTGCACTGGGAGTGTCAGCCTGGATTTTTGTGCTTAAGTCCCTGGAGTGGGACTTGAACCCTCGACCTTCTGACTCAGTGGTGAGGGTGCTGCCCACTGACATGTTACTGTGTTTGTGTATTTATTAATAGACCTCCTTGGCTGACATTATTTGAGTGTTATCATTGCCAAGACAGGGAGATTGATCTCATTGAGTGCAAGAAGCCTTTTTCCCCTCCTCGAAACTGTTAAGACATCAAGCAGTAGTGTTGTCGTTCTGTTACTGGACAATAATCCAAAGGACGTGAGTTTAAATCCCACTGAGGCAGTTTGAGAATCTGAATTCAGTCTCTCTCTCTCAGGCGGATGTAAACGATCCCACCGCCACTATTTTGAAGAAGAGCAGGGGCGGAGGGGAGTTCTCCCCAGTGTCCTGGGGCCAATATTGACCCCTCAAGCAACATCACTAAAACAGATGATCTGGTCGCTATCATTGCTGTTTTATGGGATCTTGCTGTGCGCAGATTGGCTGCCGCGTTTCCTACTTTACAACAGTGACTACGCTTCAAAAAGTACTTCATTGGCTGTTAAGTGCTTTGGGACATCCTGAGGTGGTGAAAGGTGCTTTCTTCTAAGTTTTGACAGAAGTGAAAGATGGGATGGGCAAGTTTCCTTTCCTTCTGTCTCTGTAGAAACAAAGATTGATATTTTGAGTTCCGGAATCACATTGTGTCCACAGATCCTAAACATTAGATTGTGTTAGACTTCAGAACAAATGATGAGGATTTGAATTAAACACATGTCTTACTATAGAATGGACATTGGCACTCATTACTCACGGTGGAAATCATTCAAATTAGTATTCAGGCACATATGGCTTGTCAGGGCTGTCAAATATTAATGCTGGGGTTCGAAGACATGCCAAAGTGTTAATGCATCCAACATGCATTCGAGTGTTCCAACATGCAGGGCTGGGATTGCAATCTGATATCTGGAGCCATACTTCCAACTATTAAAAGGGTAATGGATACTTGATTCACACTGCACTCTGGTAAATCGCAAATTGAAGAGTGACAAGTCAAACTTTGCAGAAATTATTCCATTACACAATTGTTCCATTGCATTTATTCTAGGAGGCCTCTTAGCAAAGGAGTCAAGTTAGAAACCTCTTGATTGTCGTACTCACAACCATTGATATTTTCCCTCGCAAATCTAAAACATTTGTCCTGCCTGGAGAAAGGAAGTGAGGTTGAGAAGACTGAGCTGGTATTTTCGGAAGACGCAGACTAAATACTAAAACTATAAATAGTTCGCAAATCACAATGTAAAGAGCAGTTAACTGTGCTCGTTTGGGTAGATCAGACCTTTGTGTCAGATTATATAGTGGGTTTATTATTGTTGAGGAATATGGGTAATTACTATTTTTGGTTTTGGATACGGCAGCTGTAAGTGTAGGGTAGTCACCAGTCCAGCAAGTGCTGGCGGCATTGTCCTACCATGAGGTTCCTTGTCACCCTCCAGACGTGACCTGCTCGATACTGGACACATCACTGCAGTGACAAGATGCATTCCCTAACTAGACTTATTGGAACATAGGGACAGAAGGAGCCCATTCATCCCTCGAGCCTATTCCACCATTCAACGAGATCACGGCTGATCTGTACCTCCACTCCATCTACCTACCTTTGCTCCATACCCTTCAATACCCGTACTCAACAAAAATCTATCTATCTCAGTTTTGACATTTTCAATTACCTCCAACCTCAACAACTTTTTGGGGAAGAGTGTTTCAGACTTCCACTATGCTTTGTGTGAAGAAGTGCTTCCTGACATCACCCCTGAACGGCATACTTCTAATTTTAAGGTTTTTTTCGTTCATGGGATGTGGGCGTTGCTGGCAAGGCCGGCATTTATTGCCCATTCATAATTGCCCTTGAGAAGGTGGTGGTGAGCTGCCTTCTTGAACCGTTGCAGTCCGTGTGGTGAAGGTACTCCCAGTGCTGTTAGGGAGGGAGTTCCAGGATTTTGACCCAGCGACGATGAAGGATCGGCGATATATTTCCAAGTCAGGATGGTGTATGACTTGGAGGGGAACTTGGAGGTGGTGGTGTTTCCATGCACCTGCTGCCCTTGTCCTTCTAGGTGGTAGAGTTTGTGGGTTTGGGAGGTGCTGCCAAAGGAGCCTTGGCGAGTTGCTGCAGTGCATCTTGTAGGTGGTACACACTGCAGCCACGGTACGCCGGTGGTGGAGGGAGTGAATGTTTAAGGTGGTGGATGGGGTGCCAATCAAGCAGGCTGCTTTGTCCTGGATGGTGTTGAGCTTCTTGAGTGTTGTTGGAGCTGCACTCATCCAGGCAAGTGGAGAGTATTCCATCACACTCCTGACTTGTGCCTTGTAGATGGTGGAAAGGCTTTGGGGAGTCAGGAGGTGAGACACTCGCCGCAGAATACCCAGCCTCTGACCTGCTCTTGTTGCCACAGTATTTTTGTGGCTGGTCCAGTTAAATTTCTCATCAATGGTGACCCCCAGGATGTTGATGGTGGGGGATTCAGTGATGGCAATACCGTTGAATGTCAAGGGGCGGTGGTTAGACTCTCGCTTGTTGGAGATAGTCATTGCCTGGCACTTGTGTGGCGCGAATGTTACCTGCCACTTATCAGCCCAAGCCTGAATGTCATCCAGGTCTTGTTGCATGCGGGCATGGACTGCTTCATTATCTGTGGAGTTGTGAATGGTACTGAACACTGTGCAGTCAGCAGCGAACATCCCCATTTTTGACTTTATGATGGAGGGAAGGTCATTGATGAAGCAGCTGAAGATGGTTGGGCCTCGGACACTGCCCTGAGGAACTCCTGCAGCGATGTTCTGGGGCTGTGATGATTGATCACCAACCACCACAACCATCTTCCTTTGTGCTAGGTATGACTCCAGCCAGTGGAGAGTTTTCCCCCTGATTCCTAGTTACTTCAGTTTTACTAGGGCTCCTTGATGCTGCACTCGGTCAAATGCTGCCTTGATGTCAAAGGCAGTCACTCTCACCTCACCTCTGGAATTCAGCTCCTTTGTCCATGATTGGACCAAGGCTGTAATGAGGTTGAGAGCCGAGTGGTCTTGGCGGAACCCAAACTGGGCATCAGTGAGCAGGTTATTGGTGAGTAAGTGCCTTTTGATAGCACTGTCGACAACATCTTTCATCACTTTGCTGATGATTGTGAGTAGACTGATGGGGCGGTAATTGGCTGGATTGGATTTGTCCTGCTTTTTGTGGACAGGACATACCTGGGCAGTTTTCCACATTGTCGGATAGATGCCAGTGTTGTAGCTGTACTGGAACAGCTTGGCTAGAGATGCGGCTAGTTCTGGAGCACAAGTCTTCAGCACGACAGCCGGGATGTTGTCGGGTCCCACAGCCTTTGCTCTATCCAGCGCGCTCAGCCGTTCCTTGATATCACGTGGAGTGAATCGAATTGACTGAAGACTGGCTTCTGTGATGGTGGGGACCTCAGGAGGAGGCCGATATGGATCATCCACTCGGCGCTTCTGGCTGAAGATGGTTGCAAACGCTTCAGCCTTGTCTTTTGCACTCACGTGCTGGGCTGCACCATCATTGAGGATGGGGTCATTTATGCCCCCTTGTTCTGGACCCCCCCACCAGAGGAAATAGTTTCTCTCTCTCTACCCTAGCAACTCCTTTGACCATCTTAAACACCTCCATTAGATCACCTTTTAATCTTCTAAACTCGAGGGAATACAAGCCCAGTCTGTGCAACCTGGCCTCACAATTTAACCCTTTTCGCCCCGGTGTCAGTCTGGTGAATCACAGAATCACAGAATCACAGAAACCCCACAGTGCAGATAGAGGCCATTTCGGCCCATCGAGCCTGCACCGACACATATCCCACCCGATCCCCGTAACCCCTACACCAACACATATCCCACCCTATCCCCGTAACCCCACGTATTTAATCCCCCTAACACTAAGGGTCAATTTATCATAGCCAATCAACCTAACCCGCACATCTTTGGACTGTGGGAGGAAACCGGAACACCCGGAGAAAACCCACGCAAACACGGGGAGAATGTGCAAACTCCACACAGACAGTCGCCCGAGGCCGGGTTCGAACCCGGGTCCCTGGCGCTGTGAGGCAACAGTGCTAACCACTATGCCACCGTGCTCCCCGATCTGTGCTGTCCCGCCTCCAAGGCCAGTCTATCCTTCCTGAGGGTCGGGGCCCTGAACTGAACGCAGTGTCCAGATGCAGTCTATCCAGAGCTCTGTGCAGCTGGAACATAACTTCCTCCCCTTTGTGTTCCAGCCCCCGAGAGAAAGGCCAACATTCCATTGGCCCTTGAAATAATTGAAATGCCTTTGAGTGATGTCTGCACTCGGACCCCTAAAGCTCTCTGCTCCTCCACAGTCCTGCTCACAGGCAGCAGAAGGATTGATCCCTCAGGACTGCATCACTTCCTCTCCACTAGATACACAATCTCAAGGGGGTAATGCTGACTTTGGCCAATAGTGAATAACGGGTGATATCAACAACAACAACAACAGCAACAACTTGTATTTATAGTACTCCTTTAACGGAGTAAAATGTCCCGAGGTGCTTCACAGGAATATTTTAAGACAAAAATATTAGACACTGAGCCACAGAAGGAGAAATTAGGACAGGTGACCAAAAGTTTGATCAAAGAGGTCGGTTTTAAGGAGCGTTTTAAAGGAGGAAAGAGATAGAAAAGGGGAGCGGTTTAGGGAGGGAATTCCAGAGTTTAGGGCTGAGGTAACAGAAGGCACGGCCACCAATGATTGAACGATTATAATCAGGGATTCTCAAGAGGGCAGAATTGGAGGAACGCAGATATCTCGGGGGGTTGTGGGGCTGGAGGAGATCACAGAGATAGGGAGGGGTGAGGCCATGGAGGGATTTGAAAACAAGGATGGGAATTTTAAAATCGAGGCGTTGCTTAACCGGGAGCACAGGGAGTTTTGGATCACCAAGTTTACGGAGGGTGGAATGTGGGAGGCCAGCCAGGAGTGCGTTGGAATAGTCAAGTCTAGAGATAACAAAGGCAGGGATGAGGGTTTCAGCAGCGGATGAGCTCGGGCAAGGGCGGAGACGGGCGATGTTACGGAGGTGGAAGTAGGCGGTCTTAGTTATACCGCCGATATGTGGTCAGAAGCTCATTTCAGGGTCAAATATGACACCAAGGTTGCGAACAGTGTGGTTCAGCCTCAGACAGATGTTAGGGAGAGGGATGGAGTCAGTGGCTGGGGAACGGAGTTTGTGGCGGGACCGAAAACAATGGCTTCAGTCTTCCCAATATTTAATTGGAGAAAATTTCTGCTCATCTAGAACTGGATGTCGGACAAGCAGTCTGACAATATAAAGACCGTGGAGGGGTCGAGGAAAGAGATAGTGAGGTAGAGCTGGGTGTCATCAGCGTACGTGTGGAAACTGAGGCTGTGTTTTCGGGTGATGTCACCAAGAAGCAGAATGTAAATGAGAAATAGGAGGGGCCAAGGGTAGATCATTGGGGGACACCAGAGGGAACGATGCGGGAGTGGGAAGAGAAGCCATTGCAGGTGATTCTCTGTCTACGATTAGATAGATAAGAATGGAACCAGGCGAGTGCAGTCCCACCCAGCTGGACAATGGTGGAGAGGCGTTGGAGGAGGATGGAGTGGTGAACCGTGTCAAAGGCCGCAGACAGGTCGAGAGCGACGAGGAGGGATAGTTTACCTTTGTCACAGTCACAAAGGATGTCATTTGTGACTTTGATGAGAGCCGCTTCGGTACTGTGGCAGGGGCGGAAACCTGATTGGAGGGATTCAAATATGGAGTTCCGGGAAAGATGGGCACAGATTTGAGAGGTGTGGTAAACCACTGTTATACCTGCCTGTGTGTGTGTTTGTATTCCACTGTGTACATGTCTGTACATGCCTCGGCTGACTCCTCCCACGAGTCCAGGTATAAAGGTGACTGCTCCACAGTCCCTCTGTATTCTGGACTGGTCGACCACTCGAGGCACACCTTCATTCTCTTGTTAATAAAAGCCTGTTAGTTACTCGCTTAACCTCAGTCTTTTGAGTAATTAATAGCGCATCAATTTTATTAACAAGATTTTTTTATAATGGAGAAGATCCTCACACCAGCATGCCTGGACTTAGACCATCGGGAGGCGGACGCATCCACCAAGTTTGCTCACTGGCTTAAGTGCTTTGAAAGATTCCTGATCGCCTCCGCTGCAATGGTCAAATCGGATGAGGACAAACTGGATGTCCTGACCTCCAAAGTGAACCACCGAGCGTACTCGGTCATCCAGGACGCGACCTCGTACACGGCTGCTCTTAAGCTCCTCAAGGACCAGTACACGCGCCCAGTGAACGAGGTGTACGCCAGGCACCTCCTGGGGAGTCGTAAACAACAACCGGGGGAATCGACCGAGGAATACCTTCAGGCACTGTCTGTGCTTGGCCGGGCCTGTGGTTGTAAGGATGTAAAGGCCGCCGTGTACACAGAGGAACTTATCCGGGACGCTTTTGTAGCGGGCCACAGGTCCAATTACACCCGACAGCGACTGTTGGAGCAGAGTGACCTCGGCCTCAACAAGGCCTCTGAACTCGCACTATCATTGGACGCAGCCTACCGGGGCATGGATGCCTACTCCTCTGCACCGTGGACGCCGCAGGGAACGACAGCCTGGGACACGGTATGACCGTCTCATAACGCCGTGCCACCCCAGCCACATCCCAGCAACGGCCCAACTACCGCAGCAGTGTCCCAAGGCCAGAAATGCTACTTCTGTGGCCAGGCCAAACACCCCAGAGCACGCTGCCCAGCGAAAAATGCGATCTGCTTGGGCTGCGGGAAGAAGGGACACTACGCCAGCGTCTGCAGGGCCAAAGCCACCCCGAACCCCAGCAGCGCCGCGTGTGGGCCGTGCGGGCTGCCATCTTGGGCCTCCCCAGCCATGTGCGAACCACCGGAACAGCAGCCATTTTGGACGCCTCCAGCCACATGGGGATCATGGACGCCGCCATCTTGGACGCCAGCCAGGACGCAGCAGGCCCCCAACACCGCCTCATCTGATACCCGCAGCGACACACCGACCCCTACGCTGGCCTCCGTTACGCTGGACCAAGCGAGACTGCACCAACTGGCCCGGTCCACAATGGACATTAAGGTAAATGGCCACGAAACAACCTGCCTTTTTGACTCTGGGAGCACGGAGAGCTTCATCCACCCCGACACGGTGCGGCGTTGCTCTCTCCCAGTCCTGCCTGCGCACCAGCGGATTTCTATGGCCTCCGAGTCCCAGTCGGCGGACATTGGCGGCTACTGCGTGGTGACACTCTTAGTAGACGGGACTGTGTACGATCATTTTAAACTTCTGGTCCTGCCCCACCTCTGCGCTGCCATTCTACTGGGGTTAGATTTTCAGTGCCACCTTAAAAGTGTTACGATGGCGTACGGTGGACCCCTCCCCCCACTCACAGTCCGCAGCCAGCAGCTTCCAAATTGCCCGCCGCGCACCAGGTGCAACCTCTCCACACTCAGAGTCACCCCCCCCCCACTGTTTGCTAACCTCACCCCCGACTGTAAGCCCATCGCCACAAAGAGCAGGCGATACAGTGCCGGGGACAGGGTTTTCATTAAAACCGAAGTGGAGCGGCTCCTGAAGGAGGGGATTATTGAGGGCAGTACCAGCCCCTGGCGAGCCCAGGTTATGGTCGTTAACTCCGGCGAGAAGCAGCGCCTGGTCCAAAGATGTGCAGGTTAGGTTGATTGGCCATGATAAAAATTGGCCCTTAGTGTTAGGGGGGATTAAATATGTGGGGTTACGGGGATAGGGCTTGGGTGGGATGGCTGTCGGTGTAGGGGCCGGGTGCTAGGGTTTGGATGATCAGCCATGATCTCGTTGAATGGCGGAGCAGGCTCGAAGGGCCGAATGGCCTACTCCTGCTCCTAGTTTCTATGTTTCTATGTTTCTACAATAAATCGCTACACCCTGCTGGACGCTTACCCACTCCCCCGCATAGCTGATATGGTCAACCAGATCGCGCAGTACCGCGTCTTCTCGACCATTGACCTGAAATCAGCGTACCACCAGCTCCCTATCCGCCCTGAGGACCGCCAGTATACTGCCTTTGAGGCAAACGGCCGCCTCTATCACTTCCTTAGGGTTCCCTTTGGCGTCACCAACGGGGTCTCCGTCTTCCAAAGGGAAATGGACCGGATGGTCGATCAAAATGCGTTGCAGGCCACTTTCCCATATCTGGACAATGTGACCATCTGCAGCCATGACCTGCAGGACCATGACGCAAACCTCAAAAAATTCCTCTGCACCGCCCAACTCCTGAACCTGACGTATAACAAGGAGAAGTGCATATTCCGCACAAGCCACCTCGCCATCCTTGGCTGTGTTGTGGAACACGGAGTCATCGGTCCCGACCCCGACCGGATGCGTCCCCTTATGGAACTCCAGGTGCCACACTGCCTCAAGGCCCTGAAGAGGTGCCTAGGGTTTTTTCTCCTATTACGCCCAGTGCGTCCCCTACTATGCGGACACAAGGCCCGTCCGCTGATCAAGTCCACCTCTTTTCCCTTGACGGCAGAGGCCCGCTTAGCCTTCCACCGTATCAAGGAAGACATTGCCAAAGCCACCATGCACGCAGTGGACGAATCCATCCCCTTCCAGGTGGAAAGCGACGCGTCTGACTTTGCCCTGGCCGCTACCCTTAATCAGGCGGGGAGACCCGTGGCCTTCTTTTCACGAACCCTCCAGGGCCCGGAGACCAGACACTCCGCTGTTGAGAAGGAGGCCCAGGCTATTGTGGAGGCTGTGCGTCATTGGAGGCACTACCTGGCCGGAAAACGATTTACCCTGCTCACTGACCAGCGTTCAGTTGCTTTTATGTTTAACAACAAGCAGAGGGGCAAAATCAAAAACGACAAGATCTTGAGGTGGAGAATCGAACTTTCCACCTACAATTACGAGATCTTGTACCGGCCCGGGAAGCTCAATGAACCCCCGGATGCTCTATCGCGTGGCACCTGCGCCAGCGCACAGATCGATAGACTGCGGGCCCTCCACAATGACCTCTGCCACCCGGGGGTCACCAGGTTCTTCCACTTCATCAAGGCCCGCAACCTGCCTTACTCCATTGAGGAGGTCAGGACCATGACCAGGAACTGCCAAGTCTGCGCTGAGTGCAAACCGCACTTTTATAGACCAGACAGGGCTCACCTGATAAAAGCCACTCGCCCCTTCGAGCGCCTGAGCGTTGATTTTAAAGGGCCTCTCCCCTCCTCCGACCGCAATGTGTACTTCCTCAACATTATTAATGAGTACTCCCATTTCCCGTTCACCATCCCCTGCCCGGACATGACCAGTGCCACGGTCATTAAATGTCTGAACGACCTCTTCACCCTGTTCGGTTTCCCCAGCTATATCCATAGCGACCGGGGCTCATCGTTTATGAGCGACGAACTCCATCAGTACCTGCTCGCTAGGGGTATTGCCACAAGCAGGACCACCAGTTACAACCCCCGGGGGAACGGACAGGTGGAAAGAGAGAATGCGACAGTTTGGAAGGCCGCCCTGCTAGCCTTAAAGTCTAGGGGCTTTCCGACCTCCCGCTGGCAGGATGTGCTCCCCGATGCACTCCACTCTATTCGGTCACTGCTCTGCACTGCCACTAATGCCACCCCTCATGAGAAAATGTTTGTCTTCCCAAGGAAGTCCACATCGGGGACATCGCTACCGCCATGGCTGACGTCCCCAGGGCCGGTCCTACTGAGAAGACACGTGAGGACCCATAAAACGGACCCCCTGGTCGAGAGGGTCGACCTCCTCCACGCCAACCCCCAGTATGCTTATACTGCGTACCCGGACGGGCGGGAGGACACAGTCTCCATACGAGACCTCGCACCCTCGGGGGCCCCAGTAACCCACTACCCACTACCACCCCCCCCCACGATCCAATATCCAACCCCAGCAGAGGGCACGCCTGTGCCCCGCGACCCACTAGACACCCACGAGGACTACACACCAGTGTCCCAGCCTACGCGGGACTCGACGCCGGAAGCTTCACTACCCCTGCCGTCGCCACGTCGATCACAGCGGCAGACAAGACCTCCGGAGAGACTCCAATACACAAACCTTTAATACACTTCACCCCGCCGGACTCATTTTTAAACAAGGGGTGAATGTGGTAAACCACTGCTATACCTGCCTGTGTGTGTGTTTGTATTCCACTGTGTACATGTCTGTACATGCCTCGGCTGACTCCTCCCACGAGTCCAGGTATAAAGGTGACTGCTCTACAGTCCCTCTGTATTCTGGACTGGTCGACCACTCGAGGCACACCTTCATTCTCTTGTTAATAAAAGCCTGTTAGTTACTCGCTTAACCTCAGTCTTTTGAGTAATTGATAGCGCATCAAGAGGCGACAACATGTCCTAGGACTTTGGAGAGGAAAGGGAGGTTGGAGATGGGGCGGTAGTTTGCAAGGACGGAGGGGTCAAGGGTTGGTTTTTCGAGGAGAGAGGTGATGACGGCAGATTTGAGGGAGAGGGGACAGTCCCTGAGGAGAGAGAACCGTTAACAATATCAGCTAACATGGGAGCCAGAAAAGGAAGTTGGGTGGTCAGCAGTTTGGTGGGAATAGGTTCGAGAGGGCAGGAAGTGGGTCTCATGGATAAGATTAGCGTGGCGAGGTCATGAGGGGAGATCAAAGAGAAACTGGAGAAAGATGCGAGTTCAGGGCTAGGGAGGTTCCTTCGGGGAAGTTTGGCCCGGTGGGCTAGGAGAAGGAAGGGAAGTGGCAGAGGCAGCTGAATGGATGTTCTCAATCTTAGAGATGAAGAAGTCCATGAGCTCCTCACACTTACTGCCGGAGTTGAGGGTGGAGGAGACAGGGGAGAGAAGTTTAAGAAGATGGTTAGCAGTAAAGAATAGAAGCCGGGGATTATCTTTGCATTCCAGAATGATTCTGGAATAGTGAGCAGTTTTGGCAGACAAGAGCAGGACCCGATAATGCTTTATAATATATCCTAGTTTGCTGATGATACAAAGCTGGGTGGGAATTTAAGTTGTGAGGAGGATGCAAGGAGGCTTCAAGGGGATATAGGCAGGCTAAGTGAGTGGGCAAGAGCATGGCAAATGGAATATAATGGTATAATGGTGAGAGATTGGGAAATGTTGGTGTTCAGAGGGACCTGGGTGTCCTTGTACACGAATCACTGAAAGTTAACGTGCAGGAACAGCAAGCTATTAGCAAAGCGAATGGTATGTTGGCCTTTATTACAAGAAGATTTGAGTATAAGAGTGAAGACGTCTTACTGCAATTATACAGGGCCCTGGTGAGACCACAGCTGGAGTATTGTGTACAGTTTTGGTCTCCTTACCTAAGGAAGGATATACTTGCCATAGAGGGAGTGCAACGAAGGTTCACCAGACTGGTTCCTGGGATGGGGGGATTGTCCTATGAGGAGAGGTTGAGTAGACTAGGCCTATATTCTCTGGAGTTTAGAAGAATGAGAGGTGATCTCATTGAAACATACAAAATTCTTACAGGGCTTGACAGGGTAAATGGAGGGACGATGTTTCCCCTGGCTGGGGAGTCTAGAACCAGGGGTCACAGTCTCAGAATAAGGGGTCGGCCATTTAGGACTGAGATGAGGAGAAATTTCTTCACTCAGAGGGTGGTGAATCTTTGGAATTCTCTACCCCAGAGGGCTGTGGAGGCTCAGTCGTTGAGTATATTCAAGACAGAGATCGATAGATTTTTGAATATTAAGGGAATCAAGGGATATGGGGATAGTGCAGGAAAGTGAAGTTGAGGTCGAAGATCAGCCATGATCTTATTGAATGGCGGAGCAGGTTCGAGGGGCCAAATGGCCGACTCCTGCTCCTATTCCTTATGTTCTAGCCAGATCTGGCGGTGAATGGCTAAACCAGTTGTCCGCCATATCCGTTCAAGTCTGCATCCCTTGGACTTCAGGGAGTGAAGGTGCGAGCCGTACTGGGGAACGGTCAGAGTGAGAGAGAGTAATTGTTTTAAGAGGGACTAGGACATCAAAAGTGGTGAGGGTGTGACATCATATTCGCCTGTTCTACATCTCTCCCCATTGACGTCAATGGAAAGGAAAATAGGAGAAATTCACAATTGATATTGCCCATTTTACACTATCGCCCAAAGTCAAAATGACACCCCCTAATTCGCAGTGAAACCAGAGATAAGATACCTCCAGTAAATGACAAGAAATTGATTTACAATTGAAGAAAATGCACAGCCACCTCAGCCCAATGGAAGATGCCGGCTATCCGAATGATACCCTGAAGCACTTTCACATGACAACATCTGCACCAGCATCTGTTAATAGGGAAGGCAAACGCAGCAACAAATAGTGCACAGCAAGCTCCCACAAAGAGCATTGAGATAAAGGAGCAGGTGAGCTGATTGTGTGGGGTGGACTGAGAGATGACAAGTCCCTGCTTCAGTTTGAATAATATCAGCGGACACTGCACTCTGACCCGAGGGGACAGTGGGACCAGCGAACACTGCACTCTGACCTGAGAGGACAGTGGGACCAGCGGACACTGCACTCTGACCTGAGAGGACAGTGGGACCAGCGGACACTGCACTCTGACCTGAGAGGACAGTGGGACCAGCGGACACCGCACTCTGACCTGAGAGGACAGTGGGACCAGCGGACACTGCACTCTGACCTGAGAGGACAGTGGGACCAGCGGACACCGCACTCTGACCTGAGAGGACAGTGGGACCAGCGGACACTGCACTCTGACCTGAGAGGACAGTGGGACCAGCGGACACTGCACTCTGACCTGAGAGGACAGTGGGACCAGCGGACACTGCACTCTGACCCAAGAGGACAGTGGGACCAGCGGACACCGCACTCTGACCTGAGAGGACAGTGGGACCAGCGGACACTGCACTCTGACCTGAGAGGACAGTGGGACCAGCGGACACTGCACTCTGACCCAAGAGGACAGTGGGACCAGCGGACACTGCACTCTGACCTGAGAGGACAGTGGGACCAGCGGACACTGCACTCTGACCTGAGAGGACAGTGGGACCAGCGGACACTGCACTCTGACCCAAGAGGACAGTGGGACCAGCGGACACTGCACTCTGACCTGAGAGGACAGTGGGACCAGCGGACACTGCACTCTGACCTGAGAGGACAGTGGGACCAGCGGACACTGCACTCTGACCCAAGAGGACAGTGGGACCAGCGGACACTGCACTCTGACCCGAGGGGACAGTGGGACCAGCGGACACTGCACTCTGACCTGAGAGGACAGTGGGGGCCTCAGATTAACATCCCAAGCAAAAGGGCAGCACCTTCAAAAGTGCAGCAATCACTCTGCCTGGATTATAACTCAAACTCAGCTCATTGAATCAAGTCTCACTTCAGAGACTTGACCCCATTATCCAGGCCGACACCCCCACTGCAGTACTGAGGGAGCGCTGCACTGCCGGAGGGGTAGGACTGAGGGAGCGCTGCACTGCCGGAGGGGCAGTACTGAGGGAGCGCTGCACTGTCGGAGGGGCAGTACTGAGGGAGCGCTACATAGTCGGAGGGGCAGTACTGAGGGAGTGCTGCACTGTCGGAGGTGCTGTACTGAGGGAGTGCTGCACTGTCGGAGGTGCAGTACTGAGAGAGTGCTGCACTGTCGGAGGTGCTGTACTGAGAGAGTGCTGCACTGTCGGAGGTGCTGTACTGAGGGAGTGCTGCACTGTCGGAGGGGCAGTACTGAGGGAGCGCTGCACTGTCGGAGGGGCAGTGCTGAGGGAGTGCCGCAGTGTCAGAGGTGCCATTTCGGATGGGACAGTAATCCGAGTCCCCGTCTTCTCACTCAGGTGGATGTTAAAGATCCCATGGACGCTATTTCGAAGAAGAGCAGCGGAGCCAATATTTAACCCTCAACCAACATGAAAAAAGCAGATTATCTCATTGCCTTTTGTGGGAGCTTGCTGTGCGCAAATTTTCTGCCCCTTTTCCTGCATTACAACAGTGACTTCACTTCAAAAAGTACTTCATTGGCTGTATGTTGGCCTTTATTACAATAGGATTTGAATATAAGAGTAAAGACGTCTTACTGCAATTATATAGGGCCCTGGTGAGACCACACCTGGAGTATTGTGCACAGTTTTGGTCTCCTTACCGAAGGAAGGATATACTTGCCATAGAGGGAGTGCAACAAAGGTTCACCAGACTGGTTCCTGGGATGGGAGGATTGTCCTATGAGGAGAGGTTGAGTAGACTAGGCCTATATTCTCTAGAGTTTAGAAGAATGAGAGGTGATCTTATTGAAACATACAACATTCTTACAGGGCTTGACAGGGTAGATGCAGGGAGGATGTTTCCCCTGGCTGGGGAGTCTAGAGCCAGGGGTCACAGTCTCAGAATAAGGGGTCGGCCATTTAGGACTGAGATGAGGAGAAATTTCTTCACTCAGAGGGTGGTGAATCTTTGGAATCCTCTGCCCCAGAGGGCTGTGGAGGCTCAGTCGTTGAGTATATTCAAGACAGAGAGCGATAAGATGAGGTAAAAGATCAGCCAAATGGCCGACTCCTGCTATTATATTTCTTATGTTCTTATGTTCTAATTAAATAAATCTGGAATAAAAAGCTACCATGAAACTATCGGATTGTCGTAAAAACCCATCTGGTTCACTGATGCCCTTCAGGGAAGGAAGTCTGCCGCCCTTACCCGGTCTGGCCGATATGTGACTCCAGACACTTGGTTGATTGTGAAATGGCCGAGTGAGCCACTCATTACCAAACCATGAGCAAAGGTGACCCTTCACCTCACGGGCTACAGCGGCTCACCACCACCGTCTCAGGGCAATTCGGGACGGGCAATAAATGCCGGCCTTGCCAGTGATGCCCACATCCAGAGAATACACTTTTAAAAACTGGGAGAAAAAATCATTGAGGCATCAAAATGGAATCCTGTCTTTCCTTCACTTCCTTTCACCACTTCTGTTTATTAGTTAGAAAAGATCGACAGAAATACTCACCTTCCACCAGCTCAGGACGTCCCAAAGCGCTTTCCAAACAATGACGTACCTTTGAAGTTTAGTCACTGCTGTAATGTAGGAAATGCGGCAGACAAGTTTTGCACAGCAAGATCCCACAAAGAGCAATGTGATAAATGATCTGATAATCTGTTTTATTGATGTTGATTGAGGGATAAATACTGGCCCCAGGACACCGTGGAGAATTCCCCTGCTCTTCTTCGAAATAGTGGCCGTGGGATCTTTTACATCCACCTGAGAGGGAAAACAGGGCCTCGGTTTAATGTCTCAGCCGAAAGACAACACCTCCGACAGTGCAGCACTCCCTCAGTACTGCCCCTCCGACAGTGCAGCTCTCCCTCAGTACTGCCCCTCCGACAGTGCAGCACTACCTCAGTACCGACCCTCAGACAGTGCGGCGCTCCCTCAGTACCGACCCTCCGACAGTGCGGCGCTCCCTCAGTACTGTACTTCCGCTCCGACAGTGCAGCACGCCCTCAGTACTGCCCCTCTGACAGTGCAGCGCTCCCTTAGTACCGACCCTCTGACAGTGCGGCGCTCCCTCAGTACTGCCCCTCCAACAGTGCAGCGCTCCCTCAGTACTGTCCCTCCGATAGTGCATCTCTCCCTCAGTACTGCCTCTCCGACAGTGCAGCGCTCCCTCAGTACAGCCCCGCTGACAGTGCAGCGCTCCCTCAGTACTGTCCCTCCGACAGTGCAGCTCTCCCTCAGTACAGCCCCGCTGACAGTGCAGCGCTCCCACAGTACTGCCCCTCAGACAGTGCAGCGCTCCCTCAGTACTGCCCCTCCGACAATGCAGCAGCACTCCCTCAGTACTGCCCCTCTGACAGTGCAGCACTCGTTCAGCACTGCCCCTTCGACAGTGCAGCGCTCCCTCATTACTGCCCCTCTGACAGTGCAGCACTCCCTCAGTGCTGCCCCTCCGACATTGCGGCACTCCCTCAGCACTGCCCCTCCAACAGTGCGGCACACCCTCAGTACTGCCCGTCCAACAGTGCAGTGCTCCCTCAGTACTGCCCCTCTGACAGTGCAGCGCTCCCTCAGTACTGCCCCTCCAACTGTGCAGTGCTCCCTCAGTACTGCCCCTCCAACAGTGCGGCACTCCCTCAGTACTGCCCCTCCGACAGTGCAGCGCTCCCTCAGTACTGCCCCTCCGACAGTGCAGCGCTCCCTCAGTACTGCCCCTCCGACAGTGCAGCGCTCCCTCAGTACTGCCCCTCCGACAGTGCAGCGCTCCCTCAGTACTACCCCTCCGACAGTGCGGCACTCCCTCAGTACTGATCTTCTGACAGTGCAGCGCTCCCTCAGTACTGCCCCTCCGACTGTGCAGCACTCCCTCAGTACTGCCCCTCTGACAGTGCAGCGCTCCCTCAGTACTGCCCCTCCGACAGTGCAGCACTCCCTCAGTACTGCCCCTCCGACAGTGCAGCGCTCCCTGAGTACTGCCCCTCTGACAGTGCAGCGCTCTGGATTTTTTTGCCCCGGTCTCTGGAGTGGGGCTTGATGACACGAGGTTCTGACTCAGGCGAGAGCGCTGCCCACAGAGGCACGGCTTACACCTGGAGTTGGGAAAAGGCTGTTTGACCTGGTGAGTGGGCAGATTGGGAGGCGAGAGATCATGTGATGACATCTCGAGTAATATGCCCAACCAGATTTGGCAGCTTTAGTTACCATAATGCCTGTAATTAAGAAATAAATCCTGGTATTTAAAGCTCATTCACTTAATCTTTCTCCTATTTTTGGCCGTTGCTGTTTCTATTTATCCTGCATTTATTCAGATATTTCAGAGAAGCAGCATTACCATGAGCGGGTTGGGATCTGAAAGGCCACAAAGTCTGTTGCTAAATATTTAAAGCTACCGTTATTTCACGCTATTTAAAGAGAGACTGATATTGTTAGCTTGCGATAAGTGGCAAGAGTGGAATAAGTTTACATGTTCTCGGGATGTGGGCATCGCTGGCAAGGCCGGCATTTATTGCCCATCCCTAATTGCCCTTGAGAAGGTGGTGGTGAGCTGCCTTCTTGAACCGCTGCAGTCCGTGTGGTGAAGGTGCTCCCACAGCGCTGGCAGGGAGGGAGTCTCAGGATATGAATTAATCACGAATGGTTTTGATTGAGTAAAAATTGAGAAACTGTTTCCAGTGGCAGGAGGGTCGGTAACCAGAGGACACAGAGTGAAGGGAATTGGCAAAAGAACCAGAGGGGAGATGAGGAGAATGTTTTTACAGCGAGTTGTTGTGACCTGAAAGGGCGGTGGAAGCAGATTCAATAGGAACTTTCAAAATGTAATTGGATAAATACTTGGAGGGGAAATTGCAGGGCTGTGGGGAAAGAGCAGGGAGAGGGACTAATTGAAGAACTCTTTCAAAGAGCCGGCACAGGCACGATGGGCCGAATGGCCTCCTCCTGTGCTGTGAGATTTTATGATTCTGTATTAACTGAGCAACGATGAAGGAACGGTGATTCTCTGTCCCAGTCAGGATGCTGAGGGCCTTGCAGGAGATCTTGGTATTGGTGGAGTTCTGATGGGCTGCTCCTTGCCAGGTTTCGGGACGTGCTGCCAAATTACAGCTGGCATTCTCCGAGTTCGTGGTCGCCAACTCTGGTTGGATGAATCCCTGGAGGTTTCATCACATGACCTCCCACCTCCAACCGGTCAAACAGCTTTTGTTTCCCCATCAGCAATATTATTACATCCAACAAACGAAAATAAAATCGCCCGTCTCCGCCCCGCCTCAGCCCATCCGCTGCTGAAACCCCAATCCGTGCCTGTGTCCCCTCCAGACTCAACTATTCCAACACTCTCCTGGCCGCCCTCTCACCTTCCAGCCTCCCTAAACCTCAACACATCCAAAACTCTGCTGCCCCGTGTCCTAACTCACACCAAGTCCCGTTCACCCCCCGTGTCCTAACTCACACCCAGTCCCGTTCACCCCCCGTGTCCTAACTCACACCAAGTCCCCCTCACCCCCCGTGTCCTAACTCACACCCAGTCCCGTTCACCCCCCGTGTCCTAACTCACACCCAGTCCCGTTCACCCCCCGTGTCCTAACTCACACCAAGTCCCCCTCACCCCCCGTGTCCTAACTCACACCCAGTCCCGTTCACCCCCCGTGTCCTAACTCACACCCAGTCCCGTTCACCCCCCGTGTCCTAACTCACACCCAGTCCCGTTCACCCCCCGTGTCCTAACTCACACCCAGTCCCCCTCACCCCCCGTGTCCTAACTCACACCCAGTCCTGTTCACCCCCCGGTGTCCTAACTCACACCCAGTCCCCCTCACCCCCCGTGTCCTAACTCACACCCAGTCCCCCTCACCCCCCGTGTCCTAACTCACACCCAGTCCCCCTCACCCCCCGTGTCCTAACTCACACCCAGTCCCCTCACCACCCGTGTCCTAACTCACACCCAGTCCCCTCACCCCCCCGTGTCCTAACTCACACCCAGTCCCGTTCACCCCCCGTGTCCTAACTCACACCCAGTCCCGTTCACCCCCGTGTCCTAACTCACACCCAGTCCCGTTCACCCCCCGTGTCCTAACTCACACCAAGTCCCCCTCACCCCCCGTGTCCTAACTCACACCCAGTCCCCCTCACCCCCCGTGTCCTAACTCACACCCAGTCCCCCTCACCCACCGTGTCCTAACTCACACCCAGTCCCGTTCACCCCCCGTGTCCTAACTCACACCCAGTCCCCCTCACCCCCCGTGTCCTAACTCACACCCAGTCCCGTTCACCCACCGTGTCCTAACTCACACCCAGTCCCGTTCACCCCCCGTGTCCTAACTCACACCCAGTCCCGTTCATCCCCCGTGTCCTAACTCACACCCAGTCCCCCTCACCCCCCGGTGTCCTAACTCACACCCAGTCCCCCTCACCCCCCGTGTCCTAACTCACACCCAGTCCCGTTCACCCCCCGTGTCCTAACTCACACCCAGTCCCGTTCACCCCCCGTGTCCTAACTCACACCCAGTCCCGTTCACCCCCCGTGTCCTAACTCACACCCAGTCCCGTTCACCCCCGTGTCCTAACTCACACCCAGTCCCGTTCACCCCCCGTGTCCTAACTCACACCCAGTCCCGTTCACCCCCCGTGTCCTAACTCACACCAAGTCCCCCTCACCCCCCGTGTCCTAACTCACACCCAGTCCCCCTCACCCCCCGTGTCCTAACTCACACCCAGTCCCGTTCACCCCCCGTGTCCTAACTCACACCAAGTCCCCCTCACCCCCCGTGTCCTAACTCACACCCAGTCCCGTTCACCCCCCGTGTCCTAACTCACACCCAGTCCTGTTCAACCCCCGTGTCCTAACTCACACCCTGTCCTGTTCACCCCGTGTCCTAACTCGCACCCAGTCCCGTTCACCCCCCGTGTCCTAACTCACACCCAGTCCCCTTCACCCCTCGTGTCCTAACTCACACCCAGTCCCCCTCACCCCCCGTGTCCTAACTCACACCCAGTCCCCTTCACCCCTCGTGTCCTAACTCGCACCAAGTCCCGTTCACTCTTCACCCCTGTGTTCGCTGACCTACATTGGCTCCCAGTCCGGCAACATCTCGATTTCAAAATTCTCATCCTTGTTTTCAATTCCCTCCATGGCCTCACCCTTCCCTATCTCTGTAACCTCCTCCAGCCCCGCAACCCCCGAGATCTCTGCGCTCCTCCAATTCTGGCCTCTTACACATCCCGATTTTAATCGCTCCACCATTGGCGGCCGTGCCTTCAGCTGCCTGGGCCCTAAGCTCTGGAATTCCCTCCCTAAACATTCGCCTCCCTCTCCTCCTTTAAGACCCTCCTTAAACCATACCTGTTTCAACAAGCTTTTGTCATAATTTGTCCGAATATCACCTTTTGTGGCTCAGGTCAAAGGTTGTCTTATTACGCTCCTGTGAAGCACCTTGGGACATTTTACTAGTTAAAGAAGCTGTATAAATGCAAGTTGTTGTTGTTGTTGTGTCTCAGTCTATTCCGTACTGAGGGAGCTCTGCACTGTCGGAGGGGCAGTACTGAGGGAGTGCTGCACTGTCGGAGGGGCAGTACTGAGGGAGTGCTGCACTGTCGGAGGGGCAGTACTGAGGGAGTGCTGCATTGTCGGAGGGACAGTACTGAGGGAGTGCTGCACTGTCGGAGGGGCAGTGCTGAGGGAGCGCCGCACTGTTGGAGGGGCAGTACTGAGGGAGTGCTGCACTGCCGGAGGGGCAGTACTGAGGGAGTGCTGCACTGTCGGAGGGACAGTACTGAGGGAGTGCTGCACTGTTGAAGGGGCAGTACTGAGGGAGCGCTGCACTGTCGAAGGGGCAGTACTGAGGGAGCGCTGCACTGTTGGAGGGGCAGTACTGAGGGTGTACTGCACTGCCGGAGGGGCAGTACTGAGGGAGTGCTGCACTGTCGGAGGGACAGTACTGAGGGAGTGCTGCACTGTCGGAGGGGCAGTGCTGAGAGAGAGCTATACCGTCAGAGGGACAGTACTGAGGGAGTGCTGCACTGTTGAAGGGGCAGTACTGAGGGAGAGCTGCACTGTCGAAGGGGCAGTACTGAGGGAGCGCTGCACTGTCGGAGGGGCAGTACTGAGGGTGTACTGCACTGCCGGAGGGGCAGTACTAAGGGAGTGCTGCACTGTCGAAGGGGCAGTACTGAGGGAGTGCTGCACTGTCGGACAGGCAGTACCTAGGGAGTGCTGCACTGTTGGAGCGACAGTACTGATGGATCGCTGCACTATCAGCGGGCAGTACTGAGAGAGTGCTGCACTGTCGGAGTCTTGGAGTCATAGAATGATACAGCACAGAAGAAGGCCATTCGGCCCTTCGAGTCTGTGCCGGCTCTCTGTAAAACAATCCAGTCATTTCCATTCCCCCGCTCTATCCCAGTACCCCTGCAAGTTTATTTCCCTCATTGTGGCGCTGGAGCTGTGAATGGATACGTACTGGAGCATTTGCAATGCTGAGGACGTTGTGGATATCACGTTTAATCAGTTGGTCACACCGCAGGTAAAGGCTGCACAGGCAGGAAGGGAATGGGTGACCGCCAGGCAGTGTAGTAGGCGCAGGCAGGGAGTGCAGGGGTCCCCTGTGGCCATCCCCCTCTCAAACAGATATACCACTTTGGATATTGTTGAGGGCGATGGCTTATCGGGGGAAGGCAGCAGCAGCCAACCTCCTGGCACCAGGGGTGGTGCTGCTGCACAGGACGGGAGGAGAAAGACTGGGAGAGCTACCGTGATAGGGGATTCTATTGTAAGGGGAATAGATAGGCGTTTCTGCAGCCGCAAACGAGACTCCAGGATAGTATGTTGCCTCCCTGGTGCAATGGTCAATGATGTCTCGGAGCGGCTGCAGGGCATTCTGGAGGGGAGGGTGAACAGCCAGTTGTTGTGGTGCTTATAGGTACCAACGATATAGGTAAAAACTGGGATGTGGTCCTAAAAGCTGAATATAGGGAGTTAGGAGGTAAATTTAAAAATAGGACCTTAACAGTAGTAATCTCAGGATTGTTATGAGTGCCACATGCTAGTCAGAGTAGAAATAGAAGGATATTTCAGATGAATACGTGGCTAGAGGAATGGTGCATGGGGTAGGGATTCAAATTTCTGGGACATTGGAACCGGTTCTGGGGGAAGTGGGACCAGTACAAACTGAAGGGTTTGCACCTGGGCGGGACCGGGACCGATGTCCTAGTGGGAGTGTTTGCTAGTGCTGTTGGGGAGGGTTTAAACTAAAATGGCAGGGGGTTGGGAACCTCAGCAAGGGGACAGAGGAAAGGGAAGCAAGGATAGAAGCAAAAGACAGGATGGAGAAAAGCAAAAGAGGCAGTCAGAGAAATCAAGCGTGTAAATCAAACAGGGCCACGGTAAATAATAATTCTAAAAGGTCTAAGAGCGTTAAAAAAACAAGCCTGAAGGCTTTGGCCTAGAAATTCAGTTGTTAGCGCCAGCCGCTAGCGCCTTAGGAGGAGGAGAAGTGGGGCGCGAAGCGGCTAGCGCCCGGGCGCGGCACGATCTGCGCCTCTCGCGAACTTCACTCAAGATTTAGCGGCGGCGCAAAACTGCAGCACCCGCTCAACTGCGCGCGCAGATCCTGACGTCATTTCATGGTGCAACGCCCTTGGTGCGCCCCGAACCGGAACTTCAGTGGCGCCGCCCTTCTTTGCGCCTGGCGCCCCCAGCGACTGGTAGAGGGCCCTTCCCGCATGACAAACTAATTCAGATAAGCCCCCCCAAAAACAGTCAGAGACATAACTGGCTCTCACAACCTTCAGAAAATGAAAAAAACAGTTAAACAAAAATGACCATGATCCTCGGCCTTCATATAAAAAACAAACACAACAGTCTCGGCCTTCATAAAAAGTAAACACAACAGTCTCGGCCTTCATATATAAAAAAACTTCTCGGCCTTCATATATAAAAAAAACATTTGTCCACACCTTCTACTTTTCCCCTGCGAGGGTGATCCGCCTCGCTTCCGCGAGTGGCCCCTTCCCGCCCTGCAGCTCCTCAATGGGACCCCAGTGGCTGCAGCAAGGCTGGGGGAAGGCTGCTGAGGGTCAGATGGTGAGAAGGCAGATGCCCTTGGGGGACGGCCTGGACCAGCTCTGGGCCTGGAGGGCCCGGCTGCTGACTGCTCCAACTCTGCTTGGGTGGCAGTAGTCTGTCCTACAGGTGGTGGCAGCTGCAGTGGAGGAGTGACAGTGTTGGCTGCAGGAATGCTGCCAACCTGACAGAGCACAGGCACTCCCTGGTCAGCTGACAAACTGGCACTCGCACGGGCCAGCACTGCAGCATGCGCAGCAATCTGCTGAAGCACAGACTGCTGGGCTGCTGCGGCACGGCGAGGGCCCCGGCGATGCCTGGCCGATCCAGCGAGGGTGGCAGCAGTTAGTGCCCGTGTGGCCCTGATCTGTGTCTGCATCAGACCAGCCAGTGAATGCACGGCACGACTGAGCACTTGGCTGGAAGCCACCTATGCTGCTGCGAAGTCCTGCAGACTCCTTGCCTGTGCTGCACTGAATTCTTGCAGACTCCTGGCCTGTGCTGCCCCGAATTCCTGAGCACTCCTTGCCAGTGACTATGGAGTCAGGCATCCTTGCCACTGCAGCTATGAGCTCAATGTGCCTGCGCTCAGCCTGGGCGCCCATTTCACCAAGGAGCCGCACCTCCTCTGCGCTCACCGTAGCAGGACTGGAGACCGCACTCACCCTCCGGGGAGAAGGGCGCCAAGCTTCCCCACCCCTCCCGCATTGCTGCAGCCCACTGGGCCCCTGAGCTTCACTCTCCTCAGACCCTTCCCCCCTGCTCCCCTCCAGGGAAGATGTGTCCCCATCATGGCCATGGGCTGCCTCGGCTGAGGGTGGCACTGATGGGCCGGCTTCCTCTTCCTCCTCCTCGAATTCAGAATTACTGACAGTGGCAGCTTGAGGGCCCGCCTCCTCACCTAGCGATTCAGCATCTGAAAGCAGGGAGGCACAAGAGTTGCTTTAGGGTGAGGGCAGGGCAGCAGCGAGGGAGGCATGAGTGCTGCTATGCACTGCATCGGTTCGATAGTGGCAAAGGATGTTGGTGTGAGGCACAAGTGGAAAGAGCGAGGTCAAAAAGGTGATGACCTTACCATTGCTGTCCAGAACAGGGTCGGCATCTCCACTGGCGACGGGGCCAATCAGCCGGCCTGTCATAATGCGCTCCACACGCTGCTCCAGGTCGCTGAGCTCTTTGAGGTCAGGATGGCCTCCCCCAGTCTGTCGCTGCTGCCTGCGATTGTGGGCCAACTTGCCCTGCAAGAGAAAGGACAGCCTCTAAGTACAGTGTCAAGCCCTGATCGTGCCTGCACTGCCTCCCATGGTGGAATAGCCCTGACAGTGTCAAGCCCTGATCTTGCCTGCACTGCCTCCCATGGTGGAATAGCCCTGACAGTGTCAAGCCCTGATCTTGCCTGCACTGCCTCCCATGGTAGAATAGCCCTGACAGTGTCAAGCCCTGATCTTGCCTGCACTGCCTCCCATGGTGGAATAGCCGACAGTGTCAAGCCCTGATCTTGCCTGCACTGCCTCCCATGGTAGAATAGCCCTGACAGTGTCAAGCCCTGATCTTGCCTGCACTGCCTCCCATGGTGGAATAGCCCTGACAGTGTCAAGCCCTGATCTTGCCTGCACTGCCTCCCATGGTGGAATAGCCCTGACAATGTCAAGCCCTGATCTTGCCTGCAGTGCCTCCCATGGTGGAATATCCCTGACAGTGTCAAGCCCTGATCTTGCCTGCACTGCCTCCCATGGTAGAATAGCCCTGACAGTGTCAAGCCCTGATCTTGCCTGCACTGCCTCCCATGGTGGAATAGCCCTGACTGTGTGTAAAGTGATGAATGTGCAAGTGGTTTTCATGAGAGTCCCATAGTTGTTGGATGAGGGCTGGGCATTGGGGCTTTCAGGTCCCTTTGGCCATAAAGTGAGGTGCACCTCCAGGGATGAAGAGGATACTGGAAAGGGTACTCACCCTGACAACCCGAGTGAGGTCGTTGAACTTTTTTCTGCATTGCACAGGAGTCCTGGCAACCATGCTGTTGGAGATCACCCTGTTTGCCACCTCCCTCCAAGCTTTTCTATACTCGCTGGGCAGCGGCCTCCTGCCACTATCAGGGGAGAGGACAAGTCGCCTGCGCTCCACTGCGCCAACCAGAAGCTTCAGGGCACCCTCGCTGAAGCGCTGTGCTCGCTCCCTAGCCTTCTCCATAGTCGTGGGCATTGAACTGTTGAAGCAGCTATGTTCAGGCCTTGATTCAGGGCAGCAGTGTGCAGGGCGTGGCAGCCAAACAAGTCCACCCTCCCTCTTTAAGAGCTGACCGGCGCCAGCGTGTCTGCCTTCAATCAGCAACTCGCTGCACCTGCGCTGCACCCGCCCTCGGTGTTAGCGCCTCGGCACGCCGGCTTAGCACCTTATGATAGTCGTGCATCGCCTGCTTCAGCGCAGCAGCAACCTCTTGGGGCAATGCAACTGAATATCGGCGAAGGTGGCGCTAAGTTGCGCCGGGCGCTAAATTTAGCGAACGCCGGCTGTAGCGCCCCAAACGTGGCTATACTGAATTTCTAGGCCTTTGTGTCTTAATGCGAGGAGCATTCGTAATAAGGTGGATGAATTAGCTGCACAAATAGATGTAAACGGATATGATATAATTGGGATTACGGAGACGTGGCTCCAGGGTGACCAAGGCTGGGAATTCAACATCCAGGGGTATTCAATATTCAGGAAAGACAGGCAAAAAGGAAAAGGAGGTGGGGTAGCATTGCTGGTTAAAGAGGAGATTAACACAATATTAAGGAAGGATATTAGCTCTGATGAGATGGAATCTGTATGGGTAGAGCTGAGAAATACCAAGGGGCAGAAAACATAGAAACATAGAAGATAGGAGCAGGAGTAGGCCATTCAGCCCTTCGAGCCTGCTCCGCCATTCAACGCTGATCATCCAAACCCTAGCACCCAGTCCCTACACCGACAGCCATCCCACCCAAGCCCTATCCCTGCAACCCCGTAACCCCACGTATTTAATCCCCCCTAACACTAAGGGTCAATTTTTATCATGGCCAATCAACCTAACCCGCACATCTTTGGACATTAGTGGGAGCTGTATACAGACCCCCAAACAGTAATGCTAAGGTTGGGGATAGTATTAAACAGGAAATTAGAGACGCGTGCAATAAGGGCATAGCAGTTATCATGGGTGACTTTAATCTACATATAGATTGGGCTAACCAAATTAGTAACAATACTGTGGAGGAGGAATTCCTAGCATGTATACGGGGTGGTTTCTTGGACCAATGTATCAATGAACCAACTAGAGATCAGGCCATCTTAGACTGGGTATTATGCAATGAGAAAGGATTAATTAGCAATCTTGTTGTGCAAGGTCCCTTGGGGAGGAGCAATCATAATATGATGGAATTCTTCATTAAGATGGAGAGTGAACTAGTTGACTCAGAGACTAGGGTCCTGAATTTAAATAAAGGAAACTACGATGGTATGAGGCGCAAGTTGGGTAGGATTGATTGGGGAATGTTACTTAAAGGGTTGATGGTGGATAGGCAATGGCAAACATTTAAAGATCGCATGGATGAACTACAGAATTTGTGCATCCCTGTTTGGCATAAAAATAAAACAAAAAAGGTGACTCAACCATGGCTACAAGGGAAATTAGGGATAGCATAAGATCCAAGGAGAGGACATATAAATTGGCCAGAAAAAGCAGCAACCCTGAGGATTGGGAGCTGTTTAGGATTCAGCAAAGGAGGACACAGGGATTAATTAAGGGGGAAAATAGAATATGAGAGTAAGCTTGCAGGGAACATAAAAACTGACTGTAAAAGCTTCTATAGATATGTAAAGAGAAAAAGATTGGTGAAGTCAAGTGTAGGTCCCTTTCAGTCAGAATCAGGGGAATTTATAATGGGGAACAAAGAAATGGCAGGCCAATTAAATACATACTTTGGTTCTGTCTTCACAAAGGAGGACACAAATAACCTCCCAGAGATGTCGGGGAACCTAGGGTCTAATGAGAGGGAGGAACTGAATGAAATCAGTATTTGTAGGGAAATGGTGTTAGGGACATTGATGGGATTGAAGGCAGATAAATCCCCAGGGCCTGATAATCTACATCCTAGGGTACTTAAGGAAGTGGCCCTAGAAATAGTCGATGCATTGCTGATCATCTTCCAAAATTCTATAGATTCTGGAACAGTTCCCATGGATTGGAGGGTAGCTAATGTTACCCCACTGTTCAAAAAAGGTGGTAGAGAGAAAACGGGGAACGATACACCGGTAAGCCTGACATCGGTAGTGGGGAAAATGCTGGAGTCCATTATAAAAGATGTAATAGCAGAGCACTTGGAAAACAGTGACAGGATCGGACAAAGTCAACATGGATTTACAAAAGGTAAATCATGCTTGACTAATCTACTCGAATTTTTTGAGGATGTAACTGGTAGATTAGATATATTCAAGAAGGAGTTGGATATATTTATTAAGGCTAAAGGGATCAAGGGGTATGGGGAGAAAGCAGGGACAGGGTACTGAATTTGGATGATCAGCCATGATCGCATTGAATGGCGGAGCAGGCTTGAGGGGCCAAATGGCCGACTCCTGCTCCTATCTTCTATGTTTCTATAAGGGAGAACCAGTGGATGTGGTGTATTTGGACTTTCAGAAGGCTTTCGATAAGGTCCCGCATAAGAGATTAGCGTGCAATGTTAATGCACATGGGATTGGGGGCAAGGTATTGACTTGCATAGAGAACTGGTTGGCAGACAGGAAGCAAAGAGTTGGAATAAACGGGTCTTTTTCCGAGTGACAGGCAGTGTCTAGTGGGGTACCGCAGGGATCGGTGCTAGGACCCCAGTTTTTCAAAATATGTATTAATGATCTAGACGAGGGAACTAGATGTAATATCTCCAAGTTTGCAGATGACACAAAACTGGGTGGGCGTGTGTGCTGTGAGGAGGATGCAGAGAAACTCCAATATGATTTGGACAGGTTGGGTGATTGGGCAGATGCATGGCAGATGCAGTATAATGTGGATAAATGCGAGGTTATCCACTTTGGTGGCAAAAACAGGAAGGCAGATTATTATCTGAACGGCAATAGATTGGGAAAAGGGGAAGTGCAACGAGACCTGGGTGTCCTTGTGCACCAGTTGCTGAAGGTAAGCATGCAGGTGCAGCAGGCGGTTAAGAAGGCAAATGGTATGTTGGCCTTCATAGCGAGAGGATTCAAGTACAGGCACAAGGATGTCTTGCTGCAGTTGTACAGAGCCTTGGTGAGACCACACCTTGAGTATTGTGTGCAGTTTTGGTCACCTTATCTGAGGATGGATGTTCTTGCCATGGAGGGAGTGCAGCGAAGGTTCTCCAGACTGATACCTGGGATGGCAGGAATGACGTTTGAAGAGAGATTGGATTGATTGGGCTTATATTCGCTAGAGTTTAGAAGAATGAGAGGGAATCTCATTGAAACTTTTAAAATTCTAACAGGACTAGATGCAGGAAGGATGTTCCGGATGGCGGGGGAGTCCAGAACCAGGGGTCACAGTCTAAGGATAAGGGGTAAGCCATTTAGGACAGAGATGAGGAGGAATTTCTTCACCCAGAGAGTGGTGAACCTGTGGAATTATCTACCACAGAGGGCCGTTGAGGCCAATTCATTAAATATATTCAAGAAGGAGTTAGATATATTTCTTAAGGCTAAAGGGATCAAGGGATATGGGAAGAAAGCAGGGACAGGGTACTGAATTTGGATGATCAGCCATGATCTCATTAAATGGCGGTGCAGGCTTGAGTGCCCGAATGGTCTACTCCTGCTCCTATCTTCTATATTTCTATGTCGAGTGCCTATCCAGTCTCCCCTTGAAAACATTGAGGCCTAGAAATTCAGTGGGCCTTGTGCCCACTTAGCGCCTAAAGAGGTCTTTTGCGCCGGCGGGGTGGTAGCGCGGAAATTGAGTGCAGCGGTATTGGCGGCGGTAGCCGTTAGCGCTGCGCCGGCACCGATGACGTCATCGGTGTGCGCGGTGGCCCGTAACGCCCCGAAACCGCGCTGATCCCCATATTTATTTGCGCCCACCTCCTCCGAAGCGGGCGCAAACAGCGAACAGAAAACGGGGCCGTCCTGCTGCCATAGTGGGGCGCTATAAAGCAGAAGGTGCGGCCGGCCGCTTTTTCGGCGGCCGCCTGCCCGCACCTCCTTCCCCGGCCACCTCCACCCCCCCCCGCGGCATTGCCGGCTGGTTTCCGTGGAGCCCGGCACTTCTCCGTTGTGCCGGGCTCTTTTGCCAGCACTCGCGATCGGGGCTCTGGCCGTTGCAGGCACCTCCCCCTTAAGAGAAGGAGGAGGCCTGCAGTACCGCAGCCTGCCGCACCGCATCGGGTGGCGCTGCGGCAACTAGCATGCCGATATTCAGTTGCAGCGCCCCAAACGGAGGCGGGCACACCCTGGTATAGCGCCCGCTTCCGAATTGGGGCGCAGAAGACGAATATACGGCGTGCGCTAATGCCTCCCCGCCCAGCACTAACTTTTGGGCGCGAGCGAGCTGCCCGCGCCCAAGTGAATTTCTAGGCCTGAGTGTCTCCGTTTCCACCACTTCCGTCGGCAGCGAGTTCCAGGTCCTCACCACTCGCTGCGTAAAAAGTTTTTCCTCACATCCCCCCCTGTATCTCTTGCCCAACACCTTCAGTCTGTGTCCCCTAGTCCTTGTACCATCAACTAGTGGGAACAGCCTTTCCCCATCTAGCCTATCCAAACAGTCATAATCTTGTGCACCTCTATCAGATCACCCCTCAACCTCCTTTGCTCTAATGTAAACAAATCCAGCTTCACCAACCTGTCCTTGTAACTAAAATGCCCCATCCCCAGGACCATTCTAGTAAATCCCCTCTGCACCCTCTCCAAGGCCTTGACATCCTTCCTAAAGTGTGGTGCCCAGAATTGGACACAATCCTCCAGCTGGGGCCTCACCAGTGATTTATAAAGGTTCAGCATCACTTCCTTGTTTTTTTACTCTATTCCTCTATTTATGAAGCCAAGAATCCCGTATACTTTTTTAACAGCCTTCAAAACTTGTCCTGCTACAATCAATGATTTGTTCACACGCTCTCCCCCAGGTCTCCCTGTTCCTTCACCCCTTGTAAATTGTACCCTTTAGTTTATATTGCCTCTCCTCACTCTTCCTACCAAAATGAAATACTTTGCACTTCTCTGCGTTAAATTTCATCGGCCATGGTTCTGCCCATTTCACCAGTCTGTCTGTTTCCTCCTGAAGTCTGTTACTATCCTCGTCACTGTTTACTGCATTTCCGAGTTTCATGTGATGTGCAAGTTTTGAAATTGTGCTCCTGTATACCCAAGTCCAGATCATTAAGATATATCAGAAAGAGCAGCGGCCCGAGCACTGACCCCTGGGGAACACCACTGTACACTTCCCTCCAGTCCGATATCCTAGCACTGACCCCTGGGGAACACCACTGTACACTTCCCTCCAGTCCGATACCCTAGCACTGACCCCTGGGGAACACCATTGTACACTTCCCTCCAGTCCGATATCCTAGCACTGACCCCTGGGGAACACCACTGTACACTTCCCTCCAGTCCGATACCCTAGCACTGACCCCTGGGGAACACCATTGTACACTTCCCTCCAGTCCGATATCCTAGCACTGACCCCTGGGGAACACCATTGTACACTTCCCTCCAGTCCGATATCCTAGCACTGACCCCTGGGGAACACCACTGTACACTTCCCTCCAGTCCGATACCCTAGCACTGACCCCTGGGGAACACCACTGTACACTTCCCTCCAGTCCGATATCCTAGCACTGACCCCTGGGGAACACCACTGTACACTTCCCTCCAGTCCGATATCCTAGCACTGACCCCTGGGGAACACCACTGTACACTTCCCTCCAGTCCGATACCCTAGCACTGACCCCTGGGGAACACCACTGTACACTTCCCTCCAGTCCGATATCCTAGCACTGACCCCTGGGGAACACCACTGTACACTTCCCTCCAGTCCGATATCCTAGCACTGACCCCTGGGGAACACCATTGTACACTTCCCTCCAGTCCGATATCCTAGCACTGACCCCTGGGGAACACCATTGCACACTTCCCTCCAGTCCGATATCCTAGCACTGACCCCTGGGGAACACCACTGTACACTTCCCTCCAGTCCGATATCCTAGCACTGACCCCTGGGGAACACCATTGTACACTTCCCTCCAGTCCGATACCCTAGCACTGACCCCTGGGGAACACCACTGTACACTTCCCTCCAGTCCGATATCCTAGCACTGACCCCTGGGGAACACCATTGTACACTTCCCTCCAGTCCGATATCCCAGCACTGACCCCTGGGGAACACCACTGTACACTTCCCTCCAGTCCGATACCCTAGCACTGACCCCTGGGGAACACCATTGTACACTTCCCTCCAGTCCGATATCCTAGCACTGACCGCTGGGGAACACCACTGTACACTTCCCTCCAGTCCGATATCCTAGCACTGACCCCTGGGGAACACCATTGTACACTTCCCTCCAGTCCGATATCCTAGCACTGACCCCTGGGGAACACCATTGTACACTTCCCTCCAGTCCGATACCCTAGCACTGACCCCTGGGGAACACCATTGTACACTTCCCTCCAGTCCGATATCCTAGCACTGACCCCTGGGGAACACCATTGTACACTTCCCTCCAGTCCGATACCCTAGCACTGACCCCTGGGGAACACCACTGTACACTTCCCTCCAGTCCGATATCCTAGCACTGACCCCTGGGGAACACCATTGTACACTTCCCTCCAGTCCGATACCCTAGCACTGACCCCTGGGGAACACCATTGTACACTTCCCTCCAGTCCGATATCCTAGCACTGACCCCTGGGGAACACCATTGTACACTTCCCTCCAGTCCGATATCCCAGCACTGACCGCTGGGGAACACCATTGTACACTTCCCTCCAGTCCGATATCCTAGCACTGACCCCTGGGGAACACCACTGTACACTTCCCTCCAGTCCGATACCCTAGCACTGACCCCTGGGGAACACCATTGTACACTTCCCTCCAGTCCGATATCCTAGCACTGACCCCTGGGGAACACCATTGTACACTTCCCTCCAGTCCGATATCCTAGCACTGACCCCTGGGGAACACCATTGTACACTTCCCTCCAGTCCGATATCCTAGCACTGACCCCTGGGGAACACCACTGTACACTTCCCTCCAGTCCGATACCCTAGCACTGACCCCTGGGGAACACCATTGTACACTTCCCTCCAGTCCGATACCCTCGCACTGACCCCTGGGGAACACCATTGTACACTTCCCTCCAGTCCGATATCCTAGCACTGACCCCTGGGGAACACCACTGTACACTTCCCTCCAGTCCGATATCCCAGCACTGACCCCTGGGGAACACCATTGTACACTTCCCTCCAGTCCGATACCCTAGCACTGACCCCTGGGGAACACCACTGTACACTTCCCTCCAGTCCGATATCCTAGCACTGACCCCTGGGGAACACCATTGTACACTTCCCTCCAGTCCGATATCCCAGCACTGACCCCTGGGGAACACCACTGTACACTTCCCTCCAGTCCGATACCCTAGCACTGACCCCTGGGGAACACCATTGTACACTTCCCTCCAGTCCGATATCCTAGCACTGACCCCTGGGGAACACCACTGTACACTTCCCTCCAGTCCGATATCCTAGCACTGACCCCTGGGGAACACCACTGTACACTTCCCTCCAGTCCGATACCCTAGCACTGACCCCTGGGGAACACCATTGTACACTTCCCTCCAGTCCGATACCCTAGCACTGACCCCTGGGGAACACCACTGTACACTTCCCTCCAGTCCGATATCCTAGCACTGACCCCTGGGGAACACCATTGCACACTTCCCTCCAGTCCGATACCCTAGCACTGACCCCTGGGGAACACCATTGTACACTTCCCTCCAGTCCGATATCCTAGCACTGACCCCTGGGGAACACCACTGTACACTTCCCTCCAGTCCGATATCCTAGCACTGACCCCTGGGGAACACCATTGTACACTTCCCTCCAGTCCGATATCCTAGCACTGACCCCTGGGGAACACCACTGTACACTTCCCTCCAGTCCGATATCCTAGCACTGACCCCTGGGGAACACCATTGTACACTTCCCTCCAGTCCGATACCCTAGCACTGACCCCTGGGGAACACCATTGTACACTTCCCTCCAGTCCGATATCCCAGCACTGACCCCTGGGGAACACCATTGTACACTTCCCTCCAGTCCGATACCCTAGCACTGACCCCTGGGGAACACCATTGTACACTTCCCTCCAGTCCGATACCCTAGCACTGACCCCTGGGGAACACCATTGTACACTTCCCTCCAGTCCGATATCCTAGCACTGACCCCTGGGGAACACCACTGTACACTTCCCTCCAGTCCGATATCCTAGCACTGACCCCTGGGGAACACCACTGTACACTTCCCTCCAGTCCGATATCCTAGCACTGACCCCTGGGGAACACCACTGTACACTTCCCTCCAGTCCGATACCCTAGCACTGACCCCTGGGGAACACCATTGTACACTTCCCTCCAGTCCGATACCCCAGCACTGACCCCTGGGGAACACCATTGTACACTTCCCTCCAGTCCGATACCCTAGCACTGACCCCTGGGGAACACCACTGTACACTTCCCTCCAGTCCGATACCCCAGCACTGACCCCTGGGGAACACCATTGTACACTTCCCTCCAGTCCGATATCCTAGCACTGACCCCTGGGGAACACCATTGTACACTTCCCTCCAGTCCGATACCCTAGCACTGACCCCTGGGGAACACCACTGTACACTTCCCTCCAGTCCGATATCCTAGCACTGACCCCTGGGGAACACCACTGTACACTTCCCTCCAGTCCGATATCCTAGCACTGACCCCTGGGGAATACCATTGTACACTTCCCTCCAGTCCGATACCCTAGCACTGACCCCTGGGGAACACCACTGTACACTTCCCTCCAGTCCGATATCCTAGCACTGACCCCTGGGGAACACCACTGTACACTTCCCTCCAGTCCGATATCCTAGCACTGACCCCTGGGGAATACCATTGTACACTTCCCTCCAGTCCGATACCCTAGCACTGACCCCTGGGGAACACCATTGTACACTTCCCTCCAGTCCGATATCCTAGCACTGACCCCTGGGGAACACCATTGTACACTTCCCTCCAGTCCGATATCCTAGCACTGACCCCTGGGGAACACCACTGTACACTACCCTCCAGTCCGATATCCTAGCACTGACCCCTGGGGAACACCATTGTACACTTCCCTCCAGTCCGATACCCTAGCACTGACCCCTGGGGAACACCATTGTACACTTCCCTCCAGTCCGATATCCTAGCACTGACCCCTGGGGAACACCATTGTACACTTCCCTCCAGTCCGATATCCTAGCACTGACCCCTGGGGAACACCACTGTACACTTCCCTCCAGTCCGATATCCTAGCACTGACCCCTGGGGAACACCACTGTACACTTCCCTCCAGTCCGATATCCTAGCACTGACCCCTGGGGAACACCATTGTACACTTCCCTCCAGTCCGATATCCTAGCACTGACCCCTGGGGAACACCATTGTACACTTCCCTCCAGTCCGATATCCCAGCACTGACCCCTGGGGAACACCATTGTACACTTCCCTCCAGTCCGATATCCTAGCACTGACCCCTGGGGAACACCATTGTACACTTCCCTCCAGTCCGATACCCTAGCACTGACCCCTGGGGAACACCACTGTACACTTCCCTCCAGTCCGATATCCTAGCACTGACCCCTGGGGAACACCACTGTACACTTCCCTCCAGTCCGATATCCTAGCACTGACCCCTGGGGAACACCATTGTACACTTCCCTCCAGTCCGATATCCTAGCACTGACCCCTGGGGAACACCATTGTACACTTCCCTCCAGTCCGATATCCTAGCACTGACCCCTGGGGAACACCACTGTACACTTCCCTCCAGTCCGATATCCTAGCACTGACCCCTGGGGAACACCACTGTACACTTCCCTCCAGTCCGATATCCTAGCACTGACCCCTGGGGAACACCACTGTACACTTCCCTCCAGTCCGATATCCTCGCACTGACCCCTGGGGAACTCCACTGTACACTTCCCTCCAGTCCGATAAAGAACCATTCACCGCTTTCGGCTTTCTGTCCCTTAGACAATGAGACGTTAAACCGAGGCCCCGTCTGCCCTCTCAGGTGGACGTAAAAGATCCCACGGTAATATTTTAAAGAGCAGGGGCGTTCTCCCCGGCGTCCTGGAGCCAATCTTTATCCCTTAACCAACATCACTAAAACAGATTTCTGGTCATTTTCACATTGCTGTTGGAGGGAGCTTGCTGTGCGCAAATTTGCTGCCGCGTTTCCTGCATTACAACAGTGACTACACTTCAAAAATACGTCATTGGCTGTGAAGCACTTTAGGAGGTCCTGAGACTGTGAAAAACGTGAGTGAAATGCGAGTCTTTCCAACGCCTTTGATTAATCTCGGTGTGTTGTCTCTTGCTCAATCCACAGCTGATCCTGTTGATGTTCTGCAAGCATTAGGCTTTCACAATTCGCCAGAGGGAGTTGTTAAAACGCCCGGGTACTGCAAGAACCGAGGGAACACGCAAGGGCCGGATGTGGCGTACAGAGTGACCAAGCGAGCTCAGCTCAGCGCTCCGACCAAGCAGTTATATCCAGGTATGTCACACCAGACAGCAGCACAGACTCGGAGTGAGTCACCCTGGTGAAGAGATGATGGATCGACAGGCCGAATCGGGTTCTGCACCATTGGTGTGTACAGGAAAGGCGGGGAGTGGGCGGTGGGTGGAGATCGTGGATCGGGGGGTTTGAATTGACCGGGGAGGGTGTCCGATTGCGGCGAGGGAAAGCAGGTTAGTTTGAGGGGCCGGGGGGAGCACACCTGCTCCTCCTGGCCCACAAGCAGTGCTGGAAAGGCATTTTCCTGCTGGAGTCAGCCCTTCGCCCCTCTCTTCAGCTGCCGCAAAACACATCTGCAGATGTTCAATCCACACGGCTACCAAAACCTGAGGCCCACAGCCTCATTGAAATATTATAATTACTGACACTGCTCCGGAGAGCAAGTTCCCCAACCCACCCCGTTAAACTGGAAGCTGGAGCCGAGCTGGAGTCGGGTTTCGGGTATTTGAAATTTTAACTCCCCCCGACCCTCTCCTGCCCATCCTGGGGGGTTAAAATTTCCCTCATAGGAACAGGAGGAGGCCATTCAGCCCCTTGAGCCTCTTCCTCCATCCAGCCGCCTTGGCTCCATATCCCTCGATACCCTTACCGTAAAAAAAATCCAGCAATCTCAGTTTTGAAATTTTCCAATTGACCCCCAGCTTCCACAGCTCTCTGAGGGAGAGAGTTCCAGATTCCCACTGCCCTTTGTGTGAAGAAGTGCTTCCTGACATCACCCCTGAACGGCCTGGCTCTAATTTTAAGGTTCTGCCCCCTTGTTCTGGACTCCCCCCACCAGAGGAAATAGTTTCTCTTTATCGACCTGATCAACTCCTTTAATCATCTTAAACAACGCGATTAGATCACCCTTTAACTCCGGGGAATACAAGCCCAGTCTGTGCAACCTGGCCTCATAATCTAACCCTTCTACCCTTGTATATTCTTCCTGAGGTAGGTGCCCAGGAACGAACGCAGTGTCCAGATGGGGACTGACAAGCATTCTATAAGGGCACAGGACCTTAGAAAGGATCTATTGGCCTTGGAGGGAGTGCAGCGCAGATTCACCAGAATGGTACCAAGGCTCCAAGGGTTAGATTTAGAGGAGAGATTACATAAACCAGGCTTGGATTCCCTGGAATATAGAAGGTTAAGGGGTGATCTGATTGCTGTGTTTGGGATTTTGAAAGGAACTGAGAGGGTCGATGGAGAGAAATTGTTTCCGCTGGTGGGTGGGTCTAGGACAAGGGGACAGAACCTTAAAATCCGAGCCCGGCCATTCAGGAGAGAAGTTAGGAAACACTTCTTCACACAAAGGGTGGTGGAAGTGTGGAACTCCCTCCCACACAAAGCAGGAGATGCCGGGGCTCAATTAATAATGTTAAATCTGAGATGGGTACATTTTCCTAGCCAAGGGTATTAAGGGATATGGAGCCAAGGCGGGTAAATGGAGTTAGGATACAGATCAGCCATGATCTCATTGAAAGGCCGAACAGGCTCGAGGGGCTGAATGGCCTCCTCCTGTTCCTATGAATGCCGGAGCAGGCTCGAGGGGCTGAATGGCCTCCTCCTGTTCCTATGAATGGAGGAACAGGCTCAAGGGGCTGAATGGCCTCCTCCTGTTCCTATGAATGGAGGAACAGGCTCGAGGGGCTGAATGGCCTCCTCCTGTTCCGATGAATGGTGGAACAGGCTCGAGGGGCTGAATGGCCTCCTCCTGTTCCTATGAATGCCGGAGCAGGCTCGAGGGGCTGAATGGCCTCCTCCTGCTCCGATGTTCCTATCCTATTTTCTCACTGTGCTGGTGTCAATAAGTGAGCATAAAACTGTTACACGCTGGGAAACTATTCTCAATGAAGTTAATAACTCCAGCCTTTATTACTCCCAAACCATCCTTTGATGTGAAAATTATAAAACCGATTTCAAACAGTTCCACTCGATTATTTACAGGTTGAAGGCAGCACACAGAATCAGGTAGCACTTCAGCAAAGGAAGGAACTAAATGAAAGTAAGGCAGTGGGCAGAGATAAACAAAATAACTGTGTGACATGTCAAAACAAACCACTTTTAATATAGGCCATCAATTTTACAATAATGTATTAAAATCTCCACTGGTTTAACCTGTTCGGAAAAATAGGAACATAGGAACAGGAGGAGGCCACTCAGCCCCTCGAGCCTGTTACAGAGGAACAGGAGGAGGCCATTCAGCCCCTCGAGCCTGTTACAGAGGAACAGGAGGAGGCCACTCAGCCCCTCGAGCCTGTTACAGAGGAACAGGAGGAGGCCACTCAGCCCCTCGAGCCTGTTACAGAGGAACAGGAGGAGGCCATTCAGCCCCTCGAGCCTGTTACAGAGGAACAGGAGGAGGCCATTCAGCCCCTCGAGCCTGTTACAGAGGAACAGGAGGAGGCCACTCAGCCCCTCGAGCCTGTTTCACGGGAACAGGAGGAGGTCATTCAGTCTCTCGAGCCTGTTACACAGGAACAGGAGGAGGCCACTCAGCCCCTCGAGCCTGTTACAGAGGAGCAGGAGGAGGCCATTCAGCCCCTCGAGCCTGTTACACAGGAACAGGAGGAGGCCATTCAGCCCCTCAAGCCTGTTACACAGGAGCAGGAGGAGGCCATTCAGCCCCTCGAGCCTGTTACACAGGAACAGGAGGAGGCCATTCAGCCCCTCGAGCCTGTTACAGAGGAGCAGGAGGAGGCCATTCAGCCCCTCGAGCCTGTTACACAGGAACAGGAGGAGGCCATTCAGCCCCTCAAGCCTGTTACACAGGAGCAGGAGGAGGCCATTCAGCCCCTCGAGCCTGTTACACAGGAACAGGAGGAGGCCATTCAGCCCCTCGAGCCTGTTACACAGGAGCAGGAGGAGGCAATTCAGCCCCTCGAGCCTGTTTTGCCATTTAATGAGATCACGGCTGATCTGCATCTCAACCCCATTTAACTGCTTTGGTTCCGTAACCCTTAGTACCCTCACCCAACAAACATCTATCCATCGCAGTCTGGGCCCCATCTGCTCTCTCAGGTGGATGTAAAAAATCCGGTGGCACTATTACGAAGAATAGCAGAGGAGTTCTCCCGGTGTCCTGGCCAATATTTATTCCTCAACCAACATCACGAATCTGGTCGTTCTCACATTGCTGTTTGTGGGATCTTGCTGTGCACAGATTGGCTGCTGCGTTTCCTACATTACACCAGTGACTCCACTTCAAAAAAATGGCCTTCATTGGCTGCAAAGCGCTTTGGGACGTCCGGAGGGAAATGCAAGTCCTTTCCTTGTTTCACTGAATCTCCTGTTTTTTCTTTCTCCGCAGATGGGCAATTCCCGAGTGATTTCTCCATCTTAGTTACTTTAAAACCAAAGAGGAACACACAGGCCTTCCTGCTGTCCATGTACAATGAACAAGGCGTGCAGCAACTGGGGATGGAGGTCGGACGATCTCCCGTGTTCTTGTACGAGGACCAGAATGGTCGACCTGCTCCTGAGGACTATCCCATATTCAGAGCAACCAACCTCGCCGATAACAAGTGAGTGAGTCGCGGGTCGCACATCCCGAAGGTTCGTGTTTGACACAATGTTAAACGTTCAATTGGTGCCTTGGAGAGGGTGCAGAGGAGATTTACCAGAATGATACCAGGGATGAGGGACTTCAGTTATGTGGAGAGACTGGAGAAGCTGGGATTGTTCTCCTTAGAGCAGAGAAGGTTAAGGGGAGATTTAATGGAGATGTTCAAAATCATGAGGGGTTTTGATCGAGTAAATCAGGAGAAACTGTTTCCAGTGGCAGGAGGGTCGGTAACCAGAGGACACAGAGTGAAGGGAATTGGCCAAAGAGCCAGAGGGGAGATGAGGAGAATGTTTTTACAGCGAGTTATTGTGATCTGGAATGCGCTGCCTGAAAGGGCGGTGGAAGCAGATTCAATAGGAACTTTCAAAAGGGAATTGGAGAAATACTTGGAGGGAAAGATTAGCAGGGCTGTGGGGAAAGAGCAGGGAGTGGGACTGATTGGACAGCTCTTTCAAAGAGCCGGCACAGGCACGATGGGCCGAATGGCCTCCTCCGATTCTGTGACTCTATGTATTGTTAGGGCAGTATTGTTACTAAAAATGTATGTTAAAACATTCTTTCATAGGATATACGACACAGAAACAGGCCCTTCGGCCCAACCTGTCCATGCCGGTGTTTATGCTTCACTCGAGCCTCCTCCCGTCTTTCCTCATCTAAATCTATCAGCGTAACCCTCTATTCCCTTCTCCCTCATATGATTGTCCAGCCTCCCCTTAAATGCATCGATACTATTCACCACAACCATTCCCTGTGGTAGCGAGTTCCACATTCTCACCACTCTCTGGGTAAAGAAGTTTCTTCTGAATTCCCGATTGGATTTCTTGGTGACTATCTTATATTGATGGCCTCTAGTTTTGCTCTTCCCCACAAGTGGAAACATTCTCTCTGTATCCACTCTGTCAAAACCTTTCATAATTTTAAAGGCCTCTATTAGGTCACCCCTCAGTCTTCTTTTTTCAAGAGAAGAGACCCAGCCTGTCCATCCTTTCCTGATATGTATACCCTCGCATTTCTGGTATCATCCTTGTAAATCTTCTCTGCACCCTCTCCAGTGCCTCTATATCCTTTTTATAATATGACAACCAGAACTGCACGCAGTACTCCAAGTGTGGGCTAACCAAGGTTCGATTCAGGCTTAGCATAACTTCACTACTTTTCAATTCTATCCCTCAAGAAATAAACCCTAATTTCAGCTATTTCTGCACATCTTGTTAATTAAAATTATTCTCTGTTTTTTTCCCACATTTTCATTTGTGTTTGTGTTTGGAGAATCTTGTATCTTTTGTTTGGAGAATCTTGTGTTTGTGATTGGAGAATCTTGTATCTTGTGTTTGTCTGGTGTTATTAGTTCTGGTGAAAAGAACACTTCCTATTTCCGGCCATCGGTTTCAGTAGTAAGCACTCCTGAACATTGACACTCAGGTTAGATGCAGAGCGAATCTTCCTCTACATTGCCTCCATTACACCCCTTCATCAGATTCCCTGCTAGTCCACTGCGTGTGAACATAACAATCAGGAGCAGGAGTTGGCCATTCAGCCCCTCGAGCCTGCTCCACCATTCAATATCATGTCTGATCTTCGACCTCAACTCCACCTTCCTGCACTATCGCCGTATCCCTTGGTTCCCTGTGTGGCAGCTTCCCATTTTCCATCTTTGACCTCTCCAAGTAAGGTTGTCACTTTCTGTGGGACAGGAACTCCTCTCAGCATGCATTATATAGCATGGGATTAACAGTCAGAGTGAGCTTTCAATCTCAACTAAATCATTGGTGTTTTGAGAGAGTAAATAAGGAGCAACTGTTTCCATTGGCAGGGCTAGCGCACTACTGTACCCCGCTGCATTACTAGACCAGTAACAGAACCCTGAATGAGAGCAATGATATTGCTTTCTTAGAATCATAAAATCTCACAGTGCAGAAGGAGGCCATTCGGCCCATCGTGCCTGTGCCAGCTCTTAGAAAGGGCTCTTCAATTAGACCCACAGCCCCGCCTTTGGCCATAATCCTGTCAGGTCCTCATCCTCCAGTACTGTCCAACTCCCTCATTATTCAAGGAATCAGTTTCCACCACCTTTTCAGGTCGAGCGTTGCAGATCCCAACAACTCTCTGAGTGGAAAAAATTCTCCGCATTGTCCCTCCAGATCTTTTTCAAATGATTTTGAATCTGTGACCTCTGGTTATTGACCCTCTCGCCAGAGGGAATAGTCTTTCTCCCTCTACTCTATCAAAACCTCATTATCTTGAAAACCTCGATGAGGTCACCTCTTCACCTTCTCTGTTCCAAGGAGAACAGTCCGAACTTTTCCAACCTCTCCCCATAACTGAAGTCCCTCATCCCTGGTAACATCCTGGGAAACATCCTCTGGTTTGCCACAAAGAAAAGAAAATGGATGTTTTCGACAATACAAGTCCTTGGATAGAGTCAGAGGAGGAGGCCATTCGGCCCATCGTGCCTGTGCCGGCTCTTTGAAAGAGCTCTCCAATTAGTCCCACTCCCTGCTCTTTCCCCACAGCCCGGCAAATGTTTCCTTTTTTCCCTTTTCAAGTATTTCTCCAATTCCCTTTTGAAAGTTCCTATTGAATCTGCTTCCACCGCCCTTTCAGACAGCGCATTCCAGATCACAACAACTCGCTGTAAAAACATTCTCCTCATCTCCCCTCTGGTTCTTTTGCCAATTCCCTTCACTCTGTGTCCTTTGGTTACCGACCCTCCTGCCACTGGAAACAGTTTCTCCTTATTTACTCGATCAAAACCCTTCATGATTCTGAACATCTCTATTAAATCTCTTAGCCTTCTCTGCTCTAAGGAGAACAATCGCAGCTTCTCCAGTCTCTCCACATAACTGAATCCCTCATCCCCGGCACCATTCTAGTAAATCTCCTCTGCACCCCCTCCAAGGCCTTGACATCCTTCCTAAAGTGCGGTGCCCAGAATTGGACACAATCCTCCAGCTGGGGCCTCACCAGTGATTTATAAAGATTTAGCAAAATCAAGAGTTGTGTTAGTAAAGTGTTTACAACATATTAAATGGATGTGGCTTTGCTTTACCCAGGTGGCATCGTGTGGCCATCAGTGTACAGAAGAAGAATGTGACGATGATTGTAGATTGCAAAAAGAAAACCTCAAAAGCTCTGCCGAGGAGTAACAACGCTGTGGTGGCTACGAACGGGATCGTGGTGTTTGGTACAAGGATCCTGGATGAAGAAGTGTATGAGGTAACAGCTGTTAAAATCATCGACTGACCAAACGTTACATAATCACACTCATTTGCATTTATATAGCGTCTTTAACATAGTGAAACCTCCCAAGGTGCTTCACAGGGGCGTAAATCAGACAAACTGACACCGAGCCACATGAGGAGATATTAGGACAGGTGACCAGAAGCTTAGCCAAAGAGGGAGGTTTTAAGGAGCATATTAGAGGAGGAGAGAGAGGCGGAGAGGTTTAGGGAGGGAATTCCAGAGCTTAGGGCCCAGGCAGCTGAAGGCACGACCGCCAATGGTGGAGCGATTAAAATCGGGCTGGACAAGAGGCCAGAATTGGAGGAGCGCAGAGATCTCGGGGGAGGTTGTGGGGCCGGAGATTACAGTGATAGGGAGGAGTGAGGTAAAGTCTTTAGACATCCATGTATTGATTTCAGATTGACTTTGTATGCTCCCCGTTGCTGATTATCTACGTGATAGAGGAACATTTGTACACACGCCATTTTTGTCTTTCTCAAGCAGCATTGCAAACAAGAGAGCTCCAATATAAAGCAGGTATTCATCCCTCAGTAAGTTCTTGTTGCCAACTTGCTTTCTTTTAATATATTCACTCTGGGGATGTGGGCATTGCTGGCACGGCCGGCATTTATTGCCCATCCCCAGTTGCCCTGAGAAGGTGGTGGTGAGCCTTCTTGAGCCGCTGCGGTCCATCTGGTGAAGGTACTCCCACAGTGCTGTGGGATACAACTGAGGGACCATTTCAGAGGGCAGTCACATCAGTGTGGGACTGGAGTCACATATGGGCCCATTTAGAGCCAACAGACCTTTTCATCCCATCAGTCCTGGGCTGGGTTTGACCCACTGGTTTCAGAGGTGAAAGGTCAGAGTGTTACACTCTGTGCCAAGGGCCATTCCCTTGTGTCTGAGACTTGAACTTAAAATTCCTATCCAGACAGTTCTGATATTTTCCTCTTTCTTTCTGAATGGAGATTGTGTTACTTGGGTCTGGAGGAATAGTTGGATCCCATCCAATGGCAACATTCCCAAACTTGGCACACGCATGTTTCTTGGCTGTCTATCTCGCAGAGCTGTCTAGTCACCTGTCTCGATTGCGAGGCTGGGTGCCCAGTGGGTGGAGTGCACCAACAGGAGAAAGAGGGAACGGTTACACAGAGAGACTTCTCATCCCAACTTTCCCCATTCCTGCCACTCAACCGCCCCTGAATCTCGCAGGGCAAAGCCTGGCCTTTCCCCCCAGGCATCCTCTGATCTGACCGGTGACGGGAGGAGATTGAGAGATTCCCGGGGGAATTTCAGCCCTCAGTGTGTGATATTCAATCATGAGATCATTGCAGTTGAGCTGATTTTAAGGTTTTGAATTCCCTCCCTAAACCTCTCTGTCTCTCTCTCCTCCTTTAAGACGCTCCTTAAAACCTCCCTCTTTGACCCAGCCTTTGGTCACCTGTCCTAATATCTCCTTATGTGTCTCGGGGTCAAATGTTGTTTGATAATCGCTCCTGTGAAGCACCTTGGGACGTTTTACTACATCAAAGGCGCTATATAAATGGATGGTGTTGTTGCTGATGATTCTCCCCCTCCCCCACTAGTTTAATCCCCTCATTTCACAACACTGAAGAATCAGCACTTCCAATTGTGTAAAGTTCACACCCAAGTGCTTAATGTGCTTGTATATCAGTCCTGGGTGTACTGTTCCTGCCAGTGCTTACTGAGAGTGAAATATATTCCATTTCTGAGATTGACGTTCCTTGTCTCTCTGACAATAATGAAGGTCGTTCATTCTGTGTCTCATTTTAATTGTACATTCTTATTACAAGTTTTTCATCAACATGTATGTCAAGTTGGGTCGATGAAGCAACTGAAATGTTGGATAGGAGATTTCATGCAGTTGCTGGAATTGACAGAATGATTTTCACTCTGAGTCTGGCTGGAGATGACAATTCTCTTTGTGATGAGAAACAGAGGGAAGGGGCAGGTAATGTCGATCGATAGGGATGGAGGTTCCCAGATTTCAACTTGGGTTCAATCGATGGCAATGATGTCTCAGACATGTCATAAATGAGCAGTTAATTGAGTGAGTGTGGTCACACTCTGTGGTTTCTCAATCCTGCATTGTTCTAAGCATGTTCCCTATAAAACTGTTGAATCTGGATCCAGTATCTGAGTAATTGGAGACATGAGGTGTGGTGAGTGTAGCGTTGCTCGGGCGGAACAGGTGAGTTTGGACCTCTGGTTCCCAAAGCTCTCCCCCACTGGGGTTTTGCTCACCTCATGTCTGGGTCTGTTGCAGACTCATTGATCGAGATTGATCGCTGTGATTGGTCAATAACTCCATTATCATTATATCATGTGACTACCAGGATGGTGGAAGGTAACTCGATGGACCCGGGTCTGATAGGTCCAGTAATTCCAATGTTCCTCATTGCTGGAACAGGGATGAATAATTGGCAAAATCAAAAACGGAGCAAATTATCTCTTTACACGAATAAATATTGGCCAGGACATTGGGGAGAACTCCACTGTTCTTCTTTGAAATATTGCTGTGGGATATTTTACATCCACCTGAGAGGGCAGACGGGGCCTCGGTTAAATGTCTCAGACGAAAGAGGCACCTCCGACAGTGCGGTGCTCCCTCAGTACTGCCCCTCTGACAGTGCAGCTCTCCCTCAGTACTGCCCCTCCGACAGTGCGGTGCTCCCTCAGTACTGCCCCTCTGACAGTGCAGCACTCCCTCAGTACTGCCCCTCCGACAGTGCAGCGCTCCCTCAGTACTGCCCCTCCGACAGTGCAGCGCTCCCTCAGTACTGCCCCTCCGACAGTGCAGCTCTCCCTCAGTACTGCCCCCCGACAGTGCAGCGCTCCCTCAGTACTGCCCCTCCGACAGTGCAGCGCTCCCTCAGTACTGCCCCTCTGACAGTGCAGCACTCCCTCAGTACTGCCCCTCTGACAGTGCAGCTCTCCCTCAGTACTGCCCCCCGACAGTGCAGCACTCCCTCAGTACTGCCCCTCCGACAGTGCAGCTCTCCCTCAGTACTGCCCCCCGACAGTGCAGCACTCCCTCAGTACTGCCCCCCGACAGTGCAGCACTCCCTCAGTACTGCCCCTCTGACAGTGCAGCGCTCCCTCAGTACTGCCCCTCCGACAGTGCAGCACTCCCTCAGTACTGCCCCCCAACAGTGCAGCACTCCCTCAGTACTGCCCCTCCGACAGTGCAGCACTCCCTCAGTACTGCCCCTCCGACAGTGCAGCACTCCCTCAGTACTGCCCCTCCGACAGTGCAGCGCTCCCTCAGTACTGCCCCTCCGCCAGTGCAGCGCTCCCTCAATACTGCCCCTGCGATGGTGCAACGCTCCTCAGCACTGCCAGAACAAATTAGTTTTGAGAGGGAGGAGGCTCTAGCGGTTTTAGCGGGTTTAAAAGTGGATAAATCCCCAGGCCCTGAGGGGGTGTAATCCAGGCTGCTGTGTGAGGCAAGGGAGGAGATTGCAGGGGCTCTGACACAAATTTTCAGAACCTCTATGGCCACAGGGGAGGTGCCAGAGGACTGGAGAACAGCTAACGTTTTTCAAGAAGGGTTGTAGGGATAAACCAGGGAATTACAGGCCAGTGAGCCTAACATCAGTGGTCGGCAAATTATTGGAAAAAATTCTGAGGGGCAGAATTAGTCTCCACTTGGAGAGGTAGGGTTTAATCAGGGATAGTCAGCATGGCTTTGTCAGGGGGAGATCATGTCTAACCAATGTGATTGAATTTTTCGAGGGGGTGACTAGGTGTGTGGATGAGGGTAGTGCAGCTAATGTAGTGTACATGGACTTCAGTAAGGCTTTTGACAAAGTCCCACATGGGAGACTGGTCAAGAAGGTAAGAGCCCATGGGATCCACGGCAACTTGGCACATTGGATCCAAAATTGGGTTAATAGAAACATAGAAACATAGAAGATAGGAGCAGGAATAGGCCATTCGGCCCTTCGAGCCTGCTCCGCCATTCAACGAGATCATGGCTGATCATCCAAATTCAGTACCCTGTCCTGCCTTCTCCCCATATCCCTTGATCCCTTTAGCCTTAAGAAATATATCCAACTCCTTCTTGAATATATTTAATGAACTGGCCTCCACTGCCCTCTGTGGCAGAGAATTCCACAGGTTCACCACTCTCTGGGTGAAGAAATTCCTCCTCATTTCAGTCCTAAATGGCTTACCCCTTATCCTTAGACTATGACCCCTGGTTCTGGACTCCCCGGCCATCGGAAACATCCTTCCTGCATCTAGACTGTCCAGGCCTGACAGAATTTTATAGGTTTCGATGAGATCCCCTCTCAATCTTCTAAACTCCAGTGAGTATAAGCCCAATCGACACAATCTCTCCTCATACGTCATTCCTGCTATCCCAGGTATCAGCCTGGTGAATCTTCGCTGCACTCCTTCCATGGCAAGAACGTCCTTCCTCAGATAAGGCAACCAAAACTGCACACAATACTCAAGGTGCGGTCTCACCAAGGCCCTGTACAACTGCAGCAAGACATCCTTGTTCCTGTACTCAAACCCTCTTGCTACGAAGGCCAACATACCATTTGCCTTCTTAACCGCCTGCTGCATCTGCATGCTTACCTTCAGCGACTGGTGCACAAGAACACCCAGGTCTCTTTGCCCTTCCCCTTCTCGCAATCTATTGCCATTCAAATAATAATCTGCCTTCCTGTTTTTGCCACCAAAGTGGATAACCTCACATTTATCCACATTATAGTGCATTTGCCATGTTTCTGCCCAATCACCCAACTTGCCCAAATCGTACTGGAGTTTCACGACATCCTCCTCACAGCATACCCTCCCACCCAGCTTTGTGTCGTCTGCAAATTTGGAGATATTACATCCAATTCCCTCGTCCAGATCATTAATGTATATTGTGAACAGCTGGTGTCCTAGGACCGATCCCTGCGGTACCCCACTAGTCACTGCCTGCCACTCGGAAAACGACCCGTTTATTCCAACTCTCTGCTTTCTATCTGCCAACCAGTTTTCTATCCAAGTCAATACCATGCCCCCAATCCCATGTGCCTTAATTTTGCACGCTAATCTCTTATGCGGGACCTTATCGAAAGCCTTCTGAAAGTCCAAATACACCACACCCACTGGTTCTCCCTTATCTATTTTACCAGTTACATCCTCAAAAAATTCCAGTAGATTAGTCAAGCACGATTTACCTTTTGTAAATCCATGTTGACTTTGTCTGATCCTGTCGCTGCTTTCCAAGTGCTCTGCTATTACATCTTTTATGATGGACTCTAGCATTTTCCCCACTACTGATGTCAGGCTTACCCGTCTATAATTCCCCGCTTTCTCTCTACCACCTTTTTTGAATAGTGGGGTAACATTAGCTACCCTCCAATCCATGGGTACTGTTCCAGAGTCTATCGAGTTCTGGAAGGTGACCAGCAATGCATCTACTATTTCTAGGGCCACTTCCTTAAGTACCCTGGGATGTAGATTATCAGGCCCTGGGGATTTATCGGCCTTCAGTCCCATCAATTTTCCTAACACCATTTCCCTACAAATACTGATTTCTTTCAGTTCCACCCATTTATCAGACCCTATGTTCCCCGACATCTCTGGGAGGTTATTTGTGTCCTCCTTTATGAAGACAGAACCAAAAAATGTATTTAGTTGGTCTGCCATTTCTTTGTTCCCCATTATAAATTCCCCTGATTCTGACTGCAAGGGACCTATGCTTGACTTCACCAATCTTTTTCTCTTCACATATCTATAAAAGCTTTTACAGTCAGTTTTTATGTTCCCTGCAAGCTTACTCTCATATTCTATTGTCCCCTTCTTAATTAATCCCTTTGTCCTCCTTTGTTGAATCCTAAACTGCTCCCAATCCTCAGGATTATTGCTTTTTCTGGCCAATTTATATGTCCTCTTCTTGGATCTTATGCTATCCCTAATTTCCCTTGTTAGCCACGGTTGAGTCACCTTTTTTGTTTTATTTTTATGCCAAACTGGGATGAACAAATTCTGTCGTTCATCCATTCGGTCTTTGAATGTTTGCCATTGCCTATCCACCGTCAACCCTTTGAGTGACATTCTCCAATCAATCCTACCCAACTCGCTCCTCAGACCATCGTAGTTTCCTTTATTTAAATTTAGGACCCTAGTCTCTGAGTCAACTACTTTATTCTCCATCTTAATGAAGAATTCGATCATATTATGATCGCTCCGGCCCAAGGGGCCTCGTACAACAAGATTGCTGGTTAGTGGCAGGAGGCAGAGGGTGATGGTCGAAGGTTGTTTTTGTGACTGGAAGCCTGTGTCCAGTGGTGTACCACAGGGATCAGTGCTAGGTCCTTTGCTGTTTGTCGTGTACATTAATGATTTATATATGAATGTAGGAGGTATGATCTGTAACTTCACAGATGACATGAAAATTGGTGGAGTGGTAAATAGTGAGGAGGGAAGCCTCAGGCTACAGGACGATATAGACGGGTTGGTCCGATGGACAGAAAAGTGGCAAATGGAATTTAACCTTGAAAATTGTGAGGTGATGCATTTTGGGAGGACTAACAAGGCAAGGGAATACACAATGAATGGTAGGACCCTAGGATGGACAGAGGATCGTGGGACCTTGTTGTGCATGTACATAGATCCCTGAAGACAGCAGGACAGGTAGATAATGTGGTTAAAAAGGCATATGGGATACTTGCCTTCATTAGCCGAGGCATAGAATATAAGAGCAGGGAGGTTATGATGGAGCTGTACAAAACGCTGGTGAGGCCACAGCTGGAATACTGTGTGCAGTTCTGGTTGCCACACTATAGGAAGGATGTGAATGCATTGGAGAGGGTGCAGAGGAGATTCACCAGGATATCGGCCCAGAAATTCGGGTCTCCACGGGTGAGTACGCATGGGGTACTCACCCGTAGGCCCAATGGAAGTGCCGGTTTCCTGCATGCACTGCGCATGCGCGGGAAACCGTCACTTCCGTTCCCCTGAAAGCAGGGGTTCAGAAGTCGAATGCGTGCGCGGGGGAGGCTGCGCGTGCGCATCGAACCTCGTTTTTTTTTACAGGTTTTCCCTGGAAGGTAAGCCTGCAGAATTTAGAAATGTAAAAAGCAGGCGTAAGGCCTGCTTTTTACAAGGTTAAGTGGTGAATTAATTAAAATTAAAACATTTTTTCCACAGGTTTATTATTTTTAAATACTTTAAAGCAAGGTAAGTTTATTTTTAGCCCCGTTAGAAAATAATATTTTTTTCAAAAATTTTAATTATTGTTTAAAATAGTTATTTCATTTAATTTTAGTTTATTTAAAAAATGTGATTTAAAAAAAAAATTATTTGAAGATTTAGTGATGTTTTGTAAGAAGAAAGGACCCGTAGTATTTCTAAGTTTGACAGCACTTCCTGTCAGACTTATGAATGGAGCATTCCCTGCTCCGATTGGCTGCCCGTGGCCCACGTGATCCCAGGGGACGCTTCGAACTAACTGCGCCCCTGGGATACGCAAACACTGCGCGCCGGCAGCTGGACCAGGCCCCGGATCGGAATTCCACGGGGGCCCACAGCTCAATGGCCGGCGCGCAAGGTAACTGCAGATCGGGGGCTTGCACCCACGGGAAGCCCCTAACCCGAATTTCTGGGCCGTGACCTGGGCTGGAGCGCTTCAGCTATGAAAAGAGACTGGGCAGGCTGGGGTTGTTTTCCTTAGAGCAGAGAAGGCTGAGGGGGGACCTGATTGAGGTGTACAAAATTATGAGGGGAATAGATAGGGTAGATAGAAAGGAACTTTTCCCCTTAGTAGAGGGGTCAATAACCAGGGGGCATCGATTCAAGGTAAGGGGCAGGAGGTTTAGAGGGGATTTGAGGAAACCTTTTTCACCCAGAGGGTGGTTCGAATCTGGAACTCACTGCCTGAAAGGGTGGTAGAGGCAGGAACCCTCACAACATTCAAGAAGCATTTAGATGAGCACTTCAAACGCCATAGCATACAAGGCTACGGATCAAGTGCTGGAAAATGGGATTAGAATAGACAGGACTTGATGGCTGGCGCGGACACGATGGGCCGAAGGGCCTCTTTCTGTGCTGTAGACTCTATGGGCTGGATTTTGACACTGGAGGCGTGTAGGAGGCGGGACTACAACTTTCGGGGTTGTAGTCCCGCCTCCATCGAGTTGTGGCCAACCCACGCGATTTTCACTTGATTGACCTTGTTGAGCCTGCCCAGCGGGCTCAGCAGGCCAATTAAGGGCCACCCGGCAACAGGTGATGTCACAGATTGACATTTCATCTGTCAAGAGCTTTTGACATGTGAAATATCAGTGTTTGACAACACTGACAATCTGTACTCCACGTTAATTCCTTCCTCTCAGGCTGATTTAGAGATCTCTCCAGAACAGAAAGCTGAATGCTGCAATTTTTGACAGCTCGCGGCCATTCTGCTTTCTGTGCCGGTGAGATGAGGGACTCCCGAGACCTGAAGGAAGGAAGGCTGTAAAGGTAAGTAAAGGTAAGTTAAACTTCTTTAAACACTTTACACACACCAAACACACTTACCTCTGCACTCATGCACCCATCACTCACCTGAACAATGGACATCTCGACCCCTCCAAGCCCTTCAGCCCGACGGTCTGCCTCGCTAACTTGGCGTGGTTTGGAGCCGTTGGGAATCCCACACTTCAGGGATAAAAATAGGGATTAGGCTAAAAACTGCCTGTTAACTACCTGTTAACAGGCAGTTAATTGGCACTAATCCCCTTCCCGCCTCAGGGAGGCAGGTCCCAGCACAGGTCGGGTACCCGCCTCCTTTGAAACTGGCATGGAGGCGGGTTGGGGGGCGGGATGGGTTCGTGCCCCCCCCGATTTCGGGATTTTCACCACCCACACGCCACCAATCCTGCCTCCACGGCCCAATGAAAATCCAGCCCTATGACTCTATGACTGCGTCTCCGACAGTGCAACGCTCCCTTAGTACTGACCCTCCCACAGTGCAGTGCTCCCTCAGTACTGCCCCTCCGATAGTGCAGTGCTCCCTCAGTACTGACCCTCCCACAGTGCAGCGCTCCCTCAGTACTGCCCGTCCGACAGTGCAGCGCTCCCTCAGTACTGCCCCTCCGACAGTGTAGCGCTCCCTCAGTACTGCCCCTCCAACAATACAGAGCTCCCTCAGTACCTCTCCTCGGATAATGCAGTGCTCCCTCAGTCCTGCCCCTCCGACAGTGCAACACTCCCTCAGTACTGCCCCTCCAACAGTGCAGCGCTCCCTCAGTACTGTCCCTCCGATACTGCAATGCTCCCTCAGTACCTCCCCTCTGACAGTGCAGCGCAAGCTCAGTACTGCCCGTCCGACAGTGTAGCGCTCCCTCAGTACTGCCCCTCCGACAGTGCTGTGCTCCCTCAGTACTGCCCCTCCGATAGTGCAGCGCTCCCTCAGTACTGCCTCTCCAACAGTGCAGTGCTCCCTCAGTACTGACTCTCCCACAGTGCGGCGCTCCCTCAGTACTGCCCCTCAGACAGTGTAGTGCTCCCTCAGTACTGCCCCTTGGACAGTGCAGCGCTCCCTCAGTACTGCCCCTCCGACAGTGCAGCACTCCCTCAGTACTGCCGCTTCGACAGTGCAGCGCACCCTCAGTACTGCCCCTCTGACAGTGCAGTGCTCCCTCAGTACTGCCGCTCCGACAGTGCAGCGCTCCCTCAGTACTGCCCCTCTGACAGTGCAGCGCTCCCTCAGCACTGCCGCTCCGACAGTGCAGCGCTCCCTCAGTACTGCCCCTCTGACAATGCAGCACTCCCTCAGTACTGACCCACCGACAGTGCAGCGCTCCCTCAGTACTGCCCCTTCGACAGTGTAGCGCTCCCTCAGTACTGCCTCTTCGACAGTGCAGCACTCCCTCAGTACTGCTCCTCCGACAGTGCAGCACTCCCTCAGTACTGCCCCTCCGACAGTGCAGCATTCCCTCAGTACTGCCCCTCCGACAGTGCAGCACTCCCTCAGTACTGCCCCTCCGACAGTGCAGCACTCCCTCAGTATTGCCCCTCCAACAGTGCAGCACTCCCTCAGTACTGCCCCTCCGACAGTGCAGCACTCCCTCAGTACTGCCCTGCAGCATCAGCCTAGATATTGCCTTCAAATCTCTGGAGTGGGATTTGAACCCACGACCTTCTGACTGAGATACTCGAGTTAACATCCAGGGATAAACAGCAAAATGAGAATACAACTGGAGAATAAAGGCAGAATGCGAAGTTTGAAACGTTTGAACACCTAAAATGAAAGTAAACCAAGACCTCGGCGGAGATGAAACTAGGAGGTTTGGAAGGTTTGCCAAGTGTGGAGACAGTCAGATTGCTACGTAGACAATGGCTGCTCCTCCTAAGAAACCAAGACGGAATTGGGTTCAACGTTGAGAAGGATTGACTGAACCCTATTGGCCAACACCTGGTACTTGAAAACAATGTCAGTGAAGATAGCCAAGACCTTCTTGGCGGAGTCACCGAGATGTTTCAAAGTCCTTTGCTTAATGGAATACTCATGGCCGTGCAATCCATGTTGTGATGATCTTTCCCTGCCAACACCATGCAGTGATATGTTGAATGTTGGCACAGAGAGAGGAGTGATTGGAAAATCTCCTCAGAATGTCACGTCACAGAGATATCAGCTCTGGCTGGATTCAATGGATGAGCACAGTCGTGTAGGGAAATGACCAGCTCAAGACTGCAGCCAGGAACAACATAACGCTGTCTCAGCTGACTTCTACTGCACACTTTTCCGTTTACAGTGAATCCTTGAAGAAGAGGCGATTGGACTGTCAATTAGTGCTGTATTGGGGGAAACCAAGTGATGGACCCCCTGGGTTGAGATTGCCTGATATCCAAACGTACTCTTACCCTTTGTCAAGGCTTTACTAAATACAGAAATTGTGCTTCCATCCCAGTGTGTGAGCATGTGATCATGGTTCCCAGAGACCAATTGTGGCCAATTCTGGGCGCCGCACTTTAGGAAGGATGTCAAGACCTTAGAGAGGGTGAAGAGGAGATTTACTGGAATGGATCAAGGAATGAGGGACTTCAGTTATGTGGAGAGACTGGAGAAGCTGGGACTGTTCTCCTTAGAGCAGAGAAGGGTAAGGGGAGATTTAATAGAGGTGTTCAAAATCAGGAAGGGTTTTGATGGAGTAAATAAGGAGAAACTGTTTCCAGTGGCAGGAGGGTCGGTAACCAGAGGACACAGATTGAAAGTAATTGGTAAAAGAACCAGAGGGGAGATGAGGAGAATGTTTTTACAGCGAGTTGTTGTGATCTGGAATGCGCTGCCTGAAAGGGCGGTGGAAGCAGATTCAATAGTAACTTTCAAAAGGCAATTGGATAAATACTTGAAAAGGAAAAATACACAGGGCTGTGGGGAAAGAGCAGGGAGTGGGACTAATTGGAGAGCTCGTTCAAAGAGCCGGCACAGGCACGATGGGCCGAATGGCCTCCTCCTGTGCTGTCTGATTCTGTGACTCTAACTGTGATTTTAACTCACGTTCTCTGGAATGGTCTAGACCTCTGATTACTAGTCCAGCAACATAAGCACTGCGCTACTGTACTCTAAATGAATTATACATTTCAAAATATCTCCTTCTATTTTGACAGAGTTCTGGCTGGATAGTTGATGTATGGTTGGAGCGTTTAATGATCTTGGCAGTGCGGTGGTTTTATTCTCAATCTGCAGCTGGATTGTACCAAGGGTAAACCGAGGCTGCTGCCCAGTGCAGAATGGGCTGTTCCAGAACATGTGGGAATACACTGGCCGCAGATTCCGCTCCACAGCGCGGCTTTTTCGGCGCAATTCCACCCCCGCCCGATATCGGCGCAAAAGGTCGCGGAAGTTTAAGCGCAAATTGAATTCGGCGCAACTGGAGTTTCCGCGATATTTTGCGCCGGTTTTAAAAAGCTGGCCCCGCCCCCGCGGGAACTGCTCCCGCGCCCAGTTGGCGGGCCTTCCGACAGGAGGCCGGCTCCGGGGGCACCGACAGGTGGGCAATCAATCTTGCATTTTTTAATGACTAAGGAACTGACGACTGTTCCCCAATCTAACTGGAAATAGTTTTGTATATTTTATCAAAGTCACTTTCTGTAATGTTAAATCGAGTTACTCGCAGGTGCTGGGTTGACACGGTGATTGAAAATGTTTATTTTCTGTGATAAACCCAAATTATCAGCTGCATTAATCAATCTTTACCAAGTTGCAAGTCTTAAATATATCAAGGAATATTCTTTGAAGCAAAATTTAACAATAAATGTAAAGCGCTGCCCAATTGCCCGGGTCCATGGCGGACTGCGCCCTCGACGATATGCGAATGAGTTGGTGCGGAAACCTGGGACTTATCAAAATGACCAACTTCGGGCTCAGTTTTCACCGGAATCGGCAAATATGCCCAAACAGAAACTCTATCCCATTCTCACTGACATCAGAACTGTTCCGGCTGGACGTTAGTGACACCGGGTTCACTGTGAATGAGGAAGATCCCACGGCCACAACTGAAAGAGCGGACTGGAGTTCACCTGGTGTCCTGGCCAACACTCCTCCCTCAACCAAAACCACTCGGTCACTGCTTATTCATCTCGTTCTCGCCTCATCTGAGTCAGCCATGCCTCCATGGGTATCTCTCGCACCTCGTGTCAGAAAGTTGTGGGTTCAACTCCCACTCCAGAGATTGTCAGAGGGGCAGTACTGAGGAGCGCTGCACTGTTGGAGGGGCAGTACTGAGGGAGCCCTGCACTGCCGCAGGGGCAGTACTGAGGGAGCCCTGCACTGTCGCAGGGGCAGTACTGAGGGAGCGCCGCACTGTCGGAGGGGCAGTGCTGAGGGAGTGCAGTACTGTCGGAGGGGCAGTACTGAGGGAACACTGCACTGTCAGAGGGGCAGTACTGAGGGAACACTGCACTGTCGGAGGGGCAGTACTGAGGGAGCGCCGCACTGTCGGAGGGGCAGTACTGAGGGAGCGCCACACTGTCGGAGGGGCAGTGCTGAGGGAGCGCCGCACTGTCGGAGGGGCTGTACTGAGGGAGCGCCGCACTGTCGGAGGGGCTGTACTGAGGGAGCACTGCACTGTCGGAGGGGCAGTACTGAGGGAGCGCTGCACTGTTGGAGGTGCTGTTTTTTGAATGAGACGTGTAACCGAGGGCCCCGTCTGCTTATCAGTTGGACGTATAAATCCCACGGCCACTATTTTGAAGAAGAACAGGGGAGTTATCCCCGGTGTCCTGGGGCCAATATTTATCCCTCAATCAACATCACTAAAACAGATGATTTGGTCATTTATCACATTGCTGTCTGTGGAGCTTGCTGTGTGCAAACAGACTACTGCATTTCCTACATTACAACAGTGACCACACGTTATAAACTACTTCATTGGCTGTGAAGCGCTTTGGGACGTCCTGAGGTGGTGAAAGGCGCTGGAGAAATGGGAGTCCGTTCTTTTGCTGAGTGCCTCCACTGAGACAGTCACAGTGCTTGGAAATATGTGAAGCACTCGGAGACCTGCTAAGATGCTGCTGAAGTGGGGGCCTCCTGTTAATGTCTAGCCAAAAGGCAGAATTTCTTTCCCTGGTCTGTGATGATTCCCTCACTCAGCTCCTGTCGTGCTCCTCAGTGAAGTTTCCACACTCCTCTCCATCCACATTTTCCCAGCCGCTCATATGTTTCTTCGATTTTGCTCTGTGCTGGAACAGTGCAAGCTTTCAGGGGTTCCCGCAGGACGGGATCATAGATCAGTGGAATGTCAGTTCTCTCCAGCAAGGAGATCCCTCAGGATTCAGCAGACTGAAATCTAGCAGGGAGACGGCAGGAAATGAGTGTCGAAAACACAGACACTTCACCTGTGTCTGCTGATGCTGAGAACATTCACTCTTCATCATGTGTGGGGCCCGCTCTCCCCAACATCCTTTCTCCGCCAGTCACACGAGCTCTGAATATCCAGATCTAAACATGATCGGGACATCGCAACAGGAGGAGGCCATTCAGCCCTCGAGACTTTTCCACCATTCGATGAGATCGAGGCTGATCTGTCTCTCAACCCCATTTACCCGCCTTTGCTCCACATCCCTCGAGACCCAACAAAAATCCACCCATCTCAGTCTGGAACGCTCCAATTGACCCCCAGCACCCACAGCCGTCTGGGGGAGAGAGTTCCAGATTCCCACTGCCCTTTGTGTGAAGAAGTGCTTCCTGACATCACTTCTGAACGGCCTGGCTCTCATTTTAAGGTTCTGCCCCTTTGTTCTGGACTCCCCCCGACCACAGGAAATAGTTTCTCTAATGAACCTATTGAATATTTTTTACATTTTAAACACATCAATAAGATCACCCCTTAATCTCTATACTCGAGGGAACACAAGCCCAGCCAATGACCTTCCATTCGCTCCTTTCCGTATCCTGTTCCTCTTGCCTCGGCCTCACCCTCTCCCCCCCTCTCTCCCCCCCCTCTCTCTCCCCCCCCCTCTCTCTCCTCCCCCCCTCTCTCCCCCCCTCTCTCTTCCCCCCCTCTCTCTCCCCCCCTCCTCTCTCCCTCCCCCCCCTCCTCTCTCCCCCCCTCCTCTCTCCCCCCCCCCTCTCTCCCCCCCTCTCTCTCTCCCCCCCTCCTCTCTCCCCCCTCTCTCTCTCCCCCCCTCTCTCTCCCCCCCTCTCTCTCCCCCCACCTCCTCTCTCCCCCCACCCCCCTCTCTTTCCCCCCCCTCTCTCCCCCCACTCTCCCCCCCCCTCCTCTCTCTCCCCCCCTCCTCTCTCCCCCCACCCCCCTCTCTCCCCCCCCACCCCCCTCTCTCCCCCCTCCTCTCTCCCCCCCCTCTCTCTCCCCCCCTCTCTCTCCCCCCCCCCTCTCTCTCCCCCCCCCCTCTCTCTCCCCCCCCCTCTCTCTCCCCCCCCCTCTCTCTCCCCCCCCCTCTCTCTCCCCCCCCCCTCTCTCTCCCCCCCCTCTCTCTCCCCCCCCCGCCTCTCTCCCCCCCTCTCTCTCCCCCCCTCTCTCTCTCCCCCCCCCTCTCTCTCCCCCCCTCTCTCTCTCCCCCCCCCTCTCTCTCCCCCCTCTCTCTCTCCCCCCCCTCTCTCTCCCCCCCTCTCTCTCCCCCCCCCTCTCTCTCCCCCCCCCCTCTCTCTCCCCCCCCCCTCTCTCCCCCCCCCCTCTCTCTCCCCCCCCTCTCTCTCCCCCCCCCTCTCTCTCCACCCCCCTCTCTCTCCACCCCGCCCCCTCTCTCCACCCCCCCCCTCTCTCCCCCCCCCCCTCTCTCTCCCCCCCCCCCTCTCTCTCCCCCCCCCTCTCTCTCTCCCCCCCCCCTCTCTCTCCCCCCCCCCCTCTCTCTCCCCCCCCCCTCTCTCTCCCCCCCCCCCTCTCTCTCCCCCCCCCCTCTCTCTCCCCCCCCCCCTCTCTCTCCCCCCCCCTCTCTCTCCCCCCCCCCTCTCTCTCCCCCCCCCCCTCTCTCTCCCCCCCCCCCCCCTCTCTCTCACAATTCACAATTCACAATTCAAATCGCTTTATTGGCATGATAAGTTACATCTTATGTTGCCAAAGCATCAAAATACATTTATGGTTTAGCACATAAACGCAGTTCTATTCATACAGTGTATAAACAGGTATATCCCTGAGTGTATAAATATACATTCGCATTGTTTATATATATTCTTTTCTTAGTTTACTGGTTGTCCCTCTGTTCATGGCAAGCTGTAACATAGTGTGCCGCCAGTGTTATACAGTTTCTCTCCTCTCCCAGTAGGAATGGGAGTTTTTGGTTGTCACTCAGATTTCTGAAATCAGGGCATATTTGTGAGAATTTTTGGTAGAAATTCTCCCTGATGCCCTGATATTTTCCACAAGCTGTGAGGAAGTGCATCTCTGTCTCCACCACTCCCTGACTGCAGTGAGAGCATATCCTGTCCTCTCTTGGCAGCCTGGTCTGCCTGTGTCTGCCTTTTTCGATCGCTAGGCTATGTTCGCTAAGTCTGTACCTTGTCAAGGTTCTTCTCAGTTTGTTATCCTTTACCATGGTCAGGTAATCAGCTATGTTGTATTGTCTGTTTAGGGCCAAGTAGCAATTGAGTTTGCTTTGGGTTTTTGTTGTTTCTGCCCAATATGTCAGATATTTTTCCTTTTGCTTAGCGACAATTGTGTTGGGTCGAATTCTTTGTGTTACCCTGTCACTGTCCTGGGGCTGGTTATTGTTAGTATTGTTAGTAGTTACTTCACTGAGTCCCAGGACTAGTTGACTGAGGGTATTCTTCTTTATGGTCAGCTCTTGGCATTTCAGGGCATCGTAGTGATAGCATTGGGGATTGCTCATTTGTAGGTGATTCCAAAATTTGGTGGCTCTTTTTTGGATAGTGATTATTAATGGATATTGGCCTAGTTCCGCCCTGCATGCATTGTTTACTGTTTTCCTTTGAGTCCGGAGGATACTTTTACAGAATTCTGCATGTAGGATCTCAATTGGGTGTTTGTCCCATTTTGCAAATTCTTGTTGAGTTAGCGGTCCCCATACTTCACTGCCATAGAGTGCAATTGGTTCAATTACTGATTTGAAAATTTTGAGCCAAATGCTAATTGGGATTTCTATTTGGATTGATTTTTTGATGGCATAGAAAGCCCTTCTTGCTTTCTCTTTCAGTTCATTCACAGCCAGTTTGAAGTTTCCCGTAGAACTGATTTTTAAGCCCAAGTATGTGTAGTTAGTGGTTTGTTCAATTTTGGTTGTTCCTACTGTGAAATTTATTTTGGGTCCCTGATGTTTGGATCTTTGCTGGAACACAAGGACTTTGGTTTTTTGGGGATTTATTGTCAGGGCCCAAGTCTGGCAGTACGACTCCAGCAGGTCCAGGTTTTGCTGTAGCCCCTCTTTAGTAGGTGACAGCAGAACCAGGTCGTCTGCATAGAGGAGGAATTTAACCTTGGATTCATATAGGGTGAGGCCGGGTGCTGTAGATTGTTCAAGTAGTTTTGCCAATCCATTTATGTAAATATTAAAGAGTGTCGGTGAGATTGGCGAGCCCTGCGTCGTATTTTGTTTGTTTGTCTCCAATTTTAACTGCACATTTGTTGTTTGTATACATTGATTTAATTACATCATATGTTTTCCCTCCTACCCCACTTTCGATAAGTTTCAGGAATAAACCGTCATGCCAGATGGAGTCGAAAGCCTTCTGGAAATCTACAAAGCATGCGTAGATTTTGCTTTTGTTATGGTGAACGTGTTTGTCAATTAGGGTCTGTAGGGTGAAGATATGATCGGATGTTCTATAGTTTGGTAGGAATCCAATTTGGCTTTTACTCAAGACATTGTGCTCCTCAAGGAAGTTTATAAGTCTTTTGTTTATGATGCTACAGAATACCTTCCCCAGGTTACTGTTTGCACAGATGCCTCGATAGTTGTTTGGGTCAATTTTGTCCCCACTTTTGTATATGGGCGTTATGAGTCCTTTGTTCCAGATATCAGGGAAATAACCGACACTCAGAACCAAGTTGAAGAGTTTTAGGATAGCCAGTTTCATTTTGTTGTCTGTGTGTTTAATCATCTCGTTTAGTATGCCGTCTGTCCCGCAGGCTTTTCCTGGTCGCAAGTCCTTGAGTTTTTCAAGAAGTTCTTTTTCTGTTATTATGGCGTCCAGAGGGTTTTGGTTATCTTTTATGGCCATTTCTAGCTTTTCCAGTTTTTTGCATATTTGGTGTTGCTCTGGTCTTAGTGTGTTTTTCTGGTATAATTTTTCAAAGTGGTTTACCCATGTGTCCCCATTTTGAATGGCCAAATCGTCGTGTTGTTTTTTGTGTAGTGTTTTCAAGTTTTCCCAGAAACAATTGGAATCAATGGATTCCTCCATGGAGCTGAGTGTATTCTTAATATATTGCTCTTTTTTGGTTCTGAGTGTGTTTCTGTATTGTGTTAGTGTCTGACAATAAGTAAGGCGTAGTTCCTCGTTTTCTGGATGTCTGTGTTTTTGGTTTGATATTTTTCTAAGTTTTTTCCTCATGTTATGGCAATCTCGGTCAAACCATTTTTCATAGTTTTTTGTTTTGGGTTTGTTCTTGCGAGCTTTCAAGTTTGCATTTGTTGCCAAATTATCAAAAATATTGTTTAGTTTACTAACTGCCCGGTTTACGCCTTCTTTATTGTGAGTGTATATGTTATCCAGAAAGGTGTCTAAGAGAGCTTGAGTTGATGCATTGCTAATTGTTTTCTGGTATTTTTCCGTGTCGTTTTTGGCCCATCTGTACGATTTTTTGGTGTTGTACAGTTTACTGGGTTGTGTTTCTATGTTGTTTGTTTCTGTCTTTTTGAGGAACATAGTAATTTGATTGTGATCTGACAGTGTTGTTTGTGGTTTGACTGTGAATGCTCTGAAAGAGGATGGGTCTAAGTCTGTAATCATATAGTCTACTGCGCTGCAGCCAAGAGGTGAGCAATAGGTCGATCTTCCTAGGAGGTCTCCTATGAACCTACCATTGACAATGTACAGACCCAGGTTTCGACAGAGCTGTAGTAGCTGTTTTCCGTTGGTATTTGACTGCTTGTCGCAGTTATGCCTGTATGGAAGGGAAGGGATGTCAAAGTGGTTATTCCCGAAAACGTAATTGTTTCCCTGATTATTGGTGAAGTCTGGTTCTTCGCCCGTTCTTGAATTGAGGTCCCCACAGATCAACACGTTCCCCTGGGCCTGGTATTGGATAATTTCCCCCTCCATGTTGGAGAAGGTGTCCTCTTTAAAGTACGGGGAATCGATTGGAGGGATATAAAGTGCGCAAATGTAAACATCTTGGGTGTTTGAGATAATCTCCCTCTCAAGTTTGAGCCACATATGGTTTTCGCCCTTTTTTATAAATTTGATGTAATTCTTAAGTTCTGTTTTAAACCAGATCAGTATGCCTCCGGAGTCTCTGCCTTGGGTTACACTTGGTAATTTATTGGAGGGGACCACCAGCTCAGTGTACCCTTGGGGACAGCCAGTGTGTCCTTTTCCTTTATACCAAGTTTCCTGTAAAATGATAATATCTAGGTCTTTAGTTTCATCTATGAACTCTGGGGTCCTACTTTTCACTTCTCGCAGTGAAGAGCGTAGACCTTGGATATTCCAGGTCGAAATATATAAGGATTTCATGTTAAGTTTGATCTTTTACTATGATAGGTTAAAGAGTGGTACGTGTTTGTCGTGTCTAAGTGTGGGAAAAAAAAGATCACATCAGTTGTCTACAAAAGTTAATACAATTTGGTTACAGTTCTTTCTATTAATTAGTCCTTGATCCATAAGGCGGAAGTAGATGCTGCTGCACATCTGCTTATTGTCTCTTAATGGATTGTTTCTGTCTGAGGTATTGCGTACGTCCTGTGCATCTCTCCCTCTGTCTGGCTGGGAGCAGTCCTATTCCCCTGTGGGACAGGAGTGGTGCAGGTCTGATATTGTTGTTTTGCATGGGGATCCTCTCTGGTCTCGGTTGGTGTGTTGGTGGTCCTTGTAGTGTTCCTGATATGTACCCCGCTGATCTCTGGTGGTCGGGGGGGGGGTCCTCTTGGAGTCTGGGTATGGACCCGGTTAAAAGCGACGTCCTTCAGGGCTTTAGCAAAGATCGATATTCTTTGCCTTTGGATGTGGACGTGGTCGTAAAGACATTCCTCATCGAGGGTGGGGTGTTGGGCCAGGTGTACGTTGTGGTTTGATTCGCAGTCTCTTGCTATGCTGGCATTTATCTCATGAATTGTGTTGTTGTTGAAGTCTGTTCTCGGCAATATTGTGGAAACAGTGATTCTAGTGTTTGGAAATGTACTGCTTGCTTTCCTAATCATTGCTCTGAGCGATGTTGCTACTTCTTTCTGTTGGGTCTTTAGGTCATTTGTGCCCGTGTGTATTATTATGTGTTGGGGGGAGCCTAATCTGGCTTTGGTCAGCCATCCCATGGCTCTGTTTGTTGTTGGGCACCAGATCTTTTCTACTTTACTTCTAGGGAATAGCTTTTTCTCCCATAGAAATTTCCCATTTGAGTCTATGAGTATTACGACGTCAGCCTTGTTTGTGTTTACTGTCTGGTGGCTTTTGCTTGGACTCATAGTGTGTGTGCTGGGCTGGGGTGTCTGGTGTGTGCGTACCTCTTGTGAGCGGCCCGCTTGTGGTTCCACGGTGGTGGGGGAAGATTGCGAATCAGTATGCTGGTCGGTCTGTGTGGCACCCCTTGTATTGTGTGTCTGTTGCTTTTGTTCCGTGTGGGAGTGCAGCTGTTCCGTCCGGCTCTGTCTTGTCTTATCTCTAGCCTCTGGTTGCTGGTCTAATGGTGTTATCTCTCCTCTATGGCTCTCTTCTTTTTCCTGCAGCTCTTTCACCTGATTCCTAAGTAGATTCACCTGGTTCTCAAGTAGCTTCAGCTCTCTCTTGTGTCTCTCCCTCTCCTGATTTTGATAGTCATTCATTTTGAGGAAGTCCTCTCTAAGTTTAACCACCTCTATCTCTAATTGATTAAATTTATCTTTTGGTCGTATCTGGCTGTGTG